>NW_027590160.1:0-345000 GCF_964213995.1 Mustelus asterias
TCTCTGAATGAAGATTGAGCTTCAGACAGGCTCAAACTTCCTTCTGTCTTCAACATCTGTGAGTAAAACACTTTCTTTTCTCACCCTTTCCATTTTGTTTCTCATTCTGGGGGAAATTGTTGACTTGCAGCAACTGATCACGAGAAATAGAAACAGGAGCGGCCACCAGGCCCTTGAAGCCTGTCCCGCCATTCAATCCGATCATAGCTGACTGATGCCGGTTTCAACTCCTTTACTGTGCCATTTCCCCATAGCCCTGTATTCCCCGATCTATCAAATATGTATCCCCCTCCACTTTAAATACTTCTAACGATCCAGCCTCCACCACCCTTTGGGGCGGGGAATTCCAGAGCTTCATCATCCTCTATGAGAAGAAATTCCTGCACACCTCAGTTTTAAATGACTGACCCTTTATTTTGTTTGAGACTCTCCCACTCGTGACAATATCTCACCATCTACCCTGTCAAGCCCCCTCAGGATCTGAAATGTTTCAATAACTCCCTTGTCTTCAAAACGTCAAGGAACACAGACCTTGACAATTTACTCCCTCTTGATAGGACAACCCTCCTATCCCAGGAATTAGCCTGGTGAATTTCCTTTGGACTATGTCCAATATTACTATATCCTTACTTAGGTAAGGGGATCAAAACTGTATGCATTATCCCAGGTGAGGCATCACCAACACACTGTACAGTTGCAACAAAACCTCCCTGTTTTTAAACTCCAACCCCTTTGCAATAAAAGCCAAAATGCCATTTTCCTCCTTAACTCGTGTGGGACCTGCCTGCTAGCTTTTTGTGATTCATGCACAAGAACACCAAGATCCCTCTGTACTTCACTCACCGGCAGCCTCTCTCCATTTAGATAATCTCCCTGTTGATTCCTCCTACTGAAATACATGACCTCACACTTCCCCACTTTAAACTCCATTTGCCAGGTTTAGAAGACAGAGGGGTGACTTTATTGCATCTTCCCCAACTCTCGACTTATCTTTCCCGGCCCTATCCCTGTAGCCCTACATTTTTACCCCACTAATCCACCTAATCTACATCTATTGGGACACAAAGGGGCAATTTAGCATGGCCAATCAATCTAACCCGCACATCTTTGGACTGTGGGAAGAACCTGGAGAACTCAGAAATCCACACAGACATGGAGAGAATGTGCATACTCCACACAGACTGTCACCCAAGGCTGGGATTGAACGCAGGTCCCTGGCACTGAGGCAGCAGTGCTAACCACTGTGCTGCCATGGCGCCATATCTAAATAAACTACAGATTTCTCGCGATCTACCCTCCTTCTTATATCCTCAAACAATTCAAGCAAATTTGTCAAACATAATTTATCTTTCTGAGAACCATGTTGACGAGGTTTGATTATATTCAGCTTTCCTAAATGATTAGCTATTTGCTCTTTGATTATTGACTCCAGCGTCTTGCCAATAATAGATGTTAAATTAACTGGCCTCTAGTTCCCTGCCTTCTGCCTTTCTCCCTTTTTGACCAAGGGAGTCACATTGGCTGACTGCCAATCTTCTGATACTCTCCCGGAATCTAGCAAGTTACAAAAAATTTCAACAAAATTCTCCACTATCTCTTCAGCAACCTCCATTAAAAAGCTGGCACGCAGTTCATTGGGTCCTGGTGATTTGTCCGCCCTTAGTCACTGAAGGGAAAGGAAGTGAGTCCAGTCTATATAATCCATACATTTTTGGTCCAGTCATATAGACATACATCTGTCTGGCAGCCTGCATGGAGATTTCCAGCTCTCTGTGTCCAGGACAGGAAGCAGTGAGCATGGATCTGTCAATCAGCACCTTCAGGAGAATATGGAGGGTGAATATTAGATACAGCAGAGTGAGAATGGAGGGAGAGTGTGTGGGATGGAGATTCACAGCTTTTGGGGAATGAGAGAGAAAAGAATGTTCCTTAGAAACTTGATTTGTCTGTTCGGAATTTCTATCCTGTGCTGACACTGATGACTTTTGTAAATTCCTTTTACAGCATATCAGAAGGTGAGAATTTACAGACAGAAATCTCAAACCAAACGTCACATCAACATCTGACAGAATCACCCAATTCATCGGGACCTCAATATCACTGACCTTTGAATCTAGAAGGGGAAATGTTTCTCTGTTCTGTCAGCTTCTGAAGATTTTAAGTAACTGTGTGACTGGAAAAGCACCAAGACACACACACACACACCTGAGTAAGAGTGCTCCAGTGCACTGAGTGTGGAAAGAGCTTTAACCAGTTACACAGCCTGAAAATACATCGCAGCATCCACAGCGGGGAGAGACTGTACCCATGGTCTGTGTGAGATTTAACTGATTGTTTAAACTACAGAGTCACAAGGACCCGAACCATGGGGAAACTGTGGAAATGTGGGGACTGTGGGAAGGGATACATGTGCCCATCTCGGCTGGAAATTCATCGACGCAGTCACACTGGGGAGAGGCCCTTCAGCTGCTGTGTGTGTGGAAAGGGATTCACTCAGTCATCCGAACTGCGGACACACCAACTAGTTCACACTGGGAAGAGGCCATTCACCTGCTCTGTGTGTAGGAAGGGATTCACTCAGTCATCCAGCCTGCAGAAACACCAGCGGGTTCACACTGGGAAGAAGCCATTCACCTGCTGCGTGTGTGGGAAGAGATTCAGTCAGTTATCCAACCAGCAGAGACACCAGCGAGTTCACACTGGGGAGAGACCATTCACCTGCCCTGTGTGTGGGAAGGGATTCCGTCAGTTATCCACCCTGCGGACACACCAGCGAGTTCACACTGGGGAGAGACCATTCACCTGCACTGTGTGTGGGAAGGGATTCACTCAATTATCCACCCTGCAGAAACATCAGCGAGTTCATACCGGAGAGAGGCCGTTCACCTGCTCTCAGCGTGAGAAAGGATTCACCAAGTCTTCCAGCCTGCAGACACACCAGCGAGTTCACACTGGGGAGAGACCATTCACCTGCTCTCAGTGTGGGAAGGGATTTATTGCCTCATCCAGTCTGCAGACACACCAGCGAGTTCACACCGGACAGAGGCCATTCACCTGCCCGAAGTGTGAGAAGGGATTCACTAACTCATCCAGCCTGCGGACACACCAGCGAGTTCACACTGGGGAGAGGCCGTTCACCTGCTCTCAGTGTGGGAAGGGATTCAGAGTTTCATCCCAGCTGCTGAGACACCAGCAAATTCACGAGTGATTCCAGGGGTTGGATTCTGCTGTTGTTGTTTCTGCTCTCAGTTACATCCAGGACTGCATTTTGTTCATTCTCACAGTTGGTCAATGGGGAGGGTCAGAGGGTTTCTTTCTGCTGGACTGGCCGGTCTCACGATTTTGCCTCCAGTGGCTGGTGCTCGGTAGTTAAGAGATATTTAGTTAGTATTTCTGTTTGAAAGCCCCCAAATGCTCATCCAATTTCCTTTGTAATTGTTTATTGTCTCCACTTCCTCCACCCTCGTAGGCAGCAAGTTCCAGGTCATTACCATTCGCTGCATCAAAATATTCTTCCTCACATCGCCCCCCTCCCCGCCCCTCCACCCCCCATCCCACATATCTGAACCAAAATCTGCACCCCCTTCGTCCTTGTCCCATCAGCTAATGGGAACAGCTTTTCTTTGTCCACCTTATCTAAACCTGTCCGAATCTTGTCCACCTCTATCAAATCTCCCCTCAACCTCCTTTGCTCCAAGGGGAACAACCCCAGCCTGACCTTGACAATAAAGAACAAACTAACAGAATGTGTTAATACCTGAAATTAAATAGGAATGTTTAATTTCTGTTTTAAAGATATTGTGATTATACTTTCCTGGACAATAAAGGAATTGGAATAACTCACCTTGGGTGTGGTTGAATGGAATATATCAATCTGGTATCCACCTACAGTCCAGTGAAAGTCTGGAATGTGTAGCTGGAAATCCCTCCCTAACAGCACTGTGGGTGTACTTACACCTCAGGCATTGTAGCAGTTCAGGAAGGCAGTGTTGGGGTTGACCACGGCCGAGGCAGCTACACACAGCCACATATTCTGTTATAATTGAAGGACTGCAGATTGAATGTGAGGCATTATGGGACTGGACTATCTTGACCACATTCCTGTGACTGCTCAGTTTCTGCAATCACGGACCATGAAAGCTGCTTAGCAGGGCCCTGATAGAGGACCTGGTGAGAATATTTACTCAGAATGAGTGAGAATTAAACTTATTCCAGGACTGGCTGGTGTTCAGCGGCTGAGATACTTGAATCTGTAAAAAGGGGGTCTGACCAATCAACAAACGATGATAGGTAGTTGGTTCAAAGCGTTTTCAGGCATTATTTAAATTATTTTATCATATATTTGTGACCTGATAGTCGGTGAAGTGACGGCATACTCCAAGTAGCAATGGACTGAAAAGCGGACCTCTGAGAGTAGATTCTAATAGTTATAATCTTACCCAAGCATGGCCAGTGAAAAATCAGAGCTCAATTGGGGACTGGACAGGTCTCTTACCTGCCATTTGGAAACTAAGAACAAGAAACATATTGATTAAAATGATAAGAGAATAGAGCCAATCTTTCGAGTCTGGATTACATTTCAGAAGAGCTCTTATGAAGGGTCATCCAGACTCGAAACATTGGCTCTATTCTCTCTCCACAGATGCTGTCAGACCTGCTGAGATTTTCCAGCATTTTCTGTTTTTGTTTCAGATTCCAGAATCTGCAGTATTTTACTTTTATGATAAAATGATTAGTTCTGATTGGAATCCCCACGACCCTCCCGCAAAACAGAGGGAGTGGTGGCAAAAGGAGATAAAGGATAAAAAGGAGATAAAGGGTTTAAAATCGGAGGTTTTTTTCATAACCGGAAGTAGGGCCAGGAGAGGCCAGGGGAAGTTTTTGGAGGGTTTAAAAGTGCACCAAAGTATACAGCGGGCAGCATCGTAGCGGGCAGCAGAGTGAGTGGGAAGTTGAGTGAGCTGTCAGGGCTTTGGCTCACAGGGCTTGGACGAGCAGGGGTGAGTTTTTGTTTCCTTACACTCTTATTAACTTTTCACGGTCTTACTTGACATAAAGTGTCCAGTATGAGTGTGAAACCAGTGTGCTGTTCCCAGTGTAGGATGTGGGAGGTCCTGGAGGCATCTGGCCTCCCGGACATCCACATCTGTGAGGGGTGTGTCGAGCTGCGGTTCCTGAGGGACCGTGTTAGGGAGCTGGAACTGCAGCTCGAGGATCTTAGGCTGATGAGGGAGAATGAGGAGGTGATAGACAAGAGCTATCATCAGGTGGTCACACCAGGGCCACGGGAGGAGGCCAAGTGGGTGACGGCCAGGAAGGGTAAGGCTAGGGTGGTTGAGAGCACCCCGGTGGATTTGCCCCTGCACAACAAGTACTCCTGCTTGAGTACTGCTGGGGGGGACAGCCCGCCTGGGGGAAGCAGCAGTGGCCGTGTCTCCGCAGTGGAGTCCAGCCCTGTAACTCAGAGGGCTAAGGAAAAGAGGAGGAAGGCGGTATTAATCGGGGACTCGATGGTGAAGGGGACAGACAGGCGTTTCTGCGGAGGTAGGCGGGATTCTCGCATGGTGGTCTGCCTCCCTGGGGCCGGGATCCAGGATGTCGCTCGTCGCGTCCCGGAAATCCTGAGGTGGGAGGGAGAGGAGCCTGAGGTAGCGGTACATATTGGTACCGCTGATGTGGGTAGGAAGGGAGAAGGGGTCATGAAAAAGGAGTACAGGGAATTAGGGAGACAGCTGAGAAAGAGGAAAGCAAAGGTAGTAATCTCAGGATTACTGCCTGTGCCACGGGAAGGTGAGGGCAGGAATGGAGTGAGGTGGAGGATGAATGTGTGGCTGAGGGACTGGTGCAGGGGGCAGGGATTCAGGTTCCTGGACCATTGGGACCTCTTTAGGGGCAGGGGTGATCTGTATACAAAAAACGGGTGGAACTTGAATCACACGGGGACCAATATCCTGGCCGGTAGGTTGGCTAAGGCTACTGGGGAGAATTTAAACTAGATAGGTTGGGGGGAGGGGAGCTAGAAGAGTTGACCAGGATCAAGGAACTAATTGATGGGGGGGAGGATGCAGGGGTAAGGGGAATTACAAAATTAATGGTAGAGGAGAGGGTGCAAGTGAATGAAGGCGGTAATTTAGAAAAGGGAGTAGAGGGAGAGGGTGTTCGCGACTCATCAAAGCGGGTCCAGATAAAAGCTGGAATAAGGACACTTTGCCTGAATGCACGAAGCATTCGGAACAAGGTAAATGAGTTGATGGTGCAAATCAGCACAAGTGGGTACGATCTAGTGGCCATTACAGAAACGTGGCTGAAAGGTGACCAGGACTGGGAGATGAATATCCAGGGGTATCAGGCGTTTAGGAAGAATAGACAGGAAGGAAAAGGTGGTGGGGTCGCGCTATTAATAAGAGATAATATCAGGGTAGTACTGAGGGATGACATAGGCTCTGAGGAACAAAACGTGGAATCATTATGGGTAGAGATGAGGAATAGTAGAGGGAGAAAGACACTAGTAGGTGTGGTATATAGGCCCCCAAATAATAATGTTGAGGTAGGGAGGGCTATAAACAAGCAGATAAGGGATGCGTGTAAAAACGGAACGGCAATAATCATGGGGGACTTCAACATGCACATTGACTGGCAGACTCAAGTCAGTAAGGGTGGAATGGAGGAAGAGTTCTTAGAATGCTGTCGGGATAGTTTCCTTGAACAGCATGTTACGGAACCGACGAGGGAACGAGCTATTTTGGATCTGGTATTGTGTAACGAGGTAGGTAGAATTAAGGATCTTATTGTGAAGGACCCTCTTGGGTCTAGTGACCACAATATGGTCGAATTTCTGATTCAGATGGAAGAGGAGAAAGTTTGGTCCCAAACCAGTGTCCTCTGTTTGAACAGAGGGAAATATGATAGGATGAGGGATGAATTGGCTAAGGTAGACTGGGAGAGCAGGCTGGCAGGTAGGATAGCTGAGGAACAGTGGAGGATTTTTAAGGAGATCCTTTTCAGTTCTCAGCAAAAATATATTCCAGCAAAAAACAAGGATTGTAAGAAAAGGGAGAACCAGCCGTGGACAACGAAGGAAATAAAGGAGAGTATTAAAATAAAAACAGCTGCGTACAGAGTGGCCAAAAATAGTGGAGAAACAAGTGATTGGGAAAAATTTAAGAAACAACAAAGAGAGACTAAGAAAGCGATAAAGAAAGGAAGGATAGACTATGAAGCTAGGCTAGCAATTAATATAAAAAATGATAGTAAAAGTTTTTATAAATATATAAAAAGGAATAGAGTGGCTAGAGTGAATGTTGGACCCTTGGAGGACGAGAGGGGGGAGTTAATAGTGGGAAATGAGGATATGGCTGAGTCTTTAAATAAGTTTTTTGTGTCGGTCTTCACGGTGGACGACACAAATAGTTTGCCAAATATTAACGATAGAGGGTTGGCAGCAGGAGAAATACTTAATACAATTAATGTTACCAGAGAGGCAGTGCTGGGTAGACTAATGGGACTGAAGGTGGACAAGTCCCCGGGTCCGGATGGAATGCATCCCAGGGTATTGAAAGAAACGTCAGAGGTAATAGAGGATGCGTTAGTGATTATTTATCAAAACTCGTTGCATTCTGGGGTAGTGCCGGTTGATTGGAAAACGGCTAATGTTACGCCGCTGTTTAAAAAAGGAAGGAGACAAAAGGCGGGTAACTATAGGCCGGTCAGCTTAACGTCTGTAGTAGGGAAAATGCTGGAATCCATTATTAAAGAGGAGATAGCAGGGCATCTGGATAGAAATGGTTCGATCAATCAGACGCAGCATGGATTCATGAGGGGAAAGTCGTGCTTGACGAACATGTTGGATTTTTATGAAGATGTGACTAGGGCGGTTGATGGAGGAGAACCGGTGGATGCGGTGTTTTTGGATTTCCAAAAGACGTTTGATAAGGTGCCCCATAAAAGGCTGCTGAAGAAGATTAGGGCACACGGAGTTGGGGGTAGTGTGTTAAAGTGGATTGGGGACTGGCTATCCGACAGGAAGCAAAGAGTCGGAATAAATGGGTGTTTTTCCGGTTGGAGGAAGGTAACTAGTGGCGTGCCGCAGGGATCGGTACTCGGGCCGCAACTGTTTACCATTTATATAGATGATCTGGAGGAGGGGACGGAGTGTAGGGTAACGAAGTTTGCAGACGACACAAAGATAAGTGGAAAAGTGAATCGTGTGGAGGACGGAGAAGATCTGCAGAGAGATTTGGACAGGCTGAGTGAGTGGGCGAGGATATGGCAAATGGAGTATAACGTTGAGAAATGCGAGGTTATACACTTTGGAGGAAATAATAACAAATGGGATTACTATCTCAATGGAAACAAATTAAAACATGCTACCGTGCAAAGGGACCTGGGGGTCCTTGTGCATGAGACGCAAAAGCCCAGTCTGCAGGTACAACAGGTGATCAAGAAGGCAAATGGGATGTTGGCCTATATTGCGAGGGGGATAGAATATAAAAGCAGGGATGTCTTGATGCACCTGTACAGGGCATTGGTGAGACCGCAGCTGGAATACTGTGTGCAGTATTGGTCCCCTTGTATGAGGAAGGATATATTGGCATTGGAGGGAGTGCAGAGAAGGTTCACCAGGTTGATACCGGAGATGAGGGGTTTGGATTATGAGGAGAGGCTGAGGAGATTGGGTTTGTACTTGTTGGAGTTTAGAAGGATGAGGGGGGATCTTATGGAGACTTATAAGATAATGCAGGGGCTGGATAGGGTGGAGGCGGAGAGATTCTTTCCACTTAGTAAGGAAGTTAAAACTAGAGGACACAGCCTCAAAATAAAGGGGGGTCGGTTTAAGACAGAGTTGAGGAGGAACTTCTTCTCCCAGAGGGTGGTGAATCTCTGGAATTCTCTGCCCACTGAGGTGGTGGAGGCTACCTCGCTGAATATGTTTAAAGCGCGGATGGATGGATTCCTGATCGGTAAGGGAATTAAGGGTTATGGGGATCAGGCGGGTAAGTGGTACTGATCCACGTCAGATCAGCCATGATCTTATTGAATGGCGGGGCAGGCTCGAGGGGCTAGATGGCCTACTCCTGCTCCTATTTCTTATGTTCTTATGTTCTTATAAGGATGATAAAGTCTGGGTTCTGATTCTCATGTAGAACTAACAAAACGAATGAATCAGTTTATAAAGAACAGAAGTGACCCATCCCTAACAAAAACTGATCAAATTAAAATAATTCGGTTGAGGAAGAAAACAAAAAGAATAATAGATGAAGTTTAAAATTAAGATTGTTTTGTTGTTAGAGATTTTTTAAATTATGTAAAGTGATGTAATTGTGTGCCAAGTTTTTTTCTGCTCACTCCCCACCCCTTTAGGTTCAGTAGAAAAGTTAATTTGTTTTTAAATCGCCCGGAAACTTATGTCTATTTTGCTTTATAATTGAGGATTTATGGGAACCAGTTAAATGTGGAAATTTTAAGCATAGCCACTAAGACCATATTTGCTTGCGGTGTGACCCCGAGTCAGGAACAGTTTCAGAGTCAACAACCTGTTCCTGAGAACATGGCAGAGGGTCATGCTGCTGTGGATGTTCACCAGGAAATGGTTCCAGCTTTGCCAGTTGACTCTGCTGTGGGAGTGGAAGAGGAATGTTTATGTACAGATTCTCAAACTACCTCTTCACCTCCCATTCCAGAAACACCATTACAAGATTTACCAGTGGTATTGTACAGGTCGCAATGCAACCACAAAGCTTCTGACAGACTTCCGTATTGTTAAAGACATTACTTTGTTGTATTTCTGTCCTGATGGGGGATTGAAATTTAAGGGGAGGAGAAGTGTTACAGAGTGTTCTTCTCAACCTCTCTCCCTTCTGAGCACGTGCGGACTTTGGGCGGGGTTTCAGTCTGCAAGTCCAGGCTGGTTCCAATGCTCCTGTTTCCTTTTGTTTGCCAATGATTTTTAAACTTTGTTATTTATTTATATAAAGAACATCCTGCTTTTAACAATGCATTTGCCGACCTTATCTGTGACTGAAGTTCCCACAATTGTAAAGCAGGAGATTAGTTAAATGGACAGCCTGAATTGAGAGACAATTAAAGAATAAATGATTCATTAATACAGTTGTTAGGCTGGAAATGTAAATTTGAACACAAAAGTTTATAACGTTTAGAATTATAAAGATATAAAGAATGTTTAAAATGCTGTGGGAATTATAAAATGTTCCCTTCTGAGGCCAACAGAATAGAAAAAAAACAGATAACAAGACTTGTTAGCGTGGTGCGGTGCCACAGTGGTTAGCACTGCTGCCTCACAGCGCCAGGGACCTGGGTTCAATTCCCGGCTTGGGTGACTATGCGGAGTCTGCACGTTCTCACCCGTGTCTGCGTGGGTTTCCTCTGGGTGCTCCAGTTTGTTCCCACAGTCCAAAGGACGTGCTGGTTAGGTGGATTGACGATGGTAAATTCTCCCTCAGTGAACCCGAACAGATGCCGGAGTGTTGCGACTAGGGGGATTTTCCCAATAACTTCATTGCAGTGTTAATGTCAGCCTACTTGTGACACTAATAAATAAACTTTAAAACATTGTTAACATTGACTGGAGGGAATGAATCAGCTCCTGTTCAAGATGTCTCAACATTGAATGACTGATGTTAACCAATTATTGGTCAACACTCAGGCTCCCCCAAGCTAAGAGATATCGGTTGAGAGAAAGAATTGTCTTAAAATTCAGACAATTTGTGCAACTAGCTAAAAACCAAACCAGTTTCATTATTGACAAGTTATAGACCAATTGGCTAATTCCCAACAATTGGCTGAGCTGGGCTTTCTACATTCTGAAAGTATAAAAAAGGGGATTCGAGAAACCAATTTGGCAGAAGTTTTTAAAAGTTCAAGGTTTTTTTAAGTTTATTTATTAGTGTCACACATTCACACTGCAATGAAGTTACTCTGAAAATCCCCTAGTCGCCACTCTGGCGCCTGTTCGGGTAAACTGAGGGAGAATTTAGCATGCTCAATGTACCTAACCAGCAAGTCCTTCGGTCTGTGGGAGAAAACCCACACAGACAGGGGGAATATACAGACTCTGCACAGACAGTGACCGAAGGCAGAACTCAAACCTGGGTCTCTGGCGCTGTGAGGCAGCAGTGCGAACCACTGTGTCCTACAGAGAGGTGTTGGGAGCTGTTGATTTTACAAGTTATCCGTGTTTTCAGTGCCACCACTTCATGTACTGGTCTGAGAGGGATGGAGAGAAGTTAAAGTTAAGCTTTCTCCTTTACTGTTGATCGATACTTTGCTTTTTTAAATCTTTCTGACTTGTTACATTTTTAATGGTGAATAAACTTTCTGAATTCACCATTGAAAGTGTTCTTTCTTGCCATATGGTTGAGTCACTGGAACCTGGGTGAGTTATGATTAGGGAGGTTGTTGTAAACAAGTGAACCCCATAAATCTTAGTTCAAACAAATCAAAATTCTTACATATGGAATGCAATCCTTTATTCTGAGAGAAATTGAACATTGAAGTAAAGACGTTATGCTTCAGTTATACAGGGCGTTGCTGGAACTGCATCTTGAATAGGGGCTGCAGTTTTTGTCTCCTATTAAACAAAGGATTGGAGAATCCCTACAGTACAGACAGAGGCCGTTCTGTCCATCGAGTCTGTACCAAACACCATCCCACCCAGGCCCTATTCCCATAACCACATGCATTTACTCCAGCCAGTCCGCCTGACACTAAAGGTCAATTTAACACGGCCAAATCAACCTAACCCACACATCTTTGGACTGTGGGAGGAAACCGGAGCACCCGGAGGAAACCCACGCAGACACAGGGAGAATGTGCAAACTCCACACAGACAGTGACCCAGGCTGGAATTGAACCTGGGTCCCTGGCGTTGTGAGGCAGCAGTGCTAACCACTGTGCTGCCCCATTTTATAAATACCATGGAAACAGTTCAGAGGAGATTTACTAGATTGATTCCCAATCCAGTAGTGTGAAATATTAACACTGTTTCTCTCTCCACAGATGCTGCCAGACCTAATGCATTTTTGCAGTCCTTTCTGTATTTATTTTAGATCTCCCTGTAGTGGTAGGAAAAACACTATTTACTATCCAGGATAAAATAAATGTCCTTCATCAGCTTTTGTGGATCATTTCAGTGGCAATGTGCTCTCCCAGGCTCAAAGAGCATCAGCCCACTGGAAGCAAAGTCGTGAGACCGGCCAGTCCAGCAGAAAGAAACCCTCCGACCCTCCCACTTCACCAACTGTCAGAATGAACATGGTTCAGTCCTGGATGTGATTAACAGCAGCAATAACAGCAGAATTCAACCCCTGTCATCACTTGTGAACTCGTTGGTGTCTCCGCAGGCTGGATGACTGAGTGAATCCCTTCCCACACAAACAGCAGGTGAATGGTCTCCCCCCAGTGTGAACTCGCTGGTGCTCCCGCAGGCTGGATGACGTTCTAAATCTCTTTGTGCAGTGAGAGCAGCTGAACGGTCTCTCCTCAGTGTGAATGCGCTGGTGGATAACCAGATCCCGAGAACTTTTGAAACCACTGCCACAGTCAGAGCATTTAAAGGGTCTCTCCTGAATGTGAGTGAGATTGTGACTCAGCAGGCTGGAGGAATGAGTGAATCCCTTCCCACACACAGAGCAGGTGAACGGTCTCTCCCTGGTGTGAATTCGCTGGTGCTCCCGCAGGTGGGATGATGTTCTAAATGTCTTTGTGCAGTGAGAGCAGCTGAACGGTCTCTCCCCAGTGTGAATCCGCTGGTGGATCATCAGTTCCCGAGAGCTTTTGAAACCATTTCCACAGTCAGAGCATTTAAAGGGTTTCTCATTGGTGTGAGTGACTTTGTGTTTTGACAGGTTGGATAACTGCATAAATCCTTTCCCACACACCAAGCAGATGAATGGTCTCTCTCCAGTGTGAACGCGCTGGTGTCTCTGCAGATCAGGTAAATGAGCGAATCCGTTCCCACACTCAAAGCAGATGAACGCTCTTTCTCCAGTGTGAACCAGCCGATGTCGCTGCAGATGATATAACCGAGTGAATCCCTTCCCGCACACAGAACAGGTGTGCGGCTTCTCTCCAGTGTGAACACGTCGATGAATTTGCAGCTCAGAGGGGGTTTTGCAACCCTTTCCACAGTCCCCACATTTCCACGGTTTCTCCATGTTGCAGGTGTCCTTGTGTTGCTCCAGGTTTGACCATCAGTTGAAGTCTCACACAGAACAAGATTATAGTGCCCTGCTGCGATGGTGCAATATTTTTTCAGGCTGTGTAACTGGGAGGCTCTTTCCACAGTCACTGCATGGGAAAATCTCAGTTGATTTTGTGTGTGTGTGTGTGTGTGTGTGTGTGTGTGTGTGTGAGTGAGTCCTGTTCCAGTCACACTGATGTTTAAAGACTGCTAAAGCCGACAGAACAGAGAAACATTTTTCCTTCTGGATACAAAGACCCAAGATATTCAGGTCCCGATGAATTGAGTGACTCTGTCAGATGTTGATGTGATGTTTGGTTTGAGATTTCTGTCTGTAAAATCCTCAACTTCTGATATCCTGTAAAAGGAGTTTACAAAGGTTATCACTGTCAGTACAGGATAGAAATTCAGAACAGACAATTCGAGTTTCCATGGAACATTATTTCCACTCTCATTCCCCAAGAGCTGCAAATCTCCATCCCACACACTCTCCCTCCATTCTCACTCTGCTGTATCTAATATTCACCCTCCCAATTCTCCTGTAGGTGCTGATTGACAGATCCATGCTCACTGCTTCCTGTCCTGGACAGAGAGAGCTGGAAATCTCCATGCAGGCTGCCAGACAGATATATGTCTATCTGACTGGACTAACAATGTGTGGAACATATCGACTGGATTCACTTCCTTTCCCTTCAGTTGCTGCAAGTCCCCAATTTCCCCCAGAATGAGAAAAGAAATGGAAAGGGGGAGAAAATAAAGTGTTTTACTCACAGATGTTGGCCTCTTTTAAGGCCAAACCAAATAAACAAACTCAAGTTAAATCAGGACAAAGTAAAAGGGGCAGCTCCCCAAAAGGAGGGGGAACAGCCCGAACAAAAATCAAAGTACAAAGGAAACTTAAAAACATCAAATCAAAGTGTGATTATTAGGGTCGATAACGCACCCCAACACCTGCAGTGCCCAACGGGGGCGGAAGGCGTCAACCGCGCCCGTGGACACCACATGCTCCCTCTCCAGTGACACCTGGCCACGAACGTAGCCGCAGTAGAGGGGCAGACAGTGAGGGTGGACGGCCTCCTCGATCGCCCGCTGCCTGGACCGATAAATGGCACGCTTCGCCAGGCCCAGGAGCAGGTTCACGAGGAAGTCGCCATCCTGACCCACCCCTCTCTGCGTGGGTTTCCTCCAGGTGGTCCGGTTTCCTCCCACGGTCCAAAGATGTGCGGGTTAAGTTGATTGGCCATGCTAAAACAAATTGCCACTTAGTGTCCTGGGATGCATAAATTCGAAGGATTAGCGGGTAAAATATGTAGAGATATGGGGGTAGGGCCTGGGTGGGATTGTGGTCGGTGCAGACTCGATGGGCCGAATGGCCTCTTTCTGTGCTGTAGGGTTTCTATGATTCTATTGTCCCTCTGAAGACAGAGGTTCTGAACCAGCCCCTGAAACCACGCCCATTGTGACCCGCCACCGACAGCAGCGCATGCGCTCTCCTTCCCCGCTGAAACAAGATGGCGGACGATAACCGGGGCCTGTTCCCGGGATAAAAGCCTGGGAGCTGTAAACCCGGGACCTGCAGGGTCTATTCGGGCCGTGCGGCCTACAGCGGGTGTTTGTGAAGTCATAGCTCCCTCCCTGCCCCGACTCCCAGCGACATTTCTCCCGCAGCCCCACCGACTCACCTGCTGAAAAAAGCATCTCTTCGCACTCATAGGGCTCCGGGCAAAGTGACACTGCGCACGCTCCAGATAAAGCACCGCGCCTGCGCAATAGGCTCCTGGGGAATGAATAGGACACTTTCACACCCGCAGCGGCACCTGGGAATTAATGGCGTCATTGTCAATCAAAGACAATAATAGAAAATTATCTTGTGCAATTAAGATCAATTAATTTTTAAAAATGCATTCCTCGGAATTTGTGCGCTGCCATTCTCTATTTCTAAAATTGATTTAAACCAGTGCTCTCCTGTGGGAATACCCCAAATTTTAAAAACTTTTCCCACTGGTTTCCTCTCCTCTCTCTGCTCTCCTGAAGGTGCTCATACTGGTTGGGTAAATCCCACAGAGACAGGTTTCTTTCACTTTCTTTCTCCTGATGCTGAATATTCTGTTTTATGGAATGATACATCACAGATGGAAACCACTTGGCACATCCTGCCCAGTCGGGCTGTCTTTAAGATCTGTCCAATTAATCCCACAGCCCTGCTGGCAGAGTGAGAACAACATCTATTTATACTGCAGAAATGCAGGAGGTGAATGGAAAATGTTTTCCAGTTGCATACCTCTCAGACACACTCACCCCTCGAAAGATAAATTGGCCTGTGTACAAAGAAGAAAGAAAATTACAGCACAGGAACAGGCCCTTCGGCCCTCCAAGCCTGCACCGACCATACTGCCCGACTGAACTGAAACCCCCAACTCTTCCGGGGATCATATCGCTCTATTCCCATCCTCGTCATGTACTTGTCAAGTCGCCTCTTAAAAGTCACTACCGTATCCGCTTCCACTACCTCTCCCGGCAACGCGTTCCGGGCACCCACTACTCTGTGTAAAAAAACTTGCCTCGTACATCTCCTTTAAACATTGCCCTCGCACCTTCAACCTATGCCCCCTAATAATTGATTCTTCCACCCTGACTATCCACTCTGTCCATGCCCCTCATAATCTTGTAGACTTCCATCAGGTCTCGCCTCAGCCTCCATCGCTCCAGTGAGAACAAACCAAGTTTCTCCAACCTCTCCTCATAGCTAATGCCCTCCATACCAGGCAACATCCTGGTAAATCTTTTTTCTACCCTCTCCAAAGCCTCCATATCTTTCTGGTAGTGTAGCGACCAGAATTGAACACTAGATTCCAAGTGCGGCCTACCTATGGTTCTATATAGCTGCAACATGACTTGCCAATTTTTAAACTCAATGCCCCAGCCGATGAAGGTAAGCATGCCATATGCCTTCTTGACGACCTTCTCCACCTGCATTGCCACTTTCAGTAATCTGTGTACCTGTACACCCAGATCCCTTTGCCTATCAATATTGTTAAAGGTTCTGCCATTTACTTTATATTTCCTATCTGTATTAGACCTTCCAAACTGCATTACCTCACATTTGTCCGGATTAAACTCCATCTGCCATCTTTCCACCCAAGTCTCCAACTGGTCTATGTCCTGCTGTATCCTCTGATGGTCCTCATCGCTATCCGCAAATCCACCAACGTTTGTGTCGTCCGCAAACTTACCTATCAATCCAGTTACATTTTCCTCCAAATCATTTATATATATTATATATATCCTGTGTGAATTCGCTGTTGTGTCCAAAGACTGGATGGCCCAGCAAAATCCTTCCCACACAAGGAGCAGGTGAACAATCTCTCCCCAGTGTGAACTCGCTGATGTGCACTGAGTTGGATGAACATGAGAACCCCTTTCCACAGGTGGAGCAGCTGAACGGCATCTCCTCAGTGTGAATTTGCTGGTGTAACAGCAGGTGGGATGAGATAGTGAATCCTTTCCCAAACACAGAACAGATGGCCTCTCTCCAGTGTGACTGTGTCTATGGTTTTCCAGCAAGTATGGATAATTGAATCCTTTATCACAATCATCACATTTCCATGGTTTCTCCATTTTCCCAGCCCCAATGTGACCATGTCGATGGGTTTCCAACCGGGTGGATAATTGAATCCTTTACCACAATCCTCACATTTCCACGGTTTGTCCATGGTGCTGGTGTTCTTCTGTCTCTCCAGGTTGGATGATTAGTTGAAGCCTCATCCACATACAGACCATGGTGTGATGTTTTTCTGGCGATGTAACTGGTTAAAGCTTTATCCACTGTCAGGTCACTGGAGCACTCTCACTTGGGTGTATGTGTGTGTCTCAGTTCTTTTTCTGTCACGTTGAATTTTGAAATTTTCTTCCACTGACAATACAGGGAATGATTTATCCCTCCACTGTCAAAAGCAATCATATTTAGGTCATGATGAATCGAATGGCTCTGTCAGACTTTGATGTGAAGTTTAGTTTGAGTTTCCTGTCTGTGAATCCTCCTCTTCTAGTTCCCTGCAAAAAGAGTTTTAAAAAACTGCTTCAGAACTGACAATTTCAGTTTCCACAAAACATTTCTCTGTCTCATTTATCTTGAGCTGTAATCCCCATCCCACACACTCTCTCTTGTCCCTGAGCTGAAATCAAACTCATTGCCCCATCTCCACTCTGAGCCCAGCTCCCTCTTCCTCCAGCTGGATTCAGTCCTCCAGACCATGTGCAGATTGAGAGTACAATCAAGGAGTCAATTATTTTCCTTCCAAGTCAGGGGACGTGCAGCCCCTCTGACTCTATTGTTACCACAATAGGCACATGTGCTCTGCTCACCAATGAAACACCACGGTGACCATTAACATGAGCCGGTTCCTGGGAAAGGCTCCATTTTATTTGTGCCACAACACCAGGGGAATTACCTCCTGCACAGGCACAAAGGTATCATCAGTCACAGAAAATAATTGCAGCTGGTCTCAAACCTCATTTTACCATTTGCTCCCAGACATTCCCAATTGAATTTTGAAATGCAAACTGAAATCTGCAATTATGGGGTAAATTAAAACACATTTTAATGGTCATTTTCAGAATGACTATTCCCGAGAATTAAGTCCCAAGTCAGTAAATTAAAATTCTCATCAGCAATGTAGGCGGCACAGTGGTTAGCACTGCTGCCTCAGAGCTCCAGGGACCTGGGTTCAATTCCCAACTTGGGTCACTGTCCGTGTGGAGTCTGCCCATTCTCCCCATGTCTGTGTGGGTTTTCTCCAGATGCTCCAGTTTCCTCCTATCGTCCAAAGATATGCCAGTTAGGTGCATTGGCCACACTAAATTGCCCCTTAGTGTCCTGGGATGAGTAGGTTAGAGGGATTGGCAGGTTACATTTGTGGGAATAGAGCATAGGTGTGATTGTTGTCGGTGCAGACTCGATGGGCTCAATATCCTCCTCCAGCCCTGTAGGGATTCTATGAAATACATTGGGAGAATTGCTGTTTTAATGGGTATTTTCACAAGTGCTATAAAATGATTTTTCAAAACAAATTAATATTTTCTTCAACAGATGATTAATAAATAAAAAGTATTTAATAAAACAACCACCCAGTGTGGGGTTCAGGATTCTAACCCACGGTTTCTGAGCTCCAGGAACCACTAACTGAACCAGCCGGGAATGGTCTCCACAAAACTTCCCCAACTCCCTCCCGGGAAAAAGCTGCAAACCCGGGAGCTGCAGCTTTTTACTGGGGGTGTTGGGGCCTCCAGCGGGTGTTTGTGAATCCTCCCCGCCCACCTCCCAGGGTTTCCTTCCTTCCCAGAGATCAGAGTCCTCATTGATTTGAGGCCAAAGTGTAACCTCTTATTTATTGTCCCCCTCCCCCATCCTCTGATGTGAACCATCCTCCAATGGCTGAGCCAGGATGGGGCCGTTAACCTGGGCCTGTTCCCGGGAGGGAGGGAGGGAGAAGCCCCGCAGCTGCAAACCAGGGAGCTGACAATGATTCTGAAGGGTTTGCGGATCCACAAAGTGTTTCCAAATCCTCCCAGCCACCGCCTAACGCTGACTCCGCTTCTCCGGGACAAACAAGCGCCAAGGACAGCAGTGACACTGCGCATGCTCCACATCACAATGCCCGGGGACTGATTGACGGCAGCTCGGACCAATAGGAAGAGGGGGCGGGGCTGGAGGACCGAGCGGGAGCGGCTGGTCCTCCAACCAATCGGAGTGAATGGGGGGCGCGACCTGAAGCATGCGCAGTGCCGGTAATGGCGACGGATGGATGGTTTTGACTCGGAACCGAGATCAATACGAGGTAGAGGGCGGCGTGCGGGGAATGATAAATGTGGCGGGTGGGTGGAGAGACTTTGTAAACATGTTGTTCAAACCCAAACCCCGGAAATGAACTTCCCGGTTCCCCCCCTTTGTACCCAATGGAGCGGCAGCTTGTAGTGTTAGACCCGGGCTGACTGCCGCCATTGAGGCTGCATGTGGGAGGCCGGCAGGGATTGTGATCGGAGAGTGAAGCCCTGACGTCACAATGGAATGGGTGAGGGTGTGACATCACAATGGAATGGGTGAGAGTGTGACATCACAATGGAATGGGTGAGAGTGTGACGTCACAATGGAATGGGTGGGAGTGTGACGTCACAATGGAATGGGTCGGAGTGTGAGGTCACAATGGAATGGGAAAAGATATTGACTATCTCGCTGATCTATGCCCCTCATTATTTTATAGACCTCTATAAGGTCACTACAAAGCCTCCTACGCTCCAGAGAAAAAAGTCGCAGTCTATCCAGCCTTATAACTCAAACCATCAAGTCCCAGTAGCATCCTAGTAAATCTTTTCTGCACGTTTTCTTGTTTAATAATATCCTTTCTACAATAGGGTGACCAGAACTGGACACAGTATTCCAAGTGTGGCCTTACCAATGTCTTTTACAACTTCAACAAGACGTCCCAACTCCTGTATTCAATGTTCTGACCAATGAAACCAAGCATGCTGAATGCCTTCTTCACCATTCTGTCCACCTGTGACTCCGTTTTCAAGGAGCTATGAACCTGTACTCCTGGATCTCTTTATTCTATAGCTCTCTTCAAGTCCCACCATTAACTGAGTAAGTCCTGCCCTGGTTCGATCCACCAAAATGCATCACCTTGCATTTATCTAAATTTAACTCCATCTACCATTCATCAACCCACTGGCCCAATTGACCAGGATCCTGTTGCAATCCTAGATAACCTTCACTGTCCAATATGCCACCAATCTTGGTGTCATCTGCAAAATTAATAACAATGCCTCCTATATTCCCATCCAAATCATGAATATAAATGGCAAATAACAGAGGGCCCAGCACCGATCCGTGAGGCACACTGCTGGTCACAAGCCTCCAGTTTGAAAAACAACCCTCCACAACCACCCTCTATCTTCTGTCATCAAGCCCATTTTGTATCCATTTGGCTACCGTACCCTGGCTCCTGTGAGATTTAACCTTCTGCGACAACCTACCATGTGGTACCTTGTCAAAGGCCTTGCTAAAGTCCATGTAGACAACATCAACTGCACTGCCCTCATCTACCTTCTTGGTTACCCCTTCAAAAATATAATATCAAGGGTAAGACTCTTAGCAGTGTAGAGGATCAGAAGGACCTTGGGGTCCGGGTCCATAGGACTCTTAAATCGGCCTCGCAGGTAGAGGAGGTGGTTAAGAAGGCGTATGGTGTGCTGGCCTTCATCAATCGAGGGATTGAGTTTAGGAGTTGGGAGATAATGATGCAGCTTCATAAGACCCTCGTCAGACCCCACTTGGAGGACTGTGCTCAGTTCTGGTCACCTCATTACAGGAGGGATGTGTAAATGATTGCAAGGGTGCAGAGAAGATTTACAAGGATGTTGCCTGGATTGGTTGGCATGCCTTATGAGGATAGGTT
Organism: Mustelus asterias; assembly: GCF_964213995.1. Lineage (NCBI taxonomy): Eukaryota > Metazoa > Chordata > Chondrichthyes > Carcharhiniformes > Triakidae > Mustelus > Mustelus asterias. Next base: position 20,653 of record NW_027590160.1, read on the forward strand.
GAGGGAGCTCGGTCTTTTCTCCTTGGAGAGTCGAAGGATGAGAGGTGACCTGATCGAGGTGTACAAGATGTTGAGAGGTATAGATCGAGTGGATTCTCGGAGGCTTTTTCCCAGGGCTGAAATGGCTGCTATGAGAGGATACAGGTTTAAGGTCCTGGGGAGTAGCTACAGAGGAGATGTCAGGGGTAAGTTCTTCACTCAGAGGGTGATGGGTAGTGGAATCGGCTGCCGTCAGGGTGGTGGAGGCAAACTCGATAGGGTCTTTTAAGAGACTTCTGGATGAGTACATGGGACTTAATAGGATTGAGGGTTATAGGTAAGCCTATATATAAGCCTAGGTAGGTAGGGACATGACCGGCGCAACTTGTGGGCCGAAGGGCCTGTTTGTGCTGTATTTTTTTCTATGTTCTAAGTTCTAAAAAACTCAATCAAATTTGTGAGACATGATTTTCCACTCACAAAGCCATGCTGTCCCTAATCAGTCCTTGCGTCTCTAAATGCCTGTAGATCCTGTCTCTCAAAATTCCTTCAAGCAACTCAGCCACTACAGATGTGAGGCTCACCCACCGGCCTGTAGTTCCCAGGCTTTTCCCTGCAGCCCTTCTCAAACAAAGGCACAACATTTGCCACCGTCCAATCTTCAGGCACCTCACCTGTGACTATCGATGATTCAAATATCTCTGCTAGGGGACCCACAATTTCCTCCCTAGCCTCCCACAATGTCCTGGGATCCACTTCATCAGGTCCCGGGGATTTATCTACCTTGATGCACTTTAAGACTTCCAGCACCTCCTTCTCTGTTACATGTGCACTCCTGAAGACATCACTATTTATTTCCTCAAGTTCCCTAACATCCATGCTTTTCTCAACAAAGGATTCCTCAAAGGATTGTGAATGAAGCCCAGTCCATCACCCAAACCTGCCTCCCATCCATTGACTCTGTGTACACATCCGGGTGCCTCGGAAAAGCAGCCAGCATAATCAACCCTCGCACCCCGGACATTCACGCTTCCACCTATTTCCTTTGGGAAATGAAACAAAAGTCTGAGCTCACGTACCAACCAACTCAAGAACAGCTTCTTCCCTGTTGCCATCAGACTTTTGAATGGACCTACCCCGCACTAAGTTGATCTTTCTGTCCACCTTAGCTATGACTGTAACACTACATCCTGCACTCTCTCCTTTCCTTCTCTATGAACTGTATGCCTTGTCTTGATAGTGTGCAAGAAACAATTCTTTTCACTGTATACTAGTACATGTGACAATAATAAATCAAATCAAGTGCATCCTCTGATCTTGTGGGAGTTTGGGGAAGAAATTGCAGAGGCTCTTGCAGAAATATTTGCTTCATCCCTTTCCACTGGTGAAGTTCTGGAAGACTAGAGTGTGGCTAATGTTATTCCATTGTTGGAGAAGGGTTGCAAAGAGAAGCCTGGTAATTACAGGCCGGTGAACCTGACAACAGTGGCGGGTAAGTTACTGGAGAGGATTTGGCCAACCTTTGGGTAATCAAGGTCTGGTTAGGGAGAGTTGTCAGAGATCCTGGGTACCAGCAACTTTAAGCATTCTTAGTCAACTTGAGTACAAACAGCACTGGACACCAGGCATAATCCAATGTGGGCCCTTTAATAACTTGTGCACAAGGAGAAACCCTGTGCAGCTGTCCCGCAAGTGGTTCTGATGTTACAGAAAAATAACTTGGCAATAATAGTCAATTACAGCAAATCAGAAACCAGGAATGTTTCTAATCCTTCATTGACGGACATATTCGCCAATTAAATCCTAGCTTTTCGCCCTTTCGCGTTCAAAATTGACTTCTGCTAATCTTTTATTTGCATAGCATATCCCCATATCTCGCCTTTGGTATTTGTTATGGAGAAATCTGGTCTTGCTCACCCTCTGGTGAAGGCCGAAAAGCAGAATGTTCTGGGGCCTACGTAGGTGAAGATTAGCCTGTTCATGCTGAAATAGCAGACACTGACTCCTTTGAAGGTCTGCAAGCCGATAAACATTTTCACTCGCTGTTAAAGAGAAGGCAGGAAACTTTAATCTGAGCATTTCCACATAGTCAGCACTGCTTCGTGCATGTGTTAGAGTGGGCCAAGGCTGAGGCAGCTGTCGTATATATATTTATAGAGTGAGAATAGACTAACATTTCGAGTCTGGATGACCCTTTGTCAGAACTCTGATGAAGGGTCATCCAGACTTTAAACGTTGGCTCTATTCTCTCTCCACAGATGCTGTCAGACCTGCTGACATTTTCCAGCATTTTCTGTTTTTGTTTCAGATTCCAGCATCCGCAATATTTTGCTTTTATATATATTTATATATCCAAATGTGCTATGTTAACAAAATGGGCAGTTACTAACCGAAATATAAAGCATCATGTGATTTAGCTGACTTGACCATATTCCTATAGTTATTCAGTCATTAAAGACACAGTCATGGAGCATTAAACTTGCCTCGCAGGGCCCCTCGTATCAACACACAGGCAGCTGCTTTGTGAGACTGCGAGCAGCACAGACAAGTCAGAGATAAGAGTGTCCTGAGAAGAGAGATTCATTGTGAAGGCTCAGGGACAGTTGATAAGATGTATTAATTCTATGATTCTCATGAACATTTTTTCCCCTCTCATTCCCAAAAGCTGTAAATCTCCATCCCACACACTCTCCCTCCATTCTCACTCTGCTGTATCTAATATTCACCCTCCCAATTCTCCTGAAGGTGCTGATTGAGGCTGATTGACAGATCCATGCTCACTGCTTCCTGTCCACGACTCAGAAATCATAATAGGAGCTGCAGTTGGCCATTCAGCCCATTGAACTGCCTCAACCATTCATTGAGAATTGGCTGATCTACCGCAGCATCATTTCCCACGCTATCCACCAGATAGAGAGAGAATAGAGCCAATGTTCTGAGTCTGGAGAGAGGAAAGAATGTTCCATAGAAACTAGAATTGTGTGTTCTGAATTTCTATCCTGCACTGACACTGATGACTTCTGTAAACTTGTTTTACAGGATATTGAAAGAGGAATCACAGGCTGAAATCTCAAACGTCACATCTAGATCTGACAGAGTCATATTCCTTGGGACCTGAATATCATCGGCCTTTGTATCTTGAAGGAGAAATTGTTGTCTGGTCTGTCAGTTTGAAAAGATTTCAAACATTAGTGTGACTGGAAAAGCACCAACACACGGCCACACTCGAGTGAGAGTCTTCCAGTTCACAGACTCAAGAGCTTTAACCAGTTACATAGCCTGAATAAATATCACACCATTCACAGCGGGGAGAGACTGGACACGTGTTCTGTGTGTGGACGAGGCTTCAACTGATTGTCCACCCAAGAGAGAGGCAAGGACACCTGCACCATGGAGAAACCATGGAAATGTGCGGACTGTGGGAAGGGATACGGAGCCCCTTCAGAGCTGGAAGTTCATCGGCGCAGCCACACTGGGGAGAAGCCATTCACCTGCTCTCAGTGTGAGAAGGGATTCAGTCAGTTATCCAACCTGCAGAGACACCAGCGAGTTCACACTGGGGAGAGACTGTTCACCTGCTCTCAGTGTGGGAAGGGATTCACTAATTTATCCACCCTGCGTAGACACCAGCGAGTTCACACTGGGGAGAGGCCGTTCACCTGCTCTCAGTGTGGGAAGGGGTTCAGTCAATTATCTGACCTGCAGATACACCAGCGAGTTCACACTGGGGAGAGGCCGTTCACCTGCTCTCAGTGTGGGAAGGGATTCAAAGTTTCATCCCGGCTGCTGAGACACCAGCGAGTTCACACTGGGGAGAGACCGTTCTCCTGCTCTGTGTGTGAGAAGATATTCAGTCTTTTATCCCAGCTGCTGAGACACCAAAAAGTTCACGAGTGATTCCAGGGGTTGGATTCTGCTGTTATTGTTTCTGCTCTCAATTACATCCAGGACTGCATTTTGTTCATTCTCACAGTTGGTCAATGGGGAGGGTCAGAGGGTTTCTTTCTGCTGGACTGGCCGGTCTCATGACTTTGTCTCCAGTGGGCTGATGCTCTTTGAGTCTTGTTGCGAATACCTGGTTTCAGATTTCACACGGATCACAGAGTGACAGGGTGTTAGGAAGTTCAGAGTCACTATTTCTGTTTGAAACCTCCCAATGCCCATCCAATTTCCTTTGTAATTGTTTATTGTCTCCACTTCCTCCACCCTCGTAGGCAGCGAGTTCCAGGTCATTACCATTCGCTGCATCAAAATATTCTTCCTCACATCCCTCCTGCATCTCTGACCCAAAACCATAAATCTGTGTCCCCCTCGTCCTTGTCCGTCAGCTAATGGGAACAGCTTTTCTTTGTCCACCTTATCTAAACCTGTCAGAATCTTGTCCACCTCTATCAAATCTCCCCTCAACCTCCTTTTCTCCAAGAGGAACAACCCCCAGCCTGACATTGACAATAAAGAACAAACTAACAGAATATGTTAATACCTGAAATCAAATGGGAATGTTTAATTTCTGTTTTAAAGAAATCATGAATATATTGTCCCGTACAATAAAGGGATTTGAATAACTCAGCTTGGGTGCAGTTGAATGAAATGTATCAATCTCGTATCCACCCACAGTCTAGAGGAAGTGTGGAATGTGTAGCTGGAAATCCCTCCCTAACAGTACTGTGGGTGTACTTACACCTCAGGCATTGTAGCAGTTCAGGAAGGCAGTGTTGGTGCTGATCGTGGCCGAGGCAGCTACAGACAGCCACATATCCTGTTATAACTGAAGGACTGCAGATTAAATGCGAGGCATTGTGGGACATGACTATCTTGACCACATTCCTGTGACTGCTCAGTTTCTGCAATCATGAACCATTAAAGCTGCTTAGCAGGGCTCTGAAAGAGGACCTGGTGAGAATATTTACTCATAATGAGTTAGAATTAAACTTATCCCAGGACCGGCTGGTGTTCAGTGGCTGAGATTCCTGAATGTGTAAAAAGGGGGTCTGATCAATCAACAAACAGTGGTAGGTAGTTAGTTAAGAAGCGTTCTCATGCATTATTTGAATTATTTTATCATAAATTTGTGATCAGAACTGTGAGGGACTTGTAACCCAATAGTTGTTGAATTGACGGTAAACTCCAAGTAGCACTGGACTGAAAAGGGGGTCTGACCAAGAAGTGAAGTGATCTCAAGGCATTGTTTAAATTACATCATCATTGGCCAACTTCCCCTTTGTGACGTCACAGTGGAGCCATCCTTGAATCAGCCAATGGGAATCACTGTGCTCCGCGGTGACGTCTCCGGGTTCCAGTGAGCAGGCCCGGGCGCGTGGACCCGGGAGCCCCGCCCCCACCCATTGTTCCCCTCCCCCTGCACCACATCGAGCCACGGTTTCCAGGCAACCGGCTGGCGGCTCCGGCCAGAGCGAGAAGCCGCTCGGTGAGCTCCCCCTCCCCCCGGCCCGGGACTGCGCAGGTCCAAGGGAGGGGGAAGCTGTGAATTGCAGGGCAGATCCTGCCCCCTGACCTTCTGAGGTGTTGATTAATAGGAAGAGTTGGAGGACCGGAAGGACTCTGGTTCTCCAGCTGATCAGAGCGCGGGCTTTGCGTGAATGAAGATTGAGCTTCAGACAGACTGAAACTTCCTCCTGTCTCCAACATCAGAGAGGTTGTTTCTGTCGTGAAGTGGTTGTCACGTTTGCCTGACACGCAAAAGGTCCCCGGGTCAGAACCGGGCAGGAATGTTAATTTGTTAATTCCAGCATCTGAAAGTGGGAAGGGGGAGGAAGGTGAGCTGTTGCCTGCCTGCCTGCCTGTCGTCTGGCCTGCCTGTCTTCCGTCCGTCCGCCCACTGGAGGGTGCTCTCTCCCTGGAGGGAGAGAGGACACGGAGTGACTTTCTTTCTTTTTTCTTTCCATCTATGGGAGGGAGGACTGCACGTTTCAACATCGAGGGACTGAGTGGTTGGGCTGGTGCCCTCATCATCAGAAGGTCGGTGCCTGAAAGGGATGGGGGGGTGAAGTAAATTCAGACTGTTTTTTCCATCTGCGGGCGGGCGGGCGTGAAGACACCCCGGACTTGAACTGTTTGCGCCCAAAAGGGCTGGAGGAGTAAAGTCCCCCACCCACTGCTGCTGCCCCCAACACCGGCACCCCCTCCCCTCTTTCCCCCTGACTGGGGCACCGGCCCCCCTCCGTGCCTTGTCCCTCGTCCTCCCTCCTGCTCCTCCGACCTCCTCTCTCGCTCCGGGGAGAGAGCACCTAGATCCCCATCCACCTACCCTACCCTCCCTTATTTTTCCCTCCTCTTATACGTCCTGCCGTGGCAGAGCCTTCTCGGCCCACCTATGCGGGCGTGGCGGCTGCCAGAGCCCCCGCCGCTCCCAAGGCCCTGCCACCTTTTTCGTTGCTCACGCGGCAGCTCGGGGTGAAGTGCTACGCCCACCCCGACATGTCCATCGAGGCCTGTGTCAAGGCAATGGCTGGGGTTGTCGGCCCCTCAGCCATTGTCGCGGCCTCTAAGATGTACGGCCGGGCCGTATTCTTTTTGAAGGCCACCCACCCGCCACATTTATCATTCCCCGCGCGCCGCCCTCTACCTTGTATTGTTCTCGCTTCCAAGTTGAAACCGTCCGTCCGCCGCCGCCATTACCCGCACTGCGCATGCTTCAGGTCCCGCCCCTCATTCACTCCGATTGGTTGGAGGACCAGCCGCTCCCGCTCGGTCCTCCAGTCCCGCCCCCTCTTCCTATTGGTCCGGAGCTGCCGTCAATCAGTCCCCGGGCATTGTGATGTGGAGCATGCGCAGTGTCATTGCTGTCCTTGGCGCTTGTTTGTCCCGGAGAAGCGGAGTCAGCGTTAGGCGGTGGCTGGGAGGATTTGGAAACACTTTGTGGATCCGCAAACCCTTCAGAATCATTGTCAGCTCCCTGGTTTGCAGCTGCGGGGCTTCTCCCTCCCTCCCGGGAACAGACCCAGGTTAACGGCCCCATCCTGGCTCAGCCACTGGAGGATGGTTCACATCAGAGGATGGGGGAGGGGGACAATAAATAAGAGGTTACACTTTGGCCTCAAATCAATGAGGGTTCTGATCTCTGGGAAGGAAGGAAACCCTGGGAGGTGGGCGGGGAGGATTCACAAACACCCGCTGGAGGCCCCAACACCCCCAATAAGACCCATTGGTTTTATTGTCAGTCTGCAGACAGGAGCTGGAGAACTGAACCCAGACAGAGGAGAGGGAGAGAGAAAACTGGGAGTGGAGGAAAGAAATGGTGAGATGGGTTTGGATTTCAGCCCAGGGAGGAGGGAGAGTGTGTGGGACGGAGATTTACAGATTTGGGGGAACAAGAGAGGAAAAAATGTTCCAGACGAACTAGAATTGTCTGTTCAGAGTTTCTATCGTGTTCTGACAGTGATGACTTTTCTAAACTGTTTTTACAGGATATTGGAAGTGAAAGATTGGCAGACAGAAAATTCAAACCGGACATCACATCTGACAAAGTCATTCAGTTCCTTCGGAGCTGAATATCATTGGTCTTTGAATATAGAAAGAGAAATATTTGTCTGTTCTGCCTGTGGGCAAAGAAATTAAACATCAGTGTGACCGGAAAAGCATCGAGACAAACACACACCCGAGTGAGAGTGTTCCAGTGAACTGAATGTGGAAAGAGCTTTAACCAGTTACACAGCCTGAAAAAACATCACAGTTCACAGCAGGGTGAAACTACGTGTATGTTGTGTGTGTGGATGAGGCTTGAACTGATCATCCAACCTGGAGAAACACAAGGACACCCGCACCATGGAGAAACCGTGGAAATGTGTGGATTGTGGGAAGGGATTCGGTTTCCCATCACAACTGGAAGTTCATCGGCGCAGTCACACTGGGGAGAGACCGTTCACCTGCTCCGTCTGTGGGAAGGGATTCACCCATTCATACAACCTTCTGACTCACCAACGGGTTCACACTGGGGAGAGGCCGTTCACCTGCCCTGTGTGTGGGAAGGGATTCACTCGCTCATCCCACATTGTGACACACCAACTTGTTCACACTGATGAGAGAATGTTTACATGTTCTGACTGTGAGAAGAGTTTTAAATGCAAAAAGGATCTGCTGACACACCAACGAATTCACACTGGGGAGAGACCGTTCACCTGCTCTGTGTGTGGGAAAGGATTCATTCAGTCATCCCACTTGCAGACACATCAACTTGTTCACTCTGATAACAAACTTTTTAATTGTTCCCACTGTGAGAAGAGCTTTAAAAATAAAAAGGATCTGCTAACGCACCAATATGCTCACACTGGGGAGAGGCCATTCACCTGCTGTGTGTGTGGGAAGGGATTCAGCCGTCCATCTGCCCTATTGAACCACCAGAGAATTCACACTGGGGAGAGGCCCTTCACCTGCTCAGACTGTGGGAAGGGATTCACTCGTTCATCCAACTTATTGAATCACCAGCGAGTTCACACTGGGGAGAGGCCGTTCACCTGCTCTGTGTGTGGGAAGGGATTCAGTCAGTCATCCAACCTGCTGACACACCAGAAAGTTCACAGTGCGGAGAGGCCATTTACCTGCTCTGTCTGTGGGAAGGGATTTTCTCATTTATCTTATCTTCTGAAACACCAGCGAGTTCACACTGGGGAGAGGCCGTTCACCTGTAATGTCTGTGGAAAGGGATTTATTCAGTCATCCCACCTGCTAACACACCAGCGAGTTCACAAACGACTGCAAGGTTTGGATTCTACTCTTAATGATGCTGTTAATCATATCCAGGACTGAATCGTGTTCACTCTGACAGTCTTCATCCGTTGAGGTTTAATATTCTGAATAAATATGAAATAGACCAGCTTTGTTTTTTAAAATTGTTGTCGATTTTTGTCTTTCCCACCTGACCCCACATCACCAGGCTGGAGCTCAGAAAGGACAATCGGGGGAGGATCATATGGCAAACAGGACGCAGTCCTTCAGGGTCACAGAGAGGGACAAACAGCACTTTGCTCTTCCTCATCTCTCTTCACGACAGCAAAGTACCCGTGTGGTTTAATCCTGAGATGTGCAAGAACCTCAGTCGCTCCCTTCTATGTTTCAGCGCTCCTAGACCAGGAACAGAAGTTCCTTTACAACTGTGTTTAGAGTCAGGAAGAACAACAGTGAATGCTGGTAGGATGCTGCTAAATCAGAGATTGGTGCAAAACTCGGATCTGTTCCTGACTGAGAGTGAAACGGCAGGATTAGATTTCCAGACTGAAAATGCAGAAAAGTCTAAAATATTTTAATGTGTTTGTGTCAGTGCCAGTTTATTGAACAGAAACCAGTTTAAAATAAATTGGTTAAAGTCTGCATTAAAGTAGCAGCTGGAGAGTTCAAAGGAACCTGTTATCTGCTGGGACAATTAGACAACAATTTGATTCCCAGATAAAAAGGAGCTACAGCGTGTCCAAGAATTCCCAGTTTTATTGATGAGGCTTCCCACACACTGTCCTTTTAAATAAACCTCACTCCTATCAACCTTTAACCATTATAAACAGAATAGAGAGAAGAGTGAAGCTGTGCCTGTCCCTTTAACTGGAAACTGAACAGCATCAAGCCCCAACTGTCCCTTTAAGAATGAATGATGTGTTCAGCTGAAGATTCCTATTGGTAGTTTTCTGGGTGATCTCCTTATTTTGGATTATTCTCAGTGATCCTCAGTTGTGTGAACCTCTTCTCACTCACTTAATATCTCTCCTCTCTGTCAGATACTCACTTAATATCTCTCCCCTCTGTCAGGTACTCACTTAATATCTCTCCTCTCTGTCAGATACTCAATATCTCTCCTCTCTGTCAGGTACTCACTTAATATCTCTCCTCTCTGTCAGATACTCAATATCTCTCCTCTCTGTCAGATACTCAATATCTCTCCTCTCTGTCAGATACTCAATATCTCTCCTCTCTGTCAGATACTCACTTAATATCTCTCCTCTCTGTCAGGTACTCACTTAATATCTCTCCTCTCTGTCAGATACTCAATATCTCTCCTCTCTGTCAGGTACTCAGTTAATATCTCTCCTCTCTGTCAGATACTGACTCACTTAACATCGCTCTCCTCTCAGACACTCATTTCACTTACCTTCCACCTCTACACTCAATTAAACACGCTCCTTTCACTCCCTTACCTCTCTCTCAAATACTGTCTCAGTCACGTAACCTCTATCTTTCTCTCAGACACTCATTCATTTAACTTTTTTATGTCAGATAGTGCTGAAACTCACTTAATTTTTTTATTCTCTGGTTATCTCTCTCTAAAAAAGCACCAAACACCTTCAATCTCTCTTCTCTGTCTGAGACAACATCGAATTTACAGAGACTCAATCTTCTCTCTCTGTTTTTTTTATTCATATGTGGGACACAGGTGCCGCTGACTGGCCAGCATTTATTACCCATCCCTAGTTGCCCTTGTTCAGAGGGCAGCTGAGAGTCAACCACATTGCTGTGGCCCTGGAGTCACATGTAGACCAGACCGGGTAAAGACAGCAGATTTCCTTCCCTAAAGGACATTAGCGAACCAGATGGGTTTTTCTGACAATGGTTTCATGGTCATCACTCGATTCTTAATTCCAGATGTTTTAAAATTGAATTCAAATTCCACCATCTGCCATGGCGGTATTCGAATCTGGGTCCCCAGAAAATTTGCTGAGTTTCTGCATTAACATCTAGCGATAATACCACGAGACCATTGTCTCCCCACTTCTCTCTCCCACTTCCTCTGACAGGCCCTGACTCACTCTCATTTTCTGATCACCCTCTTTGGGGGAAACTCATTCCTTTCTATAATTTCCCCTCATCTCTCCCAGTGATGACCCTCAGTCCATCTCCCAATTCATTGACTGTTAAAAACCCAAATAATCTTTGTTTATTGTTTAACATGGGAATGGAGATGAATGTAATGCTGAGAGCGGCAGCAATCTGTGTGGTTGTTCTTGATGCTGTCAGAGTGAGTTCACCCTCACAGGCAGGAAGAATATTCACGGTGATAACATCTCAAACTGATGTCGCCTGTTTCATTCTCAGGAAATACAACTTCCTTTTCTCTGCTGCCGGTTGCAAACCGCGCATCTCACTTCTGGGCAAAAAATAAATCCAGGGGCCACAATCTGGTGAGAACATGTATCAGTGCGGCCTATATCCATCCACAGAGACAGGGCAGAGTCACACAGGATCACATTGCAGTGACATTTACAAATGAGTCTGTTATTTCTGTTCAGAGTCTCCATTCCCGGATATAACGAGCTGTATTTGTGGATCAGTCACTGAGTTCCCTCTGCTCCCCATAGCTGGGAACTGATAGCCTGCTCCCTTATATTGTATATCATTCTCTCTGTATTGCTTGTTTCCTCTGTTTCTCAGCTTTTATCTCTGACCACCTCATCTTTCTGTTTTTTAAAATCTCTCTCAATGTTTCTGTCTTTCTGTCTCTCCTCTGTATCTCTCTCAGTCTCTGTGTGTTCCTATTTAACCGAGATGTTCAGCATCATGAAGGGTTTCTGATTGATTATAGAAGGAAAAACAGGGAAAAAAGCAGAAAAACTCAGCAAGTCAGAGAGAAACAGTTAACATTTTGAGTCCATATGATTCTTCAGGGCAGGAAAAACATGGGCTTTTCTGTCTTAGATCAGGGTACGTGATGGGGAGGTTTAATAGAGATGTTTAAAATGACAAACGATTTATGATAGTGTCAATGGAGAGGAACTGTTTCCCAGGTGCAGGAGGGTCTGTCGATGGAGAGAAACTTACCCAGGTGCAGAAGGGTCTGTCGATGGGGAGAAACTTTCCCAGGTGCAGAAGGGTCTGTCGATGGAGAGAATCTATTTCTCAGGTATTGGAGGGTCTGTCGATAGGAAGAAACTGTTTCCCAGGTGCAGGAGAGTCTGTACACAGAGGGGATACAGAGATTTAACATATTTGACAACTGGAGAGGGTGATGAGGATGATTTTTTACACAATAATTTGATGCAATCTGGAATGTACAAACTGACAGGTGCTAGAAGCAGATTTCAAGTAAAGTTTATTAGTCACAAGTAAGGCTTACATTAACACTGCAATGAAGTTTTGTGAAATTCCCCGTGTCGCCACAGTCCGGCGCCTGTTTGGGTCAATGCATCTAACTAGCACGTCTTTCAGAATGTGGGAGGAAACCGGAGCACCCGGAAGAAACACACGCAGACACGGGGAGAACGTGCAAACTCCACACAGTGACTCAAGCCGGGAATTGAACCCGGCGCTGTGAAGCAGCAGTGCTAACCACTGTGCCGCCGTGCTGCCCAGCCACCGTGCTGCCCAATTTAATAGTAAATTTCAAAGAGAATTGGATAAATACTTGCAGAGGGAATTTGGCAGAACGATGGTAAATGGGATTAATTGACAGTTCACTCATCTTTGTGACATTCTGAATGTTTCTCTCCTGAGGTTTTAACATTTGATCTTTTCACAATGTGTCTCAAACAGAAGATCAAAACATTGGGTTTGATGAGCTGTCAGATCTGTTTCCCATGTGACTGTAACTCAAGAATTGCAGATAAGCATGAGAAGGAACTGATTATTTTCAGTTCCTCTCACAGGTACACCTCAATATCAGAAATCTCTGGAGTTCCCCATGTCCTCATTATTCTCCCCTTGAGCATAACAGCTCTCAGTCAAGTAGAGTCAGTAACACATGTCTCTGCCATGATGTTTGCATTCCTATTTTACCACTCACCTCCCAGTGACACTCAGCATAACACACAAACCTCAAACTATCATTGCCCCCTTACATCTTGTCCTCCTCTTACAAGCAAATATTTGTTGGGCCTCTTGTCTCCCTTAATGTCAGGTTACCTGCAGGCAAAATGACCTCAGCGACACTGGAACCGATCTTTGTGATTATTATTGTTACACCAGATTCCAATCAGCCCCAGGACCTGCAGTTGTAAAATGCAGTAACATTTTAATATCAGGCATGTTATTGTCAAATAGTAAGTGGCAGAGTGACAAATAACAGAATTGGAATATATTATATCAATAGACCATGACTCACTCGCTATCAAATGAGACCCAAACTTTGGTTATGGTGCACGAGATATTGACTGTATTATCATTACATTGGATCCCCGGGCCTAGAATATCCGACGCTAAAATGCCACCCTGACTACCTTCCATGGGAGTTCACCTCTGTTAGCCTGACAGCAGTTTACGTCCCACCCCACGCAGGCGTGAAGACGGCATTGGATGAAATATACACCACCACAAATAGCCTTGAGACGAGGCCTTGTCCTGAGGCCTTGTTCATCGTAGCCGAAACTTCAATCAGGCCAAGCTCAAGGGTGTTCTACCAAGGTACCTGCAACACATCTCCTGTTCCATCAGAGGCCCAAACATCCTAGACCACTGCTATACAAATATCAAAAATGCCTACTGCTCTATCACCAGCCCACACCTTGGAAAATCAAGTCTGTGCTCCTGCTCCCAGCTTAAAAGCAAAAACTGAAATGGGAGAATCTGCCAAAGAAAGTCGTGCAATATTGGTCTGAGGAATCGGATGATCTCCTACTAGACTGCTTAGAGTCAGTAGATTGGTCAGTATTTAAAAACTCTGTGACCAGCCTGAATGAGTCCTCCACTACAGTAACTGACTCATTAGTAAGCGTGTAGAAGACTGTGTGCCAAAGAAGCAAATCCATGTGTTTCCCAACCAGAAACCATGGATGAACAGGGATATCCACTGTCTGCTGAAGTTTAGATCTGAGACGTTCATGTCAGGCGACACTGACCTATACAAGACAGCCAGATATGATCTATGAAGATCCATCAAAGATGCCAAAAGACAGTACCGGATCAAGCTAGAATCCCAGGCTATCCACATGGATTCCCGTCGACTATGGCAAGGTCTGCAAGACATAAAAGGCTACGAGATTAAGGCAGGTAAAATCACCGGCTCCAATGCACCCCTCCCCACTGAGCTCAACACATTCTATGCCCGTTGTGAGCAAGAGGTCAGCGAGAGCACACCCTCCATCCCAGAAGCCTCGAATGATTCTGTATGTTAGGTCACCAGTGCAGACATCAGAGTAGCCTTCTCAAAAGTCAACCCATGGAAAGCAACTGGCCCAGACGGGGTACCCCAATGAGCACTGAGGTCCTGCGTGGATCAGCTGGCAAGGGTATTCACAGACATGTTCAACCTCTCATTACAACAATCTAAGGTCCCTACCTGCTTCTAGAAGAGGACCATCATCCCGATACCAAAGAAAAGCCAGGGCAGCGTGCCTTAATGACTATCATCCGGTGGCTCTGACAAACCATCTTTTTGTGATTCATGCACAAGGACACCCAGGTCCCTTTGCGCAGCAGCTTGCTGCAATTTATTACCATTTAAATGCATGGTTGGGGACCCCGCGCACCCCCGACATTCTCTCTTCCACCTTCTTCCATCGGGAGGGGGATGCAGAGGTCTTGGGGTCGCGTGCCAACCGACTCGAGAGCAGCTTCTTCCCGTGCTGCTGTCGGACTTTTGGGTGGGCCTATCTTGCATTGGGTTGGTCTTTCTCTGCACCCTAGCTGTGGCTGTGGCACTGCATTCTGCGCTCTCTCATTTCCTTCTCTATGAACGGTATTGTCTTTATAGCGCAGAAGAAACAATACTTTTCATTGTATGCTAAAACATGTGACAATAAAAAAAAATAGTCCATTTTGCTGTTATTCCTACCAAAATGGATGACCTCACATTTACCAACATTGTACTCGATTTCTGTTGGCAAAATAGGTTGCATGCTTACTTTTTAATTATACAATGTTCAGAGCACTAAATTTGACACACAGAATCATAGAATCCCTATAGTGCAGAAGGAGGCCATTCGGCCCATCAAGCCTGCACCGACAACGATCCCATCCAGGCCCTATTCCTGTAATCTCATGCCCCAACATGAAAGGGGCAATTTATCATGGCTAATCCACCTAACCTGCACATCTTTGGACTGTGGGAGGAAACCCACGCAGACACGGGGAGAATGTGCAAACTCCACACAGTAACCTGAGGCTGGAATTGAACCCAGGTCCCTGGCGCTGTGAGGCAGCAGTGCTGACCACATGTGACCAATAACCAAGGACATGGCAGACATGACCAGTGTGTGAATTGCTGATGAATGGTCTTGTCCCTGTTGTTCCAATCTGTGTCCACAAAGGGACAATCCAATGGCAGAGCCATTGCCCAGCATTCACTGCGGGAGCTGCTGCGCATGCGCACTGTCAGGCTGTGATTGGAGCATGCGCGGTGCGGGTGCTGCAGCTTGACGGAAGCGCGAGGCGGTCGTGTGGCTTTCGCAACGGGTGAAATAAAACACCGAGTGTGGATGGGGAACGGAGCCGGTGGGTGGAGAGATTTCATTACCACCAGACTCGGCTCGCAAAGTTCGAGTAAAAATCTAACGGTCCCCCATTTGGACCGAGACGGTTGTTCTCTCGGTGTCGGGCCGGGCTCGCCGGCCGCCATCTTTATAAGGGGCAATGTTCCGGCAAGGGCGCTGCCATCTTTATAAGGGGCAATGTTCCGGCTAGGACGCTGCCATCTTTATAGGGGGCAATACCAGCAGCAGGACAGAGCTTTATGCATTTCTATGTTAAAAGCAAAATTCTGTGAGTTCTAGAAATCTGAAATAAAAACCGAAAATGGTGGATTGCTAACCTGGACTGACAATAATGTATTTACAGGATACTCGGAGGAGAGAATTCACAATTCAAAACATTGTATCTAGATTCAGTCGATTCATCAAGATCATTGACCTTTGAATGTGTAAAGAAGCTGTTCTGTCTGTGGGAAATTATTTCAGCTATCAATGTGTCTGGTATTTGGATATAAGACTGATAATTTCAAAATCAAGATTCCGCTTGACTGGAAATCATGACAAAGTACTGCAGATGCTGAAATCTGATGAAGGGTCATCCTGACTCGAAAAGTTGGCTCTATTCTCTGTCCACAGATGCTGTCAGACCTGCTGAGAGTTTCCAGCAGTTTCTGCTTTTGTTGTGACTGGGAATCAATGTGGGTGAGCAGGCACTGAGGTCTTGGGGCTAACTGGACTTGCTGTCATAGAGTCACACAGCACAGAAAGAGGTCCTTCAGCCCATAAGTGAACAAGCGAGGAAAAGATGTTCCACAGCATCAGAATTGTCTATTTAGAATTTCTGTCCTGTACTTACGAGGATTCATTTTATAAACTCCTTTTACAGGCTATGAGAAAGGGAGGAATTCCAAACAAGAACATCAAACCAAACATGACATCCAACATCTACTCACTTGATTCATCAGCGCTTGAATATTGTGAACCTTTGAATGTGGAATGAGAAATGTTTCTCTGTTTCTGTCTGAGGATTTCAAACTGAAAGTTTTGAAACAATTGACTGGAAAAGCACCGAGTGAGAGTGTTCCAGTGAACTGACTGTGGAAAGAGCTTTAACCAGTTATACAGCCTGATAAAACATCACATCATTCACAGCAAGGAGAAACCATACAGTTTGGACAAGGTTTCAACTGATTGTCCAATCTGGAGAGTCACAAGGACACTGGCATCATGGAGAAACTGTGGAAATGTGGGGACTGTGGGAAGAGCTTCAATTACCCAAAGCTGAGAAAACGTTATCATTGTCACACTGGGGAGACACCATTCACCTGCTCTGTATGTGGGAAGCGATTCACTCAGTCATCCCATCTCACTGACCATCAACTTGTACACAGTGATCAGAGACCTTTTAAATGCTCTGATTGTGAGAAGAGGTTTAAAAGCAAGAAGCATCTGGTAGCACATCAGCTTGTCCACACTGGGGAGAGGCCGTTCCTCTGTTCTGTGTGTGGGAAGAGATTCAATCGGTCATCCCACCTTCTGACACATCAGCAAGTTCACACTGGGGAGAGACCATTCCTCTGCTCTGTGTGTGGTAAGGATTCATTCAGTCATCCCAACTTCTGAGACATCAGCGAGTTCACACTGGGGAGAGGCCATTTACCTGCTCTGAGTGTGGGAAGGGATTCAGTCAGTTGTCCGACCTTCTGGTACACCAGCGAGTTCACACTGGGGAGAGGCCATTCACCTGTTCTGTATGTCGGAACAGCTTTGCTCAGTCATCTACTCTTCAGAGACACCGAGTTCATACTGGAGAGAGGCCATTCACCTGCTCTGAGTGTGAGAAGGGATTCATTCAGTTATCCGACCTTCTGAGACACCAGCGAGTTCACAAATGATTGTAGAATTTGGAGTTTGTCATTGCTGCTTTTAGTGACATCCCGGACTGAACATGTGGCTGTGTAAGCTGAGGTGTGTAAGGAATGTGTCCCAGCCACGCTCTTCCATGATTCAGTGGTCCTGGAGGGAGAACAGAAACTCCTTTACAACTGGGTTTAGAGTCAGGAAGAACAACGGTGAATATTGGAAATGTGATGTCAAGTCAGAGATTGGTGTTAAATTGGGATCTGTTCCAGACTGAGACTTTGAGAAGAAATAGAAATGTGGAATGAACATTTAAAATGTTTGTGATATTCCTGATCTATCATTGTCAGACAATAACAACACTCTACATTTATATTGTCTCTTTAACAGAGTAAATGTGAAAACTGACACTGTTTTCAGATGTTGTCACTGATGGGAATATGTTGATAAGAAATAAGAGGCCAAGCCTCTGGAGACACCAGAGGTAAGTGTGGGAATGGGAAGGGAAGATATTATAAGTGATTCTCTGACTCTGATTGAAGAGAGAAGAATAGGTTTAAAGTTTAATGTTTATTTATTAGTTTCACAAGTAGGCTTACATTAACATTGCGATGAAGTTACTATGAAAATCCCCTAGTCGCCACATTCCTGCGCCTGTTTGGGTACACTGAGGGAGAATTTGGCATGGTCAATGCGAACCAGTACATCTTTTGAACTGTGGAGGAAACCAGAACATCCGGAGGAAACCCACACAGACAGTGACCCAGAATCGAACCCGAGTCCCTGGTGCTTGAGACGGCAGTGCTAACCACTGTGCCACCGTGCCGCCCATGTAGAACCAGAAGAGAGTAGCCCCACCCAGCTGGACGACAGTGGAGAGGGATGGAGCAGAATGATGTGGGCGACCTTGCCAAAGGCTGCAAATAGGTCGAGGATAAAAAGGGAAAGTTCATTTTTGTTGCAGTCACATAGGATGTCAGTGCGGACTTTGATAAGAGCTGTTTCAGTAATGTGGCAAGGCAGAAACCTGATTGAAGAATTCAAATATGGAGTTCTGGGAAAGATGGCCTTGGGTTTTGGGAGAAGGCAAAACATTCAGAATGAATGAGGGGGCGGGGCTGGAGGACCGAGCGAGAGCGGCTGGTCCTCCAACCAATCGGAGTGAATGAGGGGCGGGGCTAAGGGCCAGTTGCGCTGTGGTGATCTGGAGCATGCGCAGTGCCGATCACTGGGGATTGAGGCGGTTGCGGAAATATTCAGTCCGGGCGATAACACCGGGTAAATCAGGAATGAGTGATGGAGCCGGTGGGTGGGCGGACTTCGAGGCTTCATAAAAGTCCCGTGGAGGCCGCAAGCCCCCAATAGGAAGCTCGGATTCGATATTTGAACCGTTGAAAGGTTGTTCGGGCTTTTCCCCCGATTCAGGCCCGGGTGAACGACCGCCATCTTGACAGTGTGCGGCCGAGCGCACGCGCAGACAGAGGGAGCTCCATGCTCAGCCCCCTCCGCCCCGATTCAGTCTGATTGGTTGGAGGACCAGCCGCTTGTGCTCGGTCCTCCAGCCCCGCCCCCTCCTCCTATTGGTCCGGAGCTGCCGTCAATCAGCTCCCGGGCATTGTGATGTGGAGCATGCGCAGTGTCATTGCTGTCCTTGTCCCGGAGAAGCGGAGTCAGCGTTAGGCGGTGGCTGGGAGGATTTGGAAACACTTTGTGGATCCGCAAACCCTTCAGAATCATTGTCAGCTCCCTGGTTTGCAGCTGCGCGGCTTCTCCCTCCCTCCCTCCCGGGAACAGGCCCAGGTTAACGGCCCCATCCTGGCTCAGCCACTGGAGGATGGTTCACATCAGAGGATGGGGGAGGGGGACAATAAATAAGAGGTTACACTTTGGCCTCAAATCAATGAGGACTCTGATCTCTGGGAAGGAAGGAAACCCTGGGAGGTGGGCGGGGAGGATTCACAAACACCCGCTGGAGGCCCCAACACCCCCAGTAAAAAGCTGCAGCTCCCGGGTTTGCAGCTTTTTCCCGGGAGAGAGTTGGGGAAGTTTTGTGGAGACAATTCCCGGCTGGTTCAGTTAGTGGTCAATGAAGCTCAGAAATCCTGAGTCAGGATCCTCATTGGGTGGTTGTTTTATTAAAATATTATTATTCATCTGTCGAAGAAAATATTAATTTGTTTTGAAGAATCATTTTTATAGCGTTTGTGAAAATGTCCATTAAAATAGCCGTTTTTCCAATGTATTTCTGATGAGAATTTTAATATTACTGATTTGGGAATTGATTCTCGGGAATGGTCATTCTGAAAATGATTATGTTTTAATTTACTCCATAATGCCAGAAGTCAGTTTGTATTTCAAATGTAATTTAGAATGTCTGGGAGCAAATGTTAAAATGAGGTTTGAGACACCAGCTGCCATTACTTCCTGTGACTGATGATACCTTTGTGCCTGTGCAGGAGGTAATTCCCCTGGTGCTGTGGCACAAATAAAATGGAGCCTTTCCTCGGAACAGGTCCGTGTTAACGGTCACCGTGTTGTTTCAGTGGTGAGCAGGGGACGTGTGGCCATTGTGGTAACAACAGAGTCGGTGGAACTTCATGTCCCCTGACCTTAAAAGAAAATAATTGACTCCTTGGTTGTACAGTCAATCTGCACATGATCTGGAGAACTGAATCCAGCCAGAGTGACAAGGCAGAGGGAGCTGGTCTCAGAGTGGAGACATGAAATGGTGGAGATGGGGCAAGGAGTTTGATTTAGACCAGGGACAAGAGAGAGTGTGTGGGATGGAGATTACAGCTCAAGATAAATGAGATGAAGAAGTGTTCCATGGAAACTCGAATTGTCTGTTATGAATTAGTTTTTTAAGCTCTTTTTGCAGGGAACTAGAAGAGGAGGATTCACAGACAGGAAACTCAAACTAAACTTCAGGTCAAGGTCTACAGAACCATTTGATTCATCATGACCTCAGTATGATTGCTTTTTACAGTGGAGGGAGAAATCATTGCCTGTTTTGTCAGTGGAAGAAAATTTTAAAAATTCAATGTGGCAGAAAAAGACCCGAGACACACACCCCCGAGTGAGAGTGTTCCAGTGAACTGACTGAAAAGAGCTTTAACCGGTTACACAGCCTGAAAAAAATCACACCATTCACAGTGAGAAGAAACCATAAACGTGGTCCGTGTGTGGATAAGGCTTCAACTGATCATCCAACCTGGAGAGACACAAGGTCACCTGCACCGTGGAAATGTGAGGATTGTGGTAAAGAATTCAATTATCCATACTTGCTGGAAAACCATAGACACAGTCACACTGGAGAGAGGCCATTCACCTGCTCCGTGTGTGGGAAAGGATTCACTACCTCATCCCACCTGCTCTTACACCAGCAAATTCACACTGAGGAGAGGCCGTACAGCTGCTCCACCTGTGGAAAGGGGTTCTCATATTCATCCAACCTCGGTGTACATCAGCGAGTTCACACTGGGGAGAGATCGTTCACCTGCTCCTTGTGTGGGAAGGAATTGCTGGGCCATCCGGTCTTTGGTCACACCAGCGAATTCATACAGGGGAGAAGACATTCACCTATTCTGTGTGTGGTAGAAATTCACTCTGTCATCTAACCTGCTGTCACACCAGCGAGTTCACACAGAGGAGAGACCGTTCAGCTTTCCTGTGGAAAGAGGTTCAGGTCTTCATCCAACCTCAGTGCACACAAGCAAGTTCACACTGGGGAAAGGTCGTTCACCTGTTCCACGTGTGGGAGGGAATTCACCAATTCATCCGGCCTCCTGTCACATCAGTGAATTCACACTGAGGAGAAGCCATTTATTTGCACATACTGTGGAAAGAGTTTCAGGCAGTTATCAATCCTCACTGCACATCAACACACACACACTGGGGAGAGACCATTCACTTGCTCCATGTGTGGGAAGGGATTCACTCAGTCGGGCAGCCTGCATTTACACGAGCTCACCCACACTGGGGAGAGGCCATTCACCTGCTCTGTGTGTGGGAAGGGATACACTCGGTCATCCCACTTGCTGACACCTCTGCAAGTTCACAATTGTCAGCAGGAGTTAGATTTTGCAGTTACTGCTGCTGTTAATCACATTCAGGATTGATATTCTGACAATATTGGTTTGTTTCTGCTGACATTAACAATCCCTACAACTGGAATTCTGCTTTAATATTCTGAGATGTCACTGATTTTCAGGGCTGTTGTGTCCCCTTTTAAACGTACTATCTGTGATTTTTTTTTTTGTTTTATTCAGGAACTTGTTTATAATACATTTTCCTTCAGTCTGAAATTGACATTTGGTACAAACTACAATTCAGTGTCTGAAAGATTCCACTGATTAAGATTTCCAATGAGAAAATGCTGACAATTCTTACTGACTTACACATTCTTCACAGTGACACTTCCACGATCACATTTAATTATCAAGGAACATAAAACAATGCACAGATACTTGTTGGTACTGAACTTGAATATTGCTGACAAGAGAGACATGTTGCTGAATCTTTTCAGCATGCACTCATCAGGACAAACGGAAGAATGCCAAATTTTAAATGATTGCAATTTATACTACAGGAGAAAAGGGTGCTAATTGGTGGACTCTCATTGACTTGAAGCTTTGCCATGGAGAAACCAATAGGAGACTGTAGGTTTCTCAAGCTTCTGGGAAATTCAAAAAAGGTGCAAGGCTTTTGTTTGCAGGGAAAGGATCGCTGCATATATATGTATGTCACTTCTCGCAAATATAACTGAGCCGTATTATGAACTCGACTGATTATCTTCAATTGATTGAGTGTAGCTATTAGCACACTCAGGATTGTTCAGCAAGTGCTGCCCAATCTGTAATCACAGTAAACATTGTATTTTTGGTTTTGTGAGTGTGGGCTGCTGAAAAGAAAATCACGACCCATTATGAACAAATCGAGGAACATGCTGTTTTATTCTGTCAGCCATTTACTGGGCTAGCCGGCACTGTAATGTTCACCATTTTATATTCAAATCTGGGGGGGATAATGTTCACTGTTTTATATTCGGGTCTGGGGGATAATGTTCACCATTTTATATTCAAATCTGGGGGGGGATAATGTTCACTGTTTTATATTCGGGTCTGGGGGATAATGTTCACTGTTTCATATTCGGGTCTGGGGTGGATAATGTTCACTGTTTTATATTCGGGTCTGGGGGGGGATAATGTTCACTGTTTTATACTCGGGTCTTGGGGATAATGTTCACTGTTTTATATTTGGGTCTGGGGGATAATGTTCACTGTTTTATATTCGGGTCTGGGGGGGGATAATGTTCACTGTTTTATATTCGGGTCTGGGGGGGGGGATAATGTTCACTGTTTTATATTCGGGTCTGGGTCAATAATCTTCACTGTTTTATATTCGGGTCTGGGGGATAATGTTCACTGTTTTATATTCGGGTCTGGGGGATAATGTTCACTCTTTTCTCTTCAGGTCTGGGTCAATAATCTTCACTGTTTTATATTCGGGTCTGGGGGGGATAATGTTCACTGTTTTATATTCGGGTCTGGGTCAATAATCTTCACTGTTTTATATTCGGGTCTGGGGGATAATGTTTACTGTTTTATATTTGGGTCTGGGGGGGATAATGTTCACTGTTTTATATTCGGGTCTGGGGGGGATAATGTTCACTGTTTTATATTCGGGTCTGGGGGGGAGAAAGTTCACTGTTTTATATTCGGGTCTGGGGGATAATGTTCACTGTTTTATATTTGGGTCTGGGGGATAATGTTCACTGTTTTATATTCGGGTCTGGGGGATAATGTTCACTGTTTTATATTTGGGTCTGGGGGATAATGTTCACTGTTTTATATTCGGGTCTGGGGGGGATAATGTTCACTGTTTTATATTCGGGTCTGGGGGGGATAATGTTCACTGTTTTATATTCGGGTCTGGGGGGATAATGTTCACTGTTTTATATTCGGGTCTGGGGGATAATGTTCACTGTTTTATATTCGGGTCTGGGGGGGGATAATGTTCACTGTTTTATATTCGGGTCTGGGGGGATAATGTTCACTGTTTTATATTCGGGTCTGGGGGGGGATAATGTTCACTGTTTTATATTTGGGTCTGGGGGATAATGTTCACTGTTTTATATTCGGGTCTGGGGGTGGGATAATGTTCACTTTTATATTCGGGTCTGGGGGGGGATAATGTTCACTGTTTTATATTCAGGTCTGGGGGGGATAATGTTCACTGTTTTATATTCGGGTCTGGGGGATAATGTTCACCATTTTATATTCAAATCTGGGGGGGGATAATGTTCACTGTTTTATATTCGGGTCTGGGGGATAATGTTCACTGTTTCATATTCGGGTCTGGGGTGGATAATGTTCACTGTTTTATATTCGGGTCTGGGGGGGATAATGTTCACTGTTTTATACTCGGGTCTTGGGGATAATGTTCACTGTTTTATATTTGGGTCTGGGGGATAATGTTCACTGTTTTATATTCGGGTCTGGGGGGGGATAATGTTCACTGTTTTATATTCGGGTCTGGGGGGGGGGGATAATGTTCACTGTTTTATATTCGGGTCTGGGTCAATAATCTTCACTGTTTTATATTCGGGTCTGGGGGATAATGTTCACTGTTTTATATTCGGGTCTGGGGGATAATGTTCACTCTTTTCTCTTCAGGTCTGGGTCAATAATCTTCACTGTTTTATATTCGGGTCTGGGGGGGATAATGTTCACTGTTTTATATTCGGGTCTGGGTCAATAATCTTCACTGTTTTATATTCGGGTCTGGGGGATAATGTTTACTGTTTTATATTTGGGTCTGGGGGGGATAATGTTCACTGTTTTATATTCGGGTCTGGGGGGGATAATGTTCACTGTTTTATATTCGGGTCTGGGGGGGAGAATGTTCACTGTTTTATATTCGGGTCTGGGGGATAATGTTCACTGTTTTATATTTGGGTCTGGGGGATAATGTTCACTGTTTTATATTCGGGTCTGGGGGATAATGTTCACTGTTTTATATTTGGGTCTGGGGGGGGATAATGTTCACTGTTTTATATTTGGGTCTGGGGGGGGATAATGTTCACTGTTTTATATTTGGGTCTGGGGGGGGATAATGTTCACTGTTTTATATTCGGGTCTGGGGGGGATAATGTTCACTGTTTTATATTCAGGTCTGGGGGATAATGTTCACTGTTTTATATTCGGGTCTGGGGGGATAATGTTCACTGTTTTATATTCGGGTCTGGGGGGGGATAATGTTCACTGTTTTATATTCGGGTCTGGGGGGATAATGTTCACTGTTTTATATTCGGGTCTGGGGGGGATAATGTTCACTGTTTTATATTTGGGTCTGGGGGATAATGTTCACTGTTTTATATTCGGGTCTGGGGGTGGGATAATGTTCACTTTTATATTCGGGTCTGGGGGGGGATAATGTTCACTGTTTTATATTCAGGTCTGGGGGGAGAATGTTCACTGTTTTATATTCGGGTCTGGGGGGGATAATGTTCACTGTTTTATATTCGGGTCTGGGGGGGGATAATGTTCACTGTTTTATATTCGGGTCTGGGGGATAATGTTCACTGTTTTATATTCGGGTCTGGGGGATAATGTTCGCTGTTTTATATTCGGGTCTGGGGGGATAATGTTCACTGTTTTATATTCGGGTCTGGGGGGGATAATCTTCACTGTTTTATATTCGGGTCTGGGGGATAATGTTTTCTGTTTTATATTTGGGTCTGGGGGGGGATAATGTTCACTGTTTTATATTCGGGTCTGGGGGGGATAATGTTCACTGTTTTATATTCGGGTCTGGGGGGGATAATGTTCACTGTTTTATATTCGGGACCGGGGGGGAGAATGTTCACTGTTTTATATTCGGGTCTGGGGGATAATGTTCACTGTTTTATATTTGGGTCTGGGGGATAATGTTCACTGTTTTATATTCGGGTCGGGGGGGGGGATAATGTTCACTGTTTTATATTCGGGTCTGGGGGGGATAATGTTCACTGTTTTATATTTGGGTCTGGGGGATAATGTTCACTGTTTTATATTCGGGTCTGGGGGGGATAATGTTCACTGTTTTATATTCGGGTCTGGGGGATAATGTTCACTGTTTTATATTCGGGTCTGGGGGATAATGTTCACTGTTTTATATTCGGGTCTGGGGGGGATAATGTTCACTGTTTTATATTCGGGTCTGGGGGGGGATAATGTTCACTGTTTTATATTCAGGTCTGGGGGATAATGTTCACTGTTTTATATTCGGGTCTGGGGGATAATGTTCGCTGTTTTATATTCGGGTCTGGGGGGATAAGATTCACTGTTTTATATTCGGGTCTGGGGGGGATAATGTTCACTGTTTTATATTCGGGTCTGGGGGGGGGATAATGTTCACTTTTATATTCGGGTCTGGGGGGGGATAATGTTCACTGTTTTATATTCGGGTCTGGGGGGGGGATAATGTTCACTTTTATATTCGGGTCTGGGGGGGGATAATGTTCACTGTTTTATATTCAGGTCTGGGGGGAGAATGTTCACTGTTTTATATTCAGGTCTGGGGGGGATAATGTTCACTGTTTTATATTTGGGTCTCGGGGGGATAATGTTCACTGTTTTATATTCAGGTCTGGGGGGGATAATGTTCACTGTTTTATATTCGGGTCTGGGGGGGATAATGTTCACTGTTTTATATTCGGGTTTGCGGGGGAGAATGTTCACTGTTTTATATTCGGGTCTGGGGGGCATAATGTTCACTGTTTTATATTCGGGTCTGGGGGGGATAATGTTCACTGTTTTATATTCGGGTCTGGGGGGGAATAATGTTCACTGTCTGGGGTTTGTGAGCTCGGGTTGATTCTGCCTACGGTGCATTCTCAGTTGTCAGAGCTCTCATTAAAAGCCCTAATTTCCAGTCAGTGACTGAGTTGTCTCTGATGGGATGGAGAATCAGAGTGGGGGTAATGTGCTTCATGGACAGCGATGGGTGGGAGTGAGTATAAAATAAACCAGGACTACACCAAGTAGTTTTGAGAACATTGAAACCATCACAAAATATCACAGCATCATGTTGGAAAACAGAATACTTTATCTGAATCTTTGATCAATTTTGTTTGATTCAATATTGTGAGTGACTTGTTGGATTGCTGGTTATTTTCTAAAGGCAGCTCAGCACCATCATTTTGGCCATAAACTCGGCCCTGGTAACTGCTGCTTTTTTTCTGCACCTTCTGTTTTAATTTTAAGTGGAACCTTAATATTTGCTTGGTACACCGGCCGATTGATCTTTCCAGGGGTGAGTGTGTCTGAGAAATATACAACTAAAAAAATTCTCTATTTACCTCCTGCATTGCTGCAGTAAATATACATTGTTCTGACTCTGCCAGCAGGGCTGTGGAATTAATTGGATCGATCTTAAAGAGAGCCCGGCTGGGCAGGATAAAGTCACAGAGGTTTACAGCATGGAAACGTGAGCCAAATGGTTTCCATCTGTGATGTATCATTGCATAAAACAGAATATTCAGTCTCAGGAGAAAGAAAGTGAAATAAACCAGTTTCTGGGGGATTTACCCAATCAGTATGAGCACCTTCAGGAGAGCGGGGGGAGGGGGGAAACCAGTGAGAAATGTTTTAAAAACTCAGGGTGTTCCCACAGGAGAGCACTGGTTTAAATCAATTTTAGAAATGGAGAATGGCAGTGCACAAATTCAGAGGAATGTATTTTAAAAAATTAATTGATCTCAATTGCACAAGATAATTTTCTATTATGTCTTTGATTGACAATGGCGCTGTTAATTCCCAGGTGCTCCTGCGGTTGTGAACGTGCCCTATTCTTCCGGTGAAGCGGGCAGAGAGGGGAGTGATTTTTGGAGGGCAGAACTGGAAGATAAGATAAGCTGAATTTATTTTTACTTACTTTTTTCGGAGTTGTTTTTTTCCTGAGAAACAGGAAACTGGAAGTCAGCCGTAGGGAGACCTGGGACGTTTTTTTTTTTTGCCCACTAAATTTGAACGGGGAGGTAACCCGAGACTCTACACGTGTATAGAGTCTCCCACCCTCCCTCCTCCTCTAACCTAAAAAAAAAGACTCGGTGTGAGAGCAGGTGAGCTTTCTTTTTCTTTTTCTTCTTTTCTCTTTCGTTTATTAGTTCGGGAAGTTAGCAGGGATGTCAGTGCAGGCAGTGCAATGTTCCTCCTGTGGGATGTGTGAGGTGAGGGACACCATTAGTGTCCCAGCTGAGTACACCTGCAGGAAGTGCACCCAATTCCAGCTCCTTGAAGACCATGTTAGGGATCTGGAGTTGGAACTGGATGAACTCAGGATCATTCGGGAGGCAGAGACAGTTATAGATAAAAGCTACAGGGAGGTTCATACTCCTAGGAATGAGGATACTTGGGTGACTGTTAGAAAGGGTAAGAAGCAGACAGTGCAGCGATCCCCTGTGGCCGTTCCTCTGTATAACAAGTATACCGTTTTGGATACTGTTGGGGAGGGCGACTTACCAGGGGTAAGCCATGGGGTACAGATCTCTGGCACAGAGTCTGTCCCTGTTGCTCAGAAGGGAAAGGGGGGGAGGAGTAGAGCATTAGTCATTGGGAACTGCATAGTTAGGGGGACAGATCGGAGATTCTGTGAGAGCGAGAGGGACTCGCGGCTGGTGTGTTGCCTCCCAGGTACCAGGGTCTTTGATGTCTCGGATCGTGTTTTCAAGATCCTTAAGGGGGAAGGGGACCAGCCCCAAGTTGTGGTCCACACAGGCACCAATGACATAGGTAGGAAAAGAGATGGGGATATAAGGCAGAAATTCAGGGAGTTAGGGTGGAAGCTTAGAGCGAGAACAAATAGAGTTGTTATCTCTGGTTTGTTACCCGTGCCACGTGCTAGTGAGGAGAGGAATAGGGAGAGAGAGCAGTTGAACACGTGGCTACAGGAATGGTGCAGGAGGGAAGGATTTAGATACCTGGATAATTGGCGCTCATTCTGGGGTAGGTGGGACCTCTACAAACGGGATGGTCTTCACCTGGACCAGAGGGGTACTAATATCCTGGGGGGGAAATTTGCTAATGCTCTTCGGGAGGGTTTAAACTAATTCGGCAGGGGGGTGGGAACCTGGATTTCTGCTCCAGTGTACAGGAGGATGTGAGTGGTGAGGTGATGAATAAGATTTCAAGGTCGCAGGAGTGTACCGGCAGGCAGGAAGGTGCTTTGAAGTGTGTCTACTTCAATGCCAGGAGCATCCGGAATAACGTGGGTGAACTTGCAGCATGGGCTGGTACCTGGGACTTCGATGTTGTGGCCATTTCGGGGACATGGATAGAGCAGGGACAGGAATGGTTGTTGCAGGTTCCGGGGTTTAGATGTTTCAGTAAGATCAGGGAAGGTGGTAAAAGAGGAGGAGGTGCGGCATTGTTAGTCAAGGACAGTATTACGGTGGCAGAAAGGATGTTAATGAGGACTCGTCTACTGAGGTAGTATGGGCTGAGGTTAGAAACAGGAAAGGAGAGGTCACCCTGATGGGAGTTTTCTATAGGTCTCCGAAAAGTTCCAGAGATGTAGAGGAAAAGATTGCAAAGATGATTCTGGATAGGAGCGAAAGTAACAGGGCAGTTGTTATGGGGGACTTTAACTTTACAAATATTGACTGGAAATGCTATAGTTCGAGTACTTTAGATGGGTCAGTTTTTGTCCAATGTGTGCAGGAGGGTTTGCTGACACAGTATGTAGATAGACCAACAAGAGGCGAGGCCACATTGGATTTGGTACTGGGTAATGAACCAGGCCAGGTGTTAGATTTGGAGGTAGGTGAACACTTTGGTGATAGTGACCACAATTCGGTTACGTTTACTTTAGCAATGGAAAGGGATAGGTATACACCGCAGGGCAAGTATTATAGCTGGGGGAAAGGAAATTATGATGCGATTAGGCGAGATTTAGGATGCACAGGATGGGGAAGAAATCTGTAGGGGATGGGCACAATTGAAATGTGGAGCTTGTTCAATGAACAGCTACTGCGTGTCCTTGATAAGTATGTACCTGTCAGGCAAGGAGGTAGTGGTCGAGCGGGGGAACCGTGGTTTACTAAAGAAGTTGAATCTCTTGTGAAGAGGAAGAAGGAGACTTATGTAAAGATGAGACGTGAAGGCTCAGTAAGGGCGCTTGAGAGTTACAAGTTCGCCAGGAAGGAGCTGAAGAGAGAGCGAAGAAGAGCCAGGAGGGGACATGAGAAGTCTTTGGCAGGTAGGATCAAGGAAAATCCTAACGCTTTCTACAGGTATGTCAGGAATAAAAGAATGACTAGGGTAAGATTAGGGCCAGTCAAGGACAGTAGTGGGAAGTTGTGCGTGGAGTCTGAAGAGATAGGAGAGGCGCTAAATGAATATTTTTCGTCAGTATTCACACAGGAAAAAGACAATGTTGTCGAAGAGAATACTGAGATACAGGCTATTGGACTAGACGGGATTGAGGTTCATAAGGAGGAGGTGTTAGCAATTCTGGAAAGTGTGAAAATAGATAAGTCCCCTGGGCCGGATGGGATTTATCCTAGCATTCGCTGGGAAGCTAGGGAGGAGATTGCAGAGCCTTTGGCTTTGATTTTTATGTCATTGTCTACAGGAATAGTGCCAGAAGACTGGAGAATAGCAAATGTTGTCCCCTTGTTCAAGAAGGGGAGTAGAGACAACCCTGGTAATTATAGACTGGTGAGCCTTACTTCTGTTGTGGGCAAAGTTTTGGAAAGGATTAGAAGAGATAGGATTTATAATCATCTCGAAATTAATAATTTGATTAGGGATAGTCAGCACGGTTTTGTGAAGGGAAGGTCGTGCTTCACAAACCTTATTGAGTTCTTTGGGAAGGTGACCAAAGAGGTGGATGAGGGTAAAGCAGTTGATGTGGTGTTTATGGATTTAAGTAAAGCATTTGATAAAGTTCCCCACTTTAGGCTATTGCAGAAAATACAGAGGCATGGGATTGAGGGTGATTTTGAGATTTGGATCAGAAATTGGCGAGCTGTAAGAAGACAGAGGGTGGTGGTTGATGGGAAATGTTCATCCTGGAGTTCAGTTACTAGTGTACCGCAAGGATCTGTTTTGGGGCCACTTTTGTTTGTCATTTTTATAAATGGTCTGGATGAGGGCGTAGAAGGATGGGTTAGTAAATTTGCGGATGACACTAAAGTCGGTGGAGTTGAGGACAGTGTGGAAGGATGTTGCAGGTTACAGAGGGACATAGATAAGCTGCAGTGCTGGGCTGAGAGGTGGCAAATGGAGTTTGATGTGGAAAAGTGTGAGGTGATTCACTTTGGAAGGAGTAACAGGAATACAGAGTACTGGGCTAATGGTAAGATACTTGGTAGTGTGGATGAGCAGAGAGATCTCGATGTCCATGTGCATAGATCCCTGAAAGTTGGCACCCAGATTGATAGGGTTGCTAAGAAGGCGTACAGTGTGTTAGCTTTTATTAGAAGAGGGATTGAGTTTCGGAGCCATGCTGTCATGTTGCAGCTGTACAAAACTCTGGTGCGGCCGCACTTGGACTATTGCGTACAGTTCTGGTCGCCGCATTATAGGAAGGATGTGGAAGCATTGGAAAGGGTGCAGAGGAGATTTACCAGGATGTTGCCTGGTATGGTGGGAAGGTCTTATGAGGAAAGGCTGAGTGACTTGAGGCTTTTTTCGTTGGAGAGAAGAAGTTTAAGAGGTGACTTAATAGAGGCATTCAAGATGATCAGAGGATTAGATAAGTTGGACAGTGTAAGCCTTTTTCCTCGGATGATGATGGCTAGCACGAGGGGGCATAGCTTTAAATTGAGGGGTGATAGATATAGATCAGATGTCAGAGGTAGGTTCTTTACTCAGAGAGTAGTAAGGGTGTGGAATGCCCTGCCTGCAACAGTAGTGGACTCGTCAACATGAAGGGCATTTAAAGGGTCATTGGATAAACATATGGATGAGATTGGAATAGTGTAGGTTGGATGGGTTTAGATTCGTTTCACAGGTCGGTGCAACATTGAGGGCCGAAGGGCCTGTACTGCGCTGTAATGTTCTATGTTCTATAGTCATTCCACAGGAGCCTATTGCGCAGGCGCAGTGCTGTATCTGGGGCATGCGCAGTGTCACTGCTCAGAGTCCTGAATGCGGGAGACGCTTTTTTCAGCGGGTGAGTCGGCTGGGCTGCGGGAGAAGTGGAGCCGGGAGTTGGGGTAGGGAGGGAGCGAGCGGAGGCTTCACAAACATCCGCTGTAGGCTGCACGGCCCGAATCAGACCCTGCAGGTCCCGGGTTTACAGCTCCCAGGCTTTTATCTCGGGAACAGGCCCCGGTTATCGGCCGCCATCTTGTTTCAGCGGGGAAGGAGGGCACATGCGCTGCTGTCTGTGACGGGTCACAATGGGCGTGGTTTCGGGGGCTGGTTCAGAACCTCTATCTTCAGAGGGACAATAGGTAGCAGGGCGCATGCGCAGCTATCCAAGAACATCGGAATAAGAATTCGAAACAGGAGCCCGTCATTCGGCCCATCGAGCCTGCTGCATCATTCAATAAGATCATGTCTACTTTGCTACCCCCAGCCCGTCCATACCCTTAACTCTCTTGTGGATCAAAACCTCAGCTTTGAATATATTCAATGACCTGCCTCCAATCCTCACTGGTGAAGACAGAGTTCCAAAGATCAACAACCCGCTGAGAGAAAAGATCTCTCTTCATCTTCATCTTAAATTTGAGATCCTTTATTTTTACTTGATTCCCACACCTGAGGAAACATCCTCTCAGCATCTACCTTGTCAAGCACCTTATATCATATGAATCACAGAATCCCTACAGTGCAGAAGCAGGCCATTTGGCCCATCGAGTCTGTGCCGACCACAATCCCACCCAAGCCCCATCCCCACAACCCCATGCATTTGACACGAGGGTCAATTTAGCATAGCCAATCCACCGAACCACAGTCTTTGGACTGTGGGAGGAAACCAGAGCACCTGGAGGAAACCCACACAGACAGTGCACAGAAAATGTGCAAACTCCACACAGACAGTGACCCAAGGCCGGAATTGAACCTGGGACCCTGGCGCTGTGAGGCAGCAGTGCTAGCCACCATGCCGCCCTTAAATTCCCAGATATTTCAATAGGATTACTTCTCAGTCTTCTAAACTCCAAAGAGTACAGGCCCAAGCTGCTCAACCTGAAAGATAAAACCCCTCATTTCAGGAATCAACCAACTGGATCTTCCCTGAACTGCCTCCACTGCAATTTTGTCCCAGCTGAAGTAATTCTGTGCCAGGTTAAAGGAGGAGTGAATGTTTGGAATTTCTGTTCTGGACAGATGCTGATGGATTTTGGAAACTCCTTTTACAGGGGATTAGAAGGGAAAGATTTACACACAGCAAACTCAGACCAAAAGAAATGTTTGTCTGTCTTGAATTTCTAACCTTGAATTACACCTATAACTTTCCTCATTTACAGGGACAAGATTTGAAGATTGCAACATTTTTCCCGGACACCAATCTCTCTGAGATCTTTGCAGATGTAGACTCCAGCGGATTTAAAATGTTGAAAACAGTGAAATGGTTTTGGGGTGAGTGCTACTGAGCATTAAGTTAAATTTAGAGCATGCTCTGATTCCATGGATCTCGGGCTACTGTGACTCCTTTACCATGGATGGGCAGGCAATGGTGCAGTGATAGTGTTATTGGATTAGTAATACAGGGATCCAGGGCAATGCACTGTGAACCCTGGGTTCGAATCCCACAGTGGCAGATGTTGAAATTTGAATTCAGTAAAAATCTAGAATTGGAAGTCCATTGATGACAATTGTTGTAAAAATCCATCTGATTTAATAATTTCCTTTAAAGAAGGAAATCTACCACATCCCCCAGCAATGCAAGCCACTCAGTTCAAGGGCAATGAGTTATGGGCAGTAGATGCTGATGCAGCCAGCACATAGAGTCATAGAGCAATACAGCACGGAAACAGGCCCTTAGGCCCAACTGATCCATGCCAACCATGGTGCCCTCCCAGCTAGTCCCAAATGCCCGTGTTTGGCTCATGAATTGGAAAGGATTAGAGAGATATGTACTTATCCAAATGCTTTTTAAATGTTTAAACCTGCTGTTTGAACATTCAACCACTTTCTCTGGCAGCTCAATCCATGTACACATCACCCTCTGCATGAAGAATTTGCCCCTCAGGTCCCTTTTAATCTTTCCCCTCTCATATTAAATCTATGTCCTCTAGTTTTCAATTCCCCGACCCTGGCAAAAAGACAATGTGGGTTCATCCTATCTATGCCCCTCATTATTTAATACACCTCAATATAGTCACCCCACATTCTCCTACATTCGAAGGAATAAACCCGAGCCTGTCCAACCTCTCATGATCATTCAGACCCATTAGTCCCGGCAACATCCTCATAAATCTTCTTTGCACTCTTTACAGTTTATCAATGTTTTTCCTATAACAGGGTTACAAAAACTGTCCGCAATACTCCAAGTGCAGCCTCACCAACGACTCATACAACTATAACATAATGTCCCAACTCCTATACTCAGTGCCCTGACTGATGAAGGCCAGTGTGCTAAATGCCTTCTTCACCACTCTGTCTACCTGTGACATCACTTTCAACGAACAATATACTTGTACTCCTGGGTTCCTCTGTTCCTCAACACTCCCCAGGGCCTTACCATTCACTGTATAAGTCCTACCCTGGTTTGACTTTCCAAAATGCAACACTCACACTTAAGACCATAAGACATAGGAGCAGAATTAGGCCACTTGGCCCATTGAGTCTGCTCCGCCATTCAATCATGGCAGATATTTTTCTCATCCCCATTCTCCTGCCTTTTTGCCATCACCCCTGATCCCCTTATTAATCAAGAACCTATCTATCTCTGTCTTAAAGACAGTCAATGACCCGGCCTCCACAGCCTTCTGCGGCAAAGAGTTCCACAAATTCCCCACTCTCTGGCTGAAGAAATTCCTCCTTATCTCTGTTTTAAAGGATCGTCCCTTTAGCCTGAGGTTGTGCCTCTGTGCTCTGTATTATTTG
The DNA here is from genome assembly GCF_964213995.1 of Mustelus asterias. Lineage (NCBI taxonomy): Eukaryota > Metazoa > Chordata > Chondrichthyes > Carcharhiniformes > Triakidae > Mustelus > Mustelus asterias. Next base: position 54,872 of record NW_027590160.1, read on the forward strand.
TACTGAAATCCATTTGCCAATCATCGGCTCACTTCCTTAACCGATCAACTGATGAAGATCCCCCTGTATATATATATATTTCCAGACGTCTCTTCCCTCAGAGGGCTGTTAGTCTTTTGGATTTCTCTTCTACAGGGACCAGTGGAGGCTGAAGATCATTGAATATATTCCAGTTAGACAGATCTTTGATGACAAGGGTGTCAAGGGTTATGGGGAACAGACAAGAAGATGGAGCAAAAGCTAAGATGTGGGGGGATTTCTTCACTCAAGGATGTGGTAAAGCTTTGGAATTCTCAATCCCTGAGGACAGTGAAACCTCAGTCATCAACTACTTGCAAGAGAGCGATTGATTGGTTTCTAGATATTGAGGATATCAAGGGATATGGGTTTAGTGTGGGGAGAATGATGCTGAGGTAGATGAACGAATTATCTCATTGAATAGTTTAAAAGGCTCGATGGGCCAAATGGCCGACTGCAGCTCCTATTTGTTATGGTCTCTGTGTCCAGGACAAGAAGCAGTGAGCATGGATCTGTCAATCAGCACCTTCAGGAGAATTGGGAGGGTGAATATTAGATACAGCAGAGTGAGAATGGAGGGAGAGTGTGTGGGATGGCGATTTACAGCTTCTTGGGACTGAAATAGGAAAGAATGTTCGATAGAAACTAGAATTGTCTGTTCTGAATTTCTATCCTGTACTGATACTGATGACTTTTGTAAACTTGTTTTACAGGATATTGAAAGAGGAATCACAGGCCGAAATCTCAAACGTCACGTCAGATCTGACAGAGTCATATTCCATGGGAGCTGAATATCATCGGCCTTTGAATCTAGAAGGAGAAATGGTTGTCCAGTCTGTTGATTTGAAAAGATTTCAAACATCAGTGTGACTGGAAAAACACCAACACACGGCCACACTGGAGTGAGAGTCTTCCAGTGCACTGACTAAAGAGCTTTAACCAGTTACACAGCCTGAATAACTATCACACCATTCACAGCGGGGAGAGACTGTACCCGTGTTCTGTGTGTGGACAAGGCTTCAACTGATTGTCCACCCAAGGGAGAGGCAAGGACACCTGCACCATGGAGAAACCATGGAAATGTGCGGACTGTGCGAAGAGATACAGATACCCAAATGAGCTGGAAGCTCATCGGCGCAACCACATTGGGGAGAGGCCATTCACCTGCTCTCAGTGTGGGAAGGGATTCACTCGGTTATCCATCCTGCAGTCACACCAGCAAGTTCACACTGGGGAGAGACCGTTCACCTGCTCTCAGTGTGGGAAGGGATTCACTCGGTTATCCACCCTGCAGAAACACCAGCGAGTTCACACTGGGGAGAGGCCATTCACCTGCTCTCAGTGTGGGAAGGGATTCACTCGGTTATCCATCCTGCAGTCACACCAGCGAGTTCACACTGGGGAGAGGCCGTTCACCTGCTCTCAGTGTGGGAAGGGATTCTGTGATCCATCCAGCCTGCGGATACACCAGCGGGTTCACACTGGGGAGAGGCCATTCACCTGCTCTCAGTGTGAGAAGGGATTCTGTAATCCATCCAGCCTGCTGAGACACCAGCGAGTTCACAGTGGGAAGAGGCCGTTCACCTGCTCTCAGTGTGGGAAGGGATTCTATGATTCATCCAGCCTGCGGATACACCAGCGGGTTCACACTGGGGAGAGGCCATTCACCTGCTCTCAGTGTGGGAAGGGATTCACTTGGTCAAACCAGCTGCAGAGACACCAGCGAGTTCACACTGGGGAGAGGCCATTCACCTGCTCTCAGTGTGGGAAGGAATTCACTCGGTCATCCCAGCTGCAGAGACACCATGAAGTTCACACTGGGGAGAGGCCATTCACCTGCTCTCAGTGTGGGGAGGGATTCACTCAGTCATCCCACCTGCTGAGACACCAGCGAATTCACACTGGGGAGAGGCCGTTCACCTGCTCTCAGTGTGAGAAGGGATTCACTCGATTATCCAGCCTGCGGATACACCAGCGAGTTCATACTGGGGAGAGGCCATTCACCTGCTCTCAGTGTGGGAAGGGATTCAGTCTTTCATCCCAGCTGCTGAGACACCAACGAGTTCACGAGTGATTCCAGGGGTTGGATTCTGCTGTTATTGTTTCTGCTCTCAGTTACATCCAGGACAGCATTTTGTTCATTCTCACAGTTGGTCAATGGGGAGGATGCTCTGATTGTGGGAAGGGATTCACTGATTCATCCGACCTGCTGAAACACCAGAGAATTCATAATGGGGAGAGGCCATTTATCTGCTCCGAGTGTGGGAAGGGATTTACTCAGTCATTCAACCTGCTAAAACACCAGCCTAGTCACACTGGAGAAAGGCCATTCACTTGCTCCAGTTGTGGGAAGGGATTTATTGATTCATCCAGCCTGCGGAGGCACCAGCGAGTTCACACCAGGGAGAGACCATTCACCACCTCTGATTGTGGCAAGGGATTCAGTCAATCATCCAACCTGGTAAAGCACCAGCGAATTCACACTGGGGACAGGCCATTCACCTGCTCCGTGTGTGGGAAGGGATTCACTCGGTCACCTCACCTGCTGAAACACCATCATGTTCACGAGTGATTGCAAGGACTGAATTTTGCTGTTAATCTCATCGAGGTCCCAACCATTTTCATTGGTGTCTGTTTCTGCTGATGTTAATAAACCCTGGCCCAGTTGTAAGATTTGTATTGTGGATTGTCTTGTCTGAGTCCTGAACTCGTAAATAAAAACAAGAAGTGCTGTAAAAACTCAGCAGGTCTGACAGCATCTCTGGAGAGAGAAACAGAGCTAATGTTTTGACACTGAAGAAGAGTCACATTCAACTGGAAACATTAATTGTTCCTGTCTTTACAGATTCTGTCAGACGTACTGAGATTTTGCAGCAACTTCTGCTTTTAGACTGACGGTGAATGCTGGACACATGAATCAGAGATTGGTGTAAAACTGGGATCTGCTCCTAAATGAAAGTGAAACAGCAGGTTAAAGTTTCCAGTCTGAAAAGTACCATGGTTGTTATACATACCATTTTAAGGCTGGTTTTAACTCATTTAAAATAAACCTATTTAAAATATATTTGTTAAAGTCAGTATTAAAATACGAGTTGGATGAGTTCACAGGAGCCTGTTAACCACTGGGACAATTATTCAACAAACATTGGATTTCCAGATAGAGAAGAAGCTGCAGTTTGTTTGCAGGAATTCCCTGTTTTATTGATGTGTGTGTGTTAGACATCAGGATAACTAAAAATACACAAACCTGGACATCAATGGTGATCTGATTGACAGTTACTCTGGGAATCACTCCCACTGTGAAACTTCAGCACTGACACTGCTGAATGTTGTCGGCTCAGGGAGTGGGACCTCCAGGAGTGGACTGTAAAAAAGCTGGGTTTCAGTATCCTGACTAATATATGGTGAGGAACCAGAAAAATCCTTACTGAGGAACTGCCTGGGGTTTTACCAGTGTAGGTTCAGGGGCGAATGATTCCTGACTCCCTGAAATGTCTGATATTGAACCCAGTTTGGAACAAGATTCATTCAGTTTCCAGGAGAATAGAGACAAATATCACCCACAACTGAGAGAGAGAAAAACAGCCACCTTGATCAATGACTTGGATGAAGCCAGAATTGATGATACAAAGATAGGTAGAAAAGCAAGCTGTGAGGTTGTTACAAAAAATCTGTAAGGGGCACAGATAAGTTACCTGAATGGACAGAAAAATGGCAGATGGAGTATAGTGCGGGAAAGTGGGAGCTTTTCCGCTTTGGCAGGAAGAATAGAGAAGCAAAAAATTGTTTAAATATACAGAAACTGAAGAATACTGCCGTAGAGAGGAATCTGGGTGTCCTTGTACATGAATCGTGAAAAAATAGGATGAAGGTACAGCAAGTAAAGAAGAAGGCAAATGGAGTGTTGGACTTTACTGCAAGGGGTGGAGTTTGAAAAAGGGAACTTGCTGCACCTACACAGGACATTGCTGAGATAGCAGCTGGAATACTGTGTAAGGTTCTGGTCTCCCTACTTATGGAATGACATGCTTTCCTTGGAATGAGTTCAGAGAAGGTCCATTCCTCAGATGAAGGTGTTGTCTTTTGAGGAAAGATTGTAAGGTGTAGGTGAGAATTCTCCCATCTCGCCCACCACAGGAATCGTCGCGGGCCGGGGGGGGACCACAAAGGCCCATTGACCTCGGGCAGGATTCTCCAGTTTTGGGGTGAGCGCGGCCGGAGAATCCAACTCATTGTCTTTTGAGGAAAGGTTGCACCTCTAATCATTAGGTTTAGAAGAATGAGCAGTGAACTTTCTGAAACATATAAGATTCTCATGGGGGGTTGACAGGCTAGAGGCCAAGAGGATGATTCATGAAGGAGTCTTGAACTTGGTGCCACAGATCAACAAGAGTCAAGGGTATTGTTTCAGCCCTTACAGACACCAATACTTTATCCTCAGTTTTAGTCATGTTAGCTGGTGTTGTCCACCCAATGGGACAGGCCCTGTTTCATGTGAGAGTTTTTGATTTGATTTGATTTACTATTATCACATGTATTGGGATACAGTGAAAGGTAGTTTCTTGCGCACTATACAGACAAAACATACATTCATAAAGTACATCGGGGGAAAGGAAAAAAGAGGGTGTAGAATATAGTGTTACAGTCATAGCGAGGGTGTAGAATAAGATCAATTTAATATACGTTGGTCCATTCAAAAGTCGGATAGCAGGGAAGAAGCTGCTCTTGAGTCAGTTGGTACATCACGTGGGTGGGAGGATGGCTGCGTTTGTTCGTTTTTGTGCATGAGGATGTGGGTATCTGAGTGAAGCTGCTTCTCATCAGTTGCAACACAACCTTCCTCCGAGCAATGATAGGTCTCCGAGTTTCCAACTGAGTGATTTGAGTGATTCAGAGATTTTCCATCCAGACTGACTGAGTGCTGCGTAAAACCTGACATCTACACAACCTGACCCCACTTCTCCTGGAACAACATGAAGTGTTGGCTGCTTTCCTGATCCCTTCCTTTCCCCTCACCATTATCCTCAGATAGTTCACAAATTCCATTGTACCTCATCCTCCAATGGTCTCCATTTTAAATATTTCCATCAGTCTTGCCAACAGATAGCAATGGGATTGGTGCCATCACAGTGATAAACTCTGAAATACTGCCTCTCGGATCTAGATCTCCCCACCAAATCTTCACCTGAGTTCCACTTTTTAGTCTGAAGAAATTAATATAATTTAACTTTCAACAGTACCTTCCAACACTGCGACCTTTACCTTCCAATCCTACAAACTCTACCACCGAGAGACAAGGGCAGCAGATAATTGGCAACATGGACAACTGACATTATCAAAGAACGAAGAACAGTACAGCAGAGGAACAGACCCTTTACCGAAAAACAATGGCACCCAAGACATAAACAATCCTGACTTGGAATCATGTTGCTGTCCTTTCACTGTTGCTGATCAAAAATCCTGGAAATCCCTTCGTAACAGCATCTTCGACTGCGGCAAACTTATAAATATAGGAGAGGAGTAGATCATTCAGCCCCTTGACCCATTTAATTAGATCACGGCTGATCTGACAGTAACTTCAAATCTGCAGTTCAAGAAGGCAGCCCCAATCACCTTCTCAAGAATAATTTGGGGTGGGCGATTGATGCTGGTCGAGCCAGCAATGTCCACATTGTATAAACAAATATAAAACCCCATTAAAACTGATTCAGCGCGCCCCCTCCCTACAGAATGAAAAAGATTGGTTTTAAGATCAGTTAGAACCACAGAACATTACAGCACAGAAACAGGCCATTTGGCCCTTCTTGGCTGTGCTGAGCCACTTTTCTGTCTAGTCCCACTGACCTGGACCATATCCCTCCACACCCCTCTCATCCATGTACCTGTCCAAGTTTTTCTTAAATGTGAAAAGTGAGCCCGCATTCATCACCTCATCTGGCAGCTCATTCCAAACTCCCATCACTCTCTGTGTGAAGAAGACCCCCACTAATATTCCCTTTAAACATTTCCCCCCTCACCCTTAACCCATGTCCTCTTGTTATTTTCTCCCCTAGCCTCAGTGGAAAAAGCCTGCTTGCATTCATTCTATCTATACCCATCATAATTTTATACACCTCTATCAAATCTCCCCTCATTCTTCTACGCTCCAGGGAATAAAGTCCTAACCTTTCTCTGTAACTCAGTTTCTCAAGTCCCGGCAACATCCTTGTAAACCTTCTCTGCACTCTTTCAACCTTATTAATATCCCTCCTGTAATTAGGTGACCAAAACTGCACAAAATACTCTAAATTCGGCCTCACCAATGTCTTATACAACCTCACCATAACATTCCAACTCCACACACAGCCCTTCTATTTGTGATTTTGCATGAACTATTAACATCATTTATTTTCACCCCAGCTCCACTGTCTGCTCTGGCACTCTGGTTCCCATCCCCCTGCAAATCTAGTTTAAACCCTTCCCAAGAACACTCGCAAACCTTCCTGCAAGTATATTGGTCCCCTTGTAGTTCAGGTGTAACCCATCTCTCTTGTACAGGTCCCACCTGCCCCAGAAGAGGTTCCAATGATCTAGAAATCTGAAACCCTGCCCCCTACACCAGTTCCTCAGCCACGTGTTCATCCACCTGAGCATCCTACTCTTACCCTCACTGGCACGTGGCACAGGTAGCAATCCTGAGATGACTACCCTCGGGGTCCTGCTTTTTAACTTCCCACCAAGTTGTTCCTTTGTAGTCACTGATATTTAACTGATATTCCTTTATAGTCACCTGATGAAGGAGCAGCGCTCCGAAAGCTAGTGGCTTTTGCTACCAAATAAACCTGCTGGACTTTAATCTGGTGGTGTGAAATTTCTTACTCTATTCTCTCTCCACAGATGCTCAGTCCTGCTGAGATTTTCCAACATTTACTGTCTTTATCTCAGTGATAAATGTTGATGTGTTTGCTCCGCACCCACAGGGCTCCATCTGTTTGCTCTGCACCCACAGGGCTCCATCTGTTTGCTCCGCACCCACAGGGCTCCATCTGTTTGAAGCCACAAACAGAAAGATCCAGTTTTCCCCTGGAGTTTGACACAGAGCAACTTTCACAATGATGCAGAGTTTCAGACAATGAGGGAGATCCGGACTCAGCCCCGCCCCCATTCACTCTGATTGTTGGAGGACCAGCCGCTCCCGCTCGGTCCTCCAGCCCCGCCCCCTTTTCCTTGGTCCGGAACCGCTGTCAATCACTGTCCGGTCATTGTGATGTGGAGCATGCGCAGTGCCGCTGGGAGCTCAGGATTGCGGCGGTGGGAATTTTCAGCGGATCCGACGCCGCCGGGTGGGGAATGAGGGGGGGATGGAGCCGGCGGGTGGGTAATGAGGGGGGGATGGAGCCGGGGGGTGGGTTCGAGGCTTCATAAACACCCCGTGTCGGCCCCAAGCACCGAATACAAAGCTCGGGTGCGGGTTGTGAAGCGGGGAAATCAGCTCCCGCTTTTCCCCGGAACAGACCCAGAATCCCCGCCGCCGTCTTTATCGGGAGCCTCTCCGGCTCGGCGCATGCGCACTGAGGAAGCATCGAGCGAGGCTCCTCCCCTCATTCACTCCGATTGGTTGGAGGACCAGCCGCTCCCGCTCGGTCCTCCAGCCTCGCCGCCTCTTCCTATTGGTCCGGACCTGCTGTCAATCACCCCGGGGCATTGTGAGGTGGGCGGGGAGGATTCACAAACACCCGCTGGAGGCCCCAACACCCCCAATAAGACCCATTGGTTTTATTGTCAGTCTGCAGACAGGAGCTGGAGAACTGTTCACAATAAGAAGTCTCAACACCAGGTTAAAGACCAACAGGTTTATTTGGTAGCAAATGCCATAAGCTTTCAGAGCGCTGCTCCTTCGTCAGATGGAGTCTGTGTTCACCCCAGTCCAACGCCGGCATCTCCACATCAGAACTGAACACAGGCAGAGGAGAGGGAGGGAGAAAACTGGGGGTGGAGGAAAGAAATGGTAGAGATGGGTTTGGATTTCAGCCCAGGGAGGAGGGAGAGTGTGTGGGATGGGGATTTCCAGATTTGGGGGAACAAGAGAGGAAAAAATGTTCCAGAGAAACTAGAATTGTCTGTTCAGAATTTCTATCCTGGACTGACGGTGATGACTTTTGTAAACTCTTTTTACGGGATCTTAGAAACGATGATTGCAGATGGGAAACTCAAACCAAACTTAAGTTTGACAGTCAGTTGGTTCATCATGACCTGAATATCATCACCTTTGAGGTTGAAAGGATAATTGTTCGTTTGTTCTGTCTGAGGGAAAATATTTTAAACATCAGTGTTACTGGAAAAGCACCAAGAGACACACGCACAGCTGAGTGAGAATGTTCCAGTGAACTGATTGCAGAAAGAGCTTTAACCAGTTCCACAGCCTGATAAAACATCACACCATTCACAGTGTGGACGAGCCTTCAACTAATCATCCAACCTGGAGAGACACAAGGACACCGGCACCATGGAACTGTGAGGACTGTGGGAAAGAATTCAGTTATAGATCCCAGCTGGAATACCATAGACACAGTCACAGTGGGGCCGATGCCTTGGAGAAACCGTGGAAATGTGAGGATTGTGGGAAAGGATTCAATTACCCATCCCTGTTGGACAACCACTGGCACACTCACACTGGGGAGCGGCCATTCACCTGTTCTGTGTGTGGAAAGGGATTTACTCAGCCAACCGGCCTCATGTTACACCAGCGCATTCACACTGAGGAGATGCTGTTCAGCTGCACTCACTGTGGAAAAAGGTTCAGGTCTTCATCAGACCTCAGTCAACATCATCGCGTTCACACTGGGGAGAAACCATTCACCTGCTCCATGTGTGGGAAGGGATTCACAAAGTCCTCCAACCTGGTGACACACCAGCAAATTCACTCTGAGGAGAAGCCGTTCAGCTGCACTTTCTGTGGAAAGAGGTTCAGGTATTCACACAGCCTCGAAGAACACCAGCGAATTCACACTGGGGAGAAGCCTTTCACCTGTTCAGTCTGTGGACAGGGATTCACTCAGTCATCCAGTCTGGTGAATCATCAGCGAGTTCACACTGGGGAGAGGCCATTCAGCTGCACCTCCTGTGGGAAGAGTTTCAAGCAGGCATATGCCCTCATTGAACACCAGTGAGTTCACACTGGGGAGAGACCATTCACCTGCTCGGTGTGTGGGAAGGGATTCACTGTGTCATCCAGCCTCAAGGCATACCAGCAAATTCACGCTGAGGACAAGCCATTCAGCTGCTCTGACTGTGGGAAGAGTTTCAGGACTTCATCTGCTCTCTTTGTACACCAGCGAGTTCACACTGGGGAGAGACCATTTGCCTGCTCTGTGTGTGGGAAGGGATTCACTCGGTCCTGCAACCTCGTGACACATGAGTGAATCCATATGTGACTGAGAGATTGGATTCAGCTGTTTCTGCTAATGTTCATTACATCCAGGATTGATAGTTGGACAATTTTAAGTTTGTTCCTGTTGATATTAACAACCCTATAACTGGCTGAAGTTTAATATTCTGTAGATGTCACTGACCTTCGAGGCTACAGTGTCCCTTTTTAAAGGCACCAACAGGACGGGGTGCACCTGAACCAGAGGGGCACCAATATCCTGGGAGGGAAATTTGCTACGGCTCTTCAGGGGGATTTAAACTAATTTGTCAGGGGAGTGGGAAAAGGAGTTGTAGTCCAGAAGTCAGTGTTGAGGGTGGTGAGGTATTGGGGAAGGTATCAAGGTCAAGGGTGGGTACCGGTAGACAGGAAGATGGGTTGAAGTGTGTCTACTTCAATGCAAGGAGCATCCGGAACAAGGTGGATGAACTTGGGGCGTGGATTGCTACTTGGGACTACGATGTTGTGGCCATTACGGAGACGTGGGTAGAACAAGGACAGGAATGGTTGTTGGACGTTCCGGGGTATAGATGTTTCAGTAAGTGTAGGGAAGCTGGTAAAAGAGGTGGAGGAGTAGCATTGTTAATCAAGGATAGTTTAACGGCTGCGGAAAAGCACTTTGAGGGGGATATGCACACTGAGGTAATATGGGCTGCAGTTAGAAACAGGAAAGGAGCGGTCACGTTGCTAGGAGTTTACTATCGGCCCCCAAATAGTAATAGAGATGTGGAGGAAGAAATTGCTAAGCAGATTATGGATACGTGTGGGGGTCACAGGGTAGTTGTCATGGGGGACTTTAACTTTCCAAATATTGATTGGAACCTTTGTAGGTCAAATAGTTTGGATGGGGCACTTTTTGTGCAGTGTGTGCAGGAGGGTTTCCTGACACAATATGTGGATAGGCCGACAAGGGGTGAGGCCACATTGGATTTGGTACTGGGAAATGAACCGGGCCAAGTGTTAGATTTGGTTGTGGGAGAGAACTTTGGAGATAGTGACCACAATTCGGTGTCTTTTGTTATTGCAATGGAGAGGGATAGGGCCGGACGGCAGGGCAAGGCTTACAATTGGGGGAGAGGTAATTATGATGTGATTAGGCAAGAATTAGGGGGGCATAAGATGGGAACAGAAACTGTCAGGGAAAGGCACTGATGAAAAGTGGAACTTTTTCAAGGAACAAATACTGGGTGTCCTTGATAGGTATGTCCCTGTCAGGCAGGGAGGAAATGGCCGAGTGAGGGAACCGTGGTTCACAAAAGAGGTGGAATGTCTTGTGAAAAGGAAGAGGGAAGCTTATGTAGGGATGAGGAAACAAGGTTCAGATGGCTCGACTGAGGGTTACAAGTTAGCAAGGAACGAGCTGAAAAAGGGGCTGAGGAGAGCTAGGAGGGGACATGAGAAGTCCTTGGCGGGTCGGATCAAGGAAAACCCCAAGGCTTTTTACTCTTATGTGAGGAATAAAAGAATGACCAGGGTGAGGTTAGGGCCGGTCAAGGACAGTGGTGGGAACTTGTGTATGGAATCAGTAGAGATAGGCGAGGTGATGAATGAATACTTTTCTTCAGTGTTCACCAAGGAGAGGGGCCATGTTTTTCAGGAAGAGAAGGTGTTACAGGCTAATAGGCTGGAGGAAATAGATGTTCGGAGGGAGGATGTATTGGCAGTTTTGAATAAACTGAAGGTCGATAAGTCCCCTGGGCCTGATGAAATGTATCCTAGGATTCTTTGGGAGGCGAGGGATGAGATTGCAGAGCCTTTGGCTTTGATCTTTGGGTCCTCACTGTCCACGGGGATGGTGCCAGAGGACTGGAGAGTGGCAAATGTTGTTCCTCTGTTTAAGAAAGGGAATAGAAATGACCCTGGTAATTATAGACCGGTTAGTCTGACTTCGGTGGTTGGTAAATTGATGGAAAAGGTCCTTAGGAATGGGATTTACGACCATTTAGAAAGATGCGGATTAATCCGGGATAGTCAGCACGGATTTGTGAAGGGCAAATCGTGCCTCACAAATTTGATAGAATTTTTTGAGGAGGTAACTAGGTGTGTTGATGAAGGTAGGGCGGTTGATGTCATATACATGGATTTTAGTAAGGCGTTTGATAAGGTCCCCCATGGTCGGCTTATGATGAAAGTAAGGAGGTGTGGGATAGAGGGAAAGTTGGCCGATTGGATAGGTAACTGGCTGTCTGATCGAAGACAGAGGGTGGTGGTGGATGGAAAATTTTCGGACTGGAGGCAGGTTGCTAGCGGAGTGCCGCAGGGATCGGTGCTTGGTCCTCTGCTCTTTGTGATTTTTATTAATGACTTAGAGGAGGGGGCTGAAGAGTGGATCAGTAAATTTGCTGATGACACCAAGATTGGTGGAGTAGTGGATGAGGTGGAGGGGTGTTGTAGGCTGCAAAGAGACATAGATAGGATGCAAAGCTGGGCTGAAAAATGGCAAATGGAGTTTAACCCTGATAAATGTGAGGTGATTCATTTTGGTAGGACTAATTTAAATGTGGATTACAGGGTCAAAGGTAGGGTTCTGAAGACTGTGGAGGAACAGAGAGATCTTGGGGTCCATATCCACAGATCTCTAAAGGTTGCCACTCAAGTGGATAGAGCTGTGAAGAAGGCATATAGTGTGTTAGCTTTTATTAACAGGGGGTTGGAGTTTAAGAGCCGTGGGGTTATGCTGCAACTGTACAGGACCTTGGTGAGACCGCATTTGGAATATTGCGTGCAGTTCTGGTCACCTCACTATAAGAAGGATGTGGAAGCGCTGGAAAGAGTGCAGAGGAGATTTACCAGGATGCTGCCTGGTTTGGAGGGTCGGTCTTATGAGGAAAGGTTGAGGGAGCTGGGGCTGTTCTCTCTGGAGCGGAGGAGATTGAGGGGAGACTTAATAGAGGTTTATAAAATGATGAAGGGGATAGATCGAGTGAACGTTCAAAGACTATTTCCTCGGGTGGATGGAGCTATTACGAGGGGGCATAACTATAGGGTTCATGGTGGGAGATATAGGAAGGATATCAGAGGTAGGTTCTTCACGCAGAGAGTGGTTGGGGTGTGGAATGGACTGCCTGCAGTGATGGTGGAGTCAGACACTTTAGGAACATTTAAGCGGTTATTGGATAGGCACATGGAGCACACCAGGATGGTAGGGAGTGGGATAGCTTGATCTTGGTTTCAGATGAAGGTCGGCACAACATCGTGGGCCGAAGGGCCTGTTCTGTGCTGTACTGTTCTATGTTCTATGTTCATCTGTGATCTTTCAGCTGAATTCAAGAACTCTCAACGGAAATTTGGTTGCAATAAGACTGAACTTTTTACTTCAATCCTAAATTGATCTTTGATGCAAAATCTACAATTCATTGTCTCCCAAGAATATGGGTTCTCATCAAGTGGAGGTGACTTTGCCAGCTTGGGTACATTCACAGGATAGAGGATGGTCACTCCAGCGGCTCAGCAACAAGAGCCAACATCGAAAACAACAACCCACAACCAGACCTGAGAACCACTTCATATGTGGCACTTGAAGCAGAACCACCTCTCACAGATTGGTCTCTGCAGCCAACAGTATCAGTGAACCAGGGAGTGGGTGGGCCTTGAGGGTGCCAGTGACCAGGAGAGAAAACAATCTTCTTGATTTTGCACAGAGGGGCAAGAGAACTGAAGCCAGACAGACTGGAGGGAGGGAGGAAACAGGGAGTGGAGGACAGAAATGGTGGAGATGGTGAGATGGGTTTGGATTTCGGCCCAGGGAGGAGGGAGTGTGTGTGAGACGGGGATTTACAGATTTGGGGGAACAAGAGAGTAAAGAATGTTCCAGAGAAATTAGAATTGTCTGATATGAATTTCTATCCTGGACTGACCCGTGATTAATTTTGTCAACTCTTTTTACAGATCTTACAAGGGAAAGATTTTTAGATGCAAAACTCAAAACGAACATTTTGGTTTAACTCAATTATTCATCAACCTTTCAATGTGGAAGGAGAAATGTTTATCTGTGGAAAATATTTTAAACATCAGTGCAACTGGAGAAACACCGAGACACACACACCCGGGTGAGAGTGTTCCAGTGAACTGATTGCGGAAAGAGCTTTAACCAGTTACACATCCTGAAAAAAACATCACACCATTAACAGTGGGGAGCAAACACGTGTTCTGTATGTGGACGAGGCTTCAACTGATCTCTAGGCTGGAGAGACAGGAAGAGACCCAGACCATGGAGAAACCTTGGAAATGTGGGGACTGTGGGAAGGGATTCAAGTCTTCTTTCCGGCTGGAAATCCATCGACGCAGTCACACCGGGGAGAAGCCATTCGTCTGTTCTGTGTGTGGGAAGGGATTTACCAAGACAACCTACCTGATGTTACACCAGAGAATTCACACTGAGGAGAGGCCCTTCAGCTGCACTTACTGTGGGAAGAAGTTCAACAGCACATCCAGCCTCGCTACACACCAGCGGATTCACACTGGGGTGAAGCCGTTCACCTGCTCTGTGTGCAGTGAGAGATTCACTCGGTCATCCGGCCTTTGGACACATCAGCGAATTCACACCGAGGAGAAACCGTTCAGCTGCACATCCTGTGGAAAGAGTTTTGGACAGTCATCCACCCTGACTGCTCACCAACGCACTCACACCGGGGAGAGACCATTCAGCTGCTCCATGTGTGGGAAGAAATTCTCCCAGTCATTCGATCTGGTGAGACACCAGCGACTTCACACCGGGGAGAGACCGTTCACCTGCTCGGTGTGTGGGAAGGGATTCGCTCAGTTATTCACACTCCAGTCCCACCACCGCACTCACACGCAGGAGAATCCATTCAGCTGCAGTACCTGTGGAAAGAGTTTCAACCAGTCATCCAACCTTCTGACTCACCAACGCACTCACTCTGGGGAGAGGCCTTTCACCTGCTCCTTGTGTGGAAAGGCATTCACAAGGTCCTCCAGCCTGCTGAGACACCAGCAAATTCATAATAGACTGAAAGGATTGGATTCTGCTTTTAATCACAGCGAGGATTGATAGTCTGACAATATTAGTTCGATTTTCCTGATTAACATCCCTATAACTGGCTGGAGTTTAATATTCTGGAGATGTCATAGAAACATAGAAACCCTACAGTGCAGAAGGAGGCCATTCGGCCCATCGAGTCTGCACCGACCACAATCCCACCCAGGCCCTACCCCCACATATTTTACCCGCTAATCCCTCTAACCTACACATCCCAGGACTCTAAGGGACAATTTTTAACCTGGCCAATCAACCTAACCCGCACATCTTTGGACTGTGGGAGGAAACCGGAGCACCCGGAGGAAACCCACGCAGACACGAGGAGAATGTGCAAACTCCACACAGACAGTGACCCGAGCCGGGAATTGAACCCGGGACCCTGGAGCTGTGAAGCAGCAGTGCTAACCACTGTGCTACCGATGTCACTGATTTTCAGGACTGCAATGTCCCTTTTTAAAAACACCTTGTGTGATCTTCCACCTTAATTCTAGAATCCTCAACAGAACCTGTTTAAACTAAAATTATGAACTTTACCTCAATCCTAAATTAATCTTTGATGCAAATCAGTGTGTGAATGATTCCTGATTAACATCCCCTATTGGAAAGTGCTGATTAATCCTTGCTGACAATTCTGAGTGACGTCTTCTCAATGACACCTCCATTATGAAGGAACCTAAACAAAATTCCATGAATTCCAATGAAAGGTTATACAGACACAGTAAACATTTACATAAAAACTTTAACAATCAGCATTGATATTGATGAAACTTGGAAGTTGCTGAGTTCAATCATTTCTGACACAGCAGCAGCAACATTTGGTAAAGGTGGAACCCACAACAAAGACCGGTTTGAGACCCACTCAGCAGAGATGACACCTGTCATTGAAGCAAAAAAAAGCCAACCTGATGGACAACATAAACCCAACAGCTGGAACATTGCATCAGTTGAAAGAAGTGTTGAAACAGGGAGATACGCGGCTAATAAACACCGGACAATCCGACACCAATAATTCCAAACTGCCTGTGATAATGAACATCTCTGTTGTGTTTGATGGGATCAAGAAAGTGGTGCTACCAGCACCAAACTTGGCCCCCTGAAATTGGCAGATGGTGATGTTTTCATCGACAGAAGTCCCGCTGGTTTGAAGTTTAAAGTTTTAAAATTTATTTATTGTCACAAATAGGCTTACGTTAACACTGCAACGAAGTTACTGTGAAAATACCCAAGGCGCCACATTCCGGCACCTGTTCGGGTGCACTGAGCGAGAATTTCAAATTGTGGGAGGAAACCGGAGCACCCAGAGGAAATCCATGCAGACATAGGGCGAACATGCAGACTCCGCACAGCCAGTGATCCAAGCCGGGAATCAAACCTCAGTCCCTGCGCTGTGAGGCAGCAGTGTTAACCACTGTGCCACCGGGCCTGTGAACTATACTGAGACACAGACATCACACAGTCTCTGTTTGATTCTCCTGCAGTTTCCTGTCATGGTTGAGTTCTGATGTGGAGATGCCGGCGTTGGACTGGGGTAAACACAGTAAGAGTTTTAACAACACCAGGTTAAAGTCCAACAGGTTTATTTGATAGCTAATGGCATTTGCTAACAAATAAACCTGTTGGACTTTAACCTGGTGTTGTTAAAACTCTTACATGGTTGAGTTCAACAAGGAACCCTCAACATTTGAGCTGGAAAAGGCCATTGATTGCTGAGCAAGTAGAAAGGCTCCCAGCAAGGATGGAATTCCAGCTGAACTGCTCAAACACAAAGTCCCATCCACTGCCACATCTTCACAACCTCCTCCTCTTTTGGGGTGTGAGACTGGTTCACAGGAGATATGTGACATGAAAATTTTCACAATATACAGAAACAGCAGTGATAGAGATTGCAACAACTACAGGGACATCTCACTCCTTAGCATCACTGGGAAGGCCTTCGCAAGGGTCATGTTTAAAAGACTCCAGCTACTTGCAGACTGAGTGTATCCAGAAGCACAGTGCGGTTTCTGTGCTGACAGATCTGCAGCGAACATGATCTTCTCCACACACCAGTGACAAGAGAAGTGAACAATTGGTATTGAATCTAAAATGCTGCCAGCTCCTGTGCTGAGAAAAGTGAAATGTTCTAATTACTGAGTGAAAGTGAACCTGAAAGTGAATCACAATTTACTTGTACAATTGGAAAAGGTGCGAAAATGTTTGATTCCCTGAAAATCAACTTCAGCTTTGAAGTTTTGTCTCGAAACTCACAAGCTGTGAGAGGGTCCACCCTCTTTAACTCTTTCGTCTAAGAAGGTTGAAGAGGTACCTTTTTTGGTTTATTTTTTCTTGAGTTATACCAGTTATTTGGAAAGACACTTGAAGAAAAACAAAAAAAACATTTGGGCAAAATAAGATCGAAATGGTGATAGGTTCATTTTTGACCTGAGAATCAAATTGACACAATTGTGCATACTTGTGAGCATTTGCTTCACCCTTTTACGATCAGGCAGCACGGTGACAATTTAATCCAAAGATTCTGTTTTTGAAGATTTTATTTCATCTGATTTGTTGTCATTTAAGACAGAATTCCTGGGAACGGGAGATTTGAGTGTTCCCCCCCCCCCCAAACTGATACATCTGTCTCTGATCTCAATTACACCATTGTGTGAGAGTCTAACTGGACAGTAAAGTTTCCGCAGTCTCCTGAAACAGACAGAATGGGAAGCCCCATTTGGAATCAAAGATGGAAAAAATTCACACCAGCGATTGGGATTTGGAATAATTCACTCTGGGACTCGTTCAATGGAACAGACGAACTGGATATCCACGTACATTCTAGTGAAGTTAGGAAAGTGGAGATGAGACAAGTAATAGTTTTCCCTTGGAGATGTTTGTATTCTTGCTTGTGAACTTAAAATCAAAACTGAATCTGATAATCTGGCCACTACCTGAAGGAAGAAACTATTGGAACCAAAGAGAGAGATAAGCAAACATCTTCATAGAGAGACCACCTTAATATCACTTGAAAATTTGAGTGACTGTCTTAGACAGCACATGGACCCATTATTTTGGGATACCGGTGTGAGTGTGCAGATGTGATATGTTTCTCGGACCGGGGACACAGATTCAAGATAAGTGGCAGTAGGTGTAGAGGGGACATGAGAAAAAACTTTTTTATGCAGAGGGTGGTGGGTGACTGGAATTTGCTGCCTGAGGTGGTGGTGGAGGCAGAGACCCTAAACTCTTTCAAAATGTACCTGGATCTGCACCTTAAGTGCTGCCAGCTACTGAGCTATTGGCCGGGTGCAGGAGGTGGGATTAGAAAGGGCAACGGGGTGTCCTCGGGCTGGCATGGACAAGATGGGCCAAATGACCTCCTTTTGTGCTATAACTTTTCTATGGTTCTATGTGGTGTAACTAACTCTGCCATTCGATCATGGCTGATATGCTCCTCATCCCCATTTTCCTGCCTTCTCCCCATAATCCTTCATCCCATAACCAATTAAAAATCTGTCTAACTCCTTAAATTTACTCACTATCCCAGCATCCACTACACTTCGGGGTAGCGAATTCCACAGATTCACAATCCTTCGGGAGAAGTAGTTTCTCCTCATCCTTATCCTGAGACTATGATTTCTCATCCTAGAATGCCCCACAAGAGGAAGCATCCACTCCACGTCAACTTTATCCATACCTTTTATCATCTTGTAAACCTCAATTTGATCTCGCCTCATTCTTCTAAATTCCAGAGAGTATAAGCCTAAACTGTTCAATCTCTCTTCATACAACAAACCCCTTATCTCTGGAATCAATCTGGTGAACCTCCTCTGAACTGCCTCCAATGCAACAACATCTTTCCTCAAATAAGGAGGCCAAAACTGTGCACAATACTCCAGGTGCGGCCTCACCAATGCCTTGTACAGTTGCAACAATACTTCCTTACATTTATAATCTATTCATTTAACTATAAATGCCAACATTCTAATTTGCTTTCTTTATTATCTGTTGTACCTGCATGCTAGTTTTCTGTGACTCATGAGGACACCCAGATCCCTCTGCACCGGAGCATCCCTGAGTCTCTCACCATTTAGATAATAAGTTGCAAGGGAGAAGATGGAATAGAATCTGGAGAAAGGTGAGAGTTCAGAGCTCAGAAAAAGAGTCTGGTCCGGCTGGTATAGTGGAAGGGAGGGAAGCAGCAGAGGCAGCTGATCAGGTTGTCTCAATCTTACAAAGAAGCTCCATGAGCTCCTCACACTTGTTAGAGGTGAGGATGGAGGAGACAGGGGAGAGGGAGAGATTTTTAAAAGGAGCTAACTCGTGTTAGAGATATTAAAAAGACTCGACACACTGCGTGTTTAACACAAAGCTGATTTATGTGACTTTTATCCAGAACATTATCCCCTGTAACTGGGCTGGCATTTATAAATACCAGCAGAAACAGACTCCAATGAGCATTGCTCAGTGCTGGATGTGATCATCTACACAATCCAATCACTGTAATTACTTGTGAACTCGCTGGTGTCTCAGCAGGTTGCCTGAGTGAATGAATCCCTTCCCACACTTGGAGCAGGTGAATGGTCTCTCCCCAGTGTGAACTCGCTGGTGTACAGTGAGTTGAGATGATCGTCTGAACCCAGTCCCACAGTAAGAGCACCTGAATGGCTTCTCGTTAGTGTGAACATGTTGGTGGGACACCAGTTCCCCAGAACTTTTAAAGCATTTCCCACAGCCTGGGCATTGAAAAGGTCTCTCATCCGTGTGAACTCTTTGATGCGACACTTGTTCCCGAGAACTCTTAAAGCACTTCCCACATTTTCTGCATTTAAAAGGTCTCTCATCAGTGTGAATCTGCTGGTGTTTCAGCAGGTGGGTTGACTGAATGAATCCTTTCCCACACTCGGAACAGGTGAAAGGCCTCTCCCCGGTGTGAACCCGCTGGTGCAGGAGCAGGCTGTATGACTGAGTGAAGCCTAGCCCACACTCGAGGCAGATGAACGGTCTTTCCCCAGTGTGACTGCGTCGATGCGTTGCCAGTTCAGACGGGTAATTAAACGCCTTCCCACAGTCCCCACATTTCCATGGTTTCTCCTTGCTGTGACTGCGAATGTGTTTCGCCAGGCCAGATGATCGACTGAAACCTCGTTCACACACACAACACGTGTACAGTTTCTCCCCACTGTAAATAGAGTTTTTTCCTTCCATCTTCAAAATCCAATAATATTCAGGTTATGATAAACTCCACAACTCTGTCAGATTTTGATGTGATGCTTGGGTGGAATTTCCCAACTGCAAATACTCCTCTTCTAATTGCCTGTGAAATTGATTTAAAACGGAAAAAAGAGAGTGAGAAAGAGCCCACAAAAACACAAAGGCAGATTGTGAAATTGAGCTGAATGAATCTGGTAATTTGTGGGGCCGGCACAAGGAAAAAGTGACCATGAAAATTGCTGAATTGTCATAAAAACCAACTGGTTTACGCATGGCCGTACCTGGGGTTAGAGAAAATGGGCAGGGTTTTTGCTCGCTCTCTGCGCTGTGTTTTGTGGAGATGGGAGGCCGCAGGCCGCCTGCTGGTGACAGGATCTTATGATCTCACCGTTGTCAATGGGGCTTCCTGTTGAACACACCCCTCACTCTGGGAGACCCGCAGCAGGGGTGCACTGTCGGCGGAACCGTAAGATCCTGCCGGTGAGAACAGCAGCAAGATTTCGACGAATGTTTCATGATGTACATAATGATTTCCAGGAGTAAAAACAGTGCAGAATTTGATGGTCAATGTAAGATTAGAAGTGGAAGAGAAATGGACAAGAACACAGAAATAAACCATTCCTGACTGAAAAATACTGTGGGTTAGGTTGATCGGCCATGGTAAATTGTCCCGTAGTGTCAGGGGATTAGCAGGGTAAATACATCGGATTACAGGGATAGGGCTTGGGTGGGATTGTTGTCGATGCAAGCTCAACAGGCCAAATGGCCTCCTGCACTGTAGAGATTCTATGATTCTAAGATAAAGCTACTAAACCAGCAGCATAACTAAAATACAACCATTATTAGAGGCAGAGGAAGTTAGACAATGACAGAGAGGTGATCAGGGAGGGCAGAGGTGAAACAGAGCAATGAATGGACATGGAATCAGATCCACAGTAGTCAGAACAGCCCCAGAGAGGTGGAACCAGAGTACAGATAACAGAGCACATCATTTAAAACTCTAAATTGTGGGTGAATGGTCACAAACACTCACCTCTGAAACAATTTAACTGATTTCAATATTAAAATCTCCTGCTAGAGCCTGCAGCTGGAAAGATATCAGAAGCATTGGCATCAGAGAAAAATCTCCCATTTGAAGAAATCCCCGGGGAGCGGGGGTGATGTCACTGTGCAATTGTAAGTATGTGATGAGATCACAGACAGGAACACAGAACATCTGGATCTGTGCAAACCAGTGATCACCACACATTATGGAGGATGTGAGGCTCCTTGACAGGGTGCAGAGGAGATTTATCAAAATGGTTCCAGAGATGAGGAATTATAGTTACAATGTTAGGCTGGATAACTTGGGGTTGTTCTCCTTGGAGCAAAGTAGATTGATAGAGGTGTACAAGGGTACATGGAGGTGTCAAAGTTTACATGCTCTGTTTACACGTGTACAAGCTCTGACTATGGGTCATCCAGTCTCAAAACATTGGTTCTATTCTCTCTCCACAGATGCTGTCAGATCTGCTGAGATTTTCCAGCATTTACTGTTTTTATTTCCCTTTCTTTTTCCTTCTCTGTCACCGCTCTGCCTCATCAATAAGACATTGGGACTCAGAGGGTTGATGCAGTTTAATGGACATGTTCGCTTCTCGGCCTTTTGGCTAAGATCAAGTGTAGTATTGACATGCTGTGCTTGGTTGAAGTCATGAGGTTACATTTTAGCTGCATTTGAAGCAATTTTTAAAAGCGGCATCTCGGCCTTTTGGCTAAGATGCAAATGAGATCAAGCCTTGGAGGAGGAGCTATGCCTACTCCAATCAGCTTGGATCAGGTAGATCAAGCCCAATAAGAAGTTTAACAACACCAAGTTAAAGTCCAACAGGTTTATTTGGTAGCAAATGCCACGAGCTTTCGGAGTGCTGCCCCCTCGTCAGGTGGAGTGGAGATCTGCTTACAAACAGGGCATGATGTGGAGATGCCGGCGTTGGACTGGGGTAAGCACAGTAAGAAGTCTCACAACACCAGGTTAAAGTCCAACAGGTTTATAAACCAGTTGGACTTTAACCTGGTGTTGTGAGACTTCTTACAAACAGGGCATACAGAGACATAAACTCAATTTACAGAATAATGATTGGAATGCGAATCCTTACAGGTAATCAAGTCTTAAAGGTACAAACAACGTGAGTGGAGAGAGCGTTATCACAGGTTAAACAGACGTGAATTGTCTCCAGACAGGACAGCCAGTGAGATTCTGCAAGTCCAGGCAAGCTGTGGGTTTACAGACAGATCAAGCCCAAGACAGGAGGTGAGAGCCCTGTCTTGTCAGCTTGGATCGGGAATGTCTCAACTTGTTGAGACTCTGAATTGGACTTAATTTGATTGAATTGGAATAGAAACAAAAAAAATGGACAAGCTGTCTCCATTCTGAACTGGGGGAACAAGCTCCTCCCACTGATTGACAACATTGCCCTCGACAAACATGGCGGCCGCACGTGCGCACTGCTGCATATTGCCCCCAATAAAGATGGCGAACGTTAACCCGGGACGAACATGAGGAGCTGCAGCCCTGCTCGGTACAAACTGGGTCCGGGAAGCTCTCTTCCGCGGTTTGCGGCTTACACAACATATTTACGCAGCGTTTCCACCCACCTGGACGATCCATTGCTCTCTCCGTACCGCCAATCACCTCGAACAGATTTCCGAGCCCAAAACAAAAGCAGCTGTCCATCGCCATTACTCTGTGCGCATGCGCCGGTCAAAGCTGGCCCCGCCCCTCATTCGCTCCTATTGGTTGGAGGACCGGCCGCTCCAGATCGGTCCTCCAGCACTGCCCCCTCTTCCCATTGGTCCGCGCTGCCGTCAATCAGCCGGGCATTGTGACGGTGACTTGCTGCTTGTCCAATAACAAGTGACAGAGTCTCAGTGTAACAATGACACACACAGGCTCCAATCCAATCAGAGTGGGGATGGAGCACAGAGACAACACAGCAAAGCACTGACTTACTCTGAGTGTAACAGTGACACACACAGGCTCCAATACACTCAGAGTGGGGATGGAGCACAGAGACAACACAGCAAAGCACTGACTTACTCTGAGTGTAACAATGACACACACAGGCTCCAATACAATCAGAGTGGGGATGGAGCACAGGGACAACACAGCAAAGCACTGACTTACTCTGAGTGTAACAGTGACACACACAGGCTCCAATACACTCAGAGTGGGGATGGAGCACAGGGACAACACAGCAAAGCACTGACTTACTCTCAGTGTAACAGTGACACACACAGGCTCCAATACACTCAGAGTGGGGATGGAGCACAGGGACAACACAGCAAAGCACTGACTTACTCTGAGTGTAACAATGACACACACAGGCTCCAATACAATCAGAGTGGGGATGGAGCACAGAGACAACACAGCAAAGCACTGACTTACTCTCAGTGTAACAGTGACACACACAGGCTCCAATACACTCAGAGTGGGGATGGAGCACAGGGACAACACAGCAAAGCACTGACTTACTCTGAGTGTAACAATGACACACACAGGCTCCAATACAATCAGAGTGGGGATGGAGCACAGAGACAACACAGCAAACACTGACTTACTCTGAATGTAACAAATACAATGTTTGTTCAAATAATAAGTCACGTTGCAGTATGTTCGTGAACACAGCATTAGATCCAATGTAATGATAATACAGTCAGTATCTAGTGTACCATAACCAGAGTTTAGGTTTCATTTGATAGTGTGAGTGAGTCATGGTCTATTGATATAATGTATTTAAATTCCGGTGTGTGTTACTCTCCCACTGTCGTTATCAGACAATAACCTGTCTGTTATTCCAATTCTGCTGTATTTTACAACTGCAGCTCCTGGGGCTGATTGGAGTCTGGTATAATAATCACAAAGGTCGGTTTCAGTGTCTCTGAGGTCATTTAACTGCAGGTAATCTGACATTAAGGGAGACAAGAGGCCCAACAAACATTTGATTACAATAGGAGAACAAGGTGTAAGGGAGCAATGATATTTTAAGGTGTCTGTGTTATGGTGAGTGATAAAATAGAAGTGGAAACATCATGACAGATACATGTGACTGACTCGGCCTGACTGAGAGCTGTTATACTCGAGGCGAGACTAATGAGGACATGGGGAACTCCAGGAATTTCTGATATCTGAGGTGTGTCTGTTAGAGGAACTAAAAATAATCAGTTCCTTCTCATGGTTATCTGCAGTTCTCAAGTTACACAGACACACAGGAAACAGGTCTGATAGCTCATCAAACCCAACGTTTTAATATTCAGTTTGAGACACATTGTGACTGAAAAGATCAAATATTAAAACCTTAGGGGAGAAACATTCAGAATGTCACAAAGATGAGTGAACTGTCCAATTAATCCCAATCACCATAACTCTGCCAATTTACCTTCTGCAAGTATTTATCCAATTCCCTTTGAAAGTTAATATTAAACCTGCTTCTAGCACCTGTCAGTTTGTGCATTCCAGATCATATCAAGATATTGTGTTAAAAATTCTCCTTATCACCCCTTCCAGTTCCGTTGTTAATTATATTAAATCTCTGTGTCCTCTGCTTACAGACCCTCCTGCACCTGGGAAATAGATTCTCTCCATCGACAGACTTCCTGCTCCTGGGAAATAGTGTCAATGGAGAGAAACTATCATAAATCATTTGTCATTTTAAACATCTCTATTAAATCACCCCATCACATTCCCTAATCTAAGATGGAAAGCCCATGTTTTTCCTGCCCTGAAGAATTATATGGACTCAAAATGTTAACTGTTTCTCTCTGAACAGATGCCGCCGGACCTGCCGGGTTTTTCTGCTTTTCTCCCTGCTTTTCCTTCGAAAATCAATCAGAAACTCTTCATGATTTTGAACATCTTGATTAAATAGGAACACACAGAGCCTGAGAAAGATACAGAGGGGGAGAGAGAGACGGAAAGACTGAGAGAAAAATTGAGGAAGAATTTAAAAAGCAGAAAGATGAGGTGGTCAAAAATAAAAGTTGAGAAACAGAAGAAACAAGCAATACAGAGAGAACAATCTAGAATAAAAGGGAGCAGGCTATCAGTTCCCAGCTGTGGGGAGCAGAGGGAACTCAGTAACTGATCCACAGACACAGCTGGTTATATCTGCGAATGGAAACTCTGAACAGAAATAACAGGCTCATTTGTAAATGTCACCACAATGTGATCTGTGTGACTCTGCCCTGACTCTGTGGACAGATATAGGTCACATTGACAGATGTTCTCACCAGATTGTGGTCCCTGGATTTATTTTCTGCTCAGAAGTGAGATGTGAGGTTTGGAACCGGCAGCAGAGAAACAGGAAGTTGTGATACCTGAGAATGAAACAGCCGGCGTCAGTTTGATGTTATCACCATGAACAGTCTTCCTGTCTGTGAGGGTGAACTCACTCTGACAGCACCAAGAACAACCACACAGATTGCTACCGGTCTCAGCATTACATTCACCTCCATTCCCATTTTAAACAATAAAGAAAGGAGATTATTTAGACTTTTAACACATTCACTGAATTGGGAGATGGACTGAGGGTCATCACTGGGAGAAATGAGGAGGAATTAGAGAACAAATGAGTTTTCCCAAAGAGGGTTATTAGAAAAGAGGAGATTTAAAGTGAGTCAGGGCCTGTCAGAGGAAGTGGGAGAGAGAAACAGAGAGGATTGAATCTCCATCAATTAGATGTTTTCTCAGACAGCGAAGAGAGATGAAGTGTGTTTGTGCTTTTTCAGAGAGAGGTAATGAGAGAGAGAAAACAATGAATAAGTTTAAGCAGATCTGAAATAGGAAGGTGAAATGAGTGAGTGTTTGAAAGAAAGATAGAGAGACATTAAGTGATGAAGACAGTTTCTGAGAGGAGAGAGGTTAAGTGAATGTGAGAGAGGAGCGAGGTTAGAGTGTAAGAGAGGTGGAAGGTAAGGTGTGAGTGAATGCCTGGAGAGAGAGAGAGAGACGTTCAGTGAGTGTGAGAGAGATGAGAGATGTTGAGTGATTGAGTTTCTGAGAGAGAGGAGATGTTAAGTGAGTGAATGTCTGAAAGAGAGGAGAGCAGGTTCACACCCAGGGATCACTGAGAATGATCAAAATAAGGAGGTCACCCAGAAAACTACCAACAGGAAACTTCAGCTGAACACATCACTCATTCTTAAATGATCAGTCAGGACTCTGATGCTGCTCAGCTTCTCTCTGTTCTGTTTATAATGGTTAAAGGCTGATAGGAGTGAGGTTTATTTAAAAGGATAGTGTATGGGAAGCACACATCAACAAAACTGAGAATTCTTGGACACACACTGCAGCTCCTTCTCTATCTGGGAATCAAATTGTTGTCTCATTGTCCCAGCAGTTAACAGGGTCCTTTGAACGTCTCCAGCTGCTACTTTAATGCAGACTTCAACCAATTTATTTGAAGCCAGTTTCTGGTCAATAAACCAGGACTGACACACACACACATTAAAACGTTTTAGACTTTTTTTCATTTTTAGCTTGGAAACATAAACCTGCCGTTTCACTCTCAGTCAGGAATAGATCCCAGTTTTACACCAATCTTTGACAGCACGTTTCCCGCATTCACCGTTGTTCTTCCTGACTCTAAACACAGTTGTAAAGGAGCTTCTGTTCCGTGTCCAGGAGCTCTGAACCATGGAAAAGAACGACTGGGACACATTTCTCACACACCTCAGGATTCACCCACACGGGGACTTTGCTGTCAGTGAAAAGTGACGAAAAAGACCAAAGTGCTGTTTGTCCCTCTCAGCGTGACCCTGAAGGACTGGGTCAAGAATGAAGTTCTGTTCCTACTGTATGATCCTCCCTCAGATTGCCCTTTCTGAGCTCCAGCCTGGTGACGTTAAACACTCAAATGGAAAAAACAAAAATCTACAACAATGATTCAATCAAATGTCTATTTCACATTTATTCAGAATATCAAACCTCAACAGAAGAAAAAAGTCAGAGAGAACATGATTCAGACCTGGATATGATTAACAGCATCGATAAGTGGAGAATCCAAACCTTGCAGTCGTTTGTGAACTTGCCGGTGTTACTTAGCAGGTGGGATGACTGAATAAATCCCTTTCCACAGACATTACAGGTGAACGGCCTCTCCCCAGTGTGAACTCGCTGGTGGTTCAGAAGATAAGATAAATGAGAAAATTCCTTCCCACAGACAGAGCAGGTAAATGGCCTCTCCCCACTGTGAATTCTCTGATGTGTCAGCAGGTTGGATGACTGACTGAATCCCTTCCCACACATGGAGCAGGTGAACGGCCTCTCCCCAGTGTGAACTCGCTGGTGATTCAATAGGTTGGATGAACGAGTGAATCCCTTCCCACACACGGAGCAAGTGAATGGCCTCTCCTCACTGTGAACCTGCTGGTGTGTCAGAAGGTTGTATGAACGGGTGAATCCCTTCCCACATTCAGAGCAGGTGAACGGTCGATCCCCTGTGTGGAGCTGCTGGTGTATCAGAAGGTTGGATGAATTAATGAATCCCTTCCCACAGTCTGAGCAGGTGAAGGGCCTCTCCCCAGTGTGAATTCTCTGGTGGTTCAATAGGGCAGGTGGACGGCTGAATCCCTTCCCACACACACAGCAGGTGAATGGCCTCTCCCCAGTGTGAGTATATTGGTGCGTCAGCAGATCCTTTTTGTTTTTAAAGCTCTTCGCACAGTGGGAACAATTAAAAAGTTTGTTATCAGAGTGAACAAGTTGATGTGTCTGCAGGTGGGATGACTGAATGAATCCTTTCCCACACACAGAGCAGGTGAATGGTCTCTCCCCAGTGTGAATACGTTGGTGCGTCAGCAGATCTTTTTTGCATTTAAAACTCTTCTCACAGTCAGACCATGTAAACATTCTCTCATCTGTGTGAACAAGTTGGTGTGTCACAATGTGGGATGAGCGAGTGAATCCCTTCCCACACACAGGGCAGGTGAACGGCCTCTCCCCAGTGTGAACCCGTCGGTGAGTCAGAAGGTTGTATGAATGGGTGAATCCCTTCCCACAAACAGAGCAGGTGAACGGTCTCTCCCCAGTGTGACTGCGCCGATGAACTTCCAGCTGTGATGGGAAACCGAATCCTTTCCCGCACTCCACACATTTCCACGGTTTCTCCATGGTGCCCTTGTGTTTCTCCAGGTTGGATGATCAGTTCAAGCCACATCCACACACACAACATACACGTAGTTTCACCCTGCTGTGAACTGTGATGTTTTTTCAGGCTGTGTAACTGGTTAAAGCTCTTTCCACATTCAGTTCACTGGAACACTCTCACTCGGGTGTGTGTTTGTCTCGATACTTTTCCGGTCATACTGATGTTTAATTTCTTTGCCCACAGGCAGAACAGACAAATATTTCTCCTTCCACATTCAAAGACCGATGATATTCAGCTCCGAAGGAACTGAATGACTTTGTCAGATGTGATGTCCGGTTTGAGTTTTCTGTCTGCCAATCTTTCACTTCCAATATCCTGTAAAAACAGTTTAGAAAAGTCATCACTGTCAGAACACGATACAAACTCTGAACAGACAATTCTAGTTTCTCTGGAACATTTTTTCCTTTCTTGTTCCCCCAAATCAGTAAATCCCCGTCCCACACACTCTCCCTCCTCCCTGGGCTGAAATCCAAACCCATCTCACCATTTCTTTCCTCCACTCCCAGTTTTCTCCCTCCCTCTCCTCTGTCTGGGTTCAGTTCTCCAGCTCCTGTCTGCAGACTGACAATAAAACGAATGGGTCTTATTGGTGGTGTTGGGGCCTCCAGCGGGTGTTTGTGAATCCTCCCCGCCCACCTCCCAGGGTTTCCTTCCTTCCCAGAGATCAGAGTCCTCATTGATTTGAGGCCAAAGTGTAACCTCTTATTTATTGTCCCCCTCCCCCATCCTCTGATGTGAACCATCCTCCAGTGGCTGAGCCAGGATGGGGCCGTTAACCTGGGCCTGTTCCCGGGAGGGAGAAGCCCCGCAGCTGCAAACCAGGGAGCTGACAATGATTCTGAAGGGTTTCCGGATCCACAAAGTGTTTCCAAATCCTCCCAGCCACCGCCTAACGCTGACTCCGCTTCTCCGGGACAAACAAGCGCCAAGGACAGCAATGACACTGCGCATGCTCCACATCACAATGCCCGGGGATTGATTGACGGCAGCTCCGGACCAATAGGAAGAGGGGGCAAGACTGGAGGACCGAGCGGGAGTGGCTGGTCCTCCAACCAATCGGAGTGAATGAGAGGCGGGACCTGAAGCATGCGCAGTGCGGGTGAACCAGATAAACCTGTTGGACTTTAACCTGGTGTTGTTGACTTGTTGCTGTGTTTACCCCAGTCCAACGCCGGCATCTCCACATCAGTGCGGGTAATGGCGACAGACGGCCGGTTTTAGTTTGGAAGGGAGATCAATACGAGGTAGTGGGCGGCGTGCGGGGAATGATAAATGTGGCGGGTGGGTGGAGAGACTTTGTAAACATGTTGTTCAAACCCAAACCCGGAAATGAACTTCCCGGTCCCCCCCTTTGTAGCAAATGGAGCGACAGCTTGTGGTGTTAGACCCGGGCTGACTGCCGCCATTGAGGCTGCATGTGGGAGGCCGGCAGGGATTGTGATCGGAGAGTGAAGCCCTGACATCACAATGGAATGGGTGAGGGTGTGACATCACAATGGAATGGGTGAGAGTGTGACGTCACAATGGAATGGGTGACGGTTCCAGATGAGCTGAGACTGGGCTGGAGTCGGGCGATGGCACTGACATGTGGCCCGGTGGCACAGTGGTTAGTGCAGCTGCCTAACAGCGCCAGGGACCCGGGTTCAATTCCAGCTTCGGGTCACTGTCTGTGCAGAGTATCTACATTCTCCCCGTGTCTATGTGGGTTTCCTCCGGATGTTCCGGTTTTCCTTCCACAGTCCAAAGATCTGCCGGCGTTGGACTGGGGTAAGCACAGTAAGTAATCTCACAACACCAGGTTAAAATCCAACAGGTTTATTTGGTAGCACAAGCCACAAGCTTTCAGAGTGCTGCCCCTTCATCAGGTGAGTGGGAGTTCTGTTCACAAACAGGGCATATAAAGACACAAACTCAATTTAAGATTATGGTTGGAATACGAGTCTTTAAACGTAATCAAGTCTTAAAGGTACAGACAATGTGAGTGGAGAGAGGGTTAAGCACAGGTTAAAGAGACGTGTATTGTCTCCAGCCAGGACAGTTAGTGAGATTTTGCAAGCCCAGGCAAGTCGTGGGGGTTACAGATAGTGTGACATGGACCCAAGATCCCGGTTGAGGCCGTCCTCATGTGTGATTGACAGATCCATGCTCACTGCTTCTTGCTCTGGATGCAGAGAGCTGAAAATTTCCATGCAGGCTGCCAGACAGATAAATGTCTGCATTACTGGAGTAAAAATGTGTGGAATATACAGACCGAATTCACTTCATTTCCTTCAGTTGCTGCAAGTCCCCAACTTCCCCCAGAATGAGAAAAGAAATGGAAAGGGGGAAACATTGATTTCCTCCCAGATGTTGTCCAGAGGAGGGAGTTTCACTCTGAAGCTCATTGGACAACTTCCGCATTGTGACGTCACAATAGAGTCCTGCCTGAATCAGCCAATAGGAATCACTCTGCTTCGCGGTGACGTCTCCGGGTTCCAGTGCTCAGGCCCGGGCGCGCGGACCCAGGAGCCCCGTCCCCACCCATTGTTCCCCTCCCCTACACCTCCTTGAACCAAGGTTTCCAGGCAACCGGCTGACGGCTCCGGCAAGAGCAAGAAGCCGCTCGGTGATCTCCCCCTCCCCCCGGCCCGGGACTGCAAAATGTGCGAGGGAGAGGGGAAGCTGCGCATGTGCGGGGGAGAACCCACCCTCTGATCTTCATGCTGAGGTGTTGACCAATGGGAAGAGTTGGAGGACCGGAAGGACTCTGGTCTTCCAGCCAATCAGAGCGCGGGCTTTGTGTGAATGAAGATTGATTTTCAGACAGACTCAAACTTCCTCCTGTCTCAAACATCTGTGAGTAAAACACTTTCTTTTCTCCCCCTTTCCATTTCTTTTCTCATTCTGGGGGGAAACTGGGGACTTGCAGCAACTGAAGGGAAAGGAAGTGAATCCAGGGAGGGTGCAGACTCTGGAAAGGTTGGTCCAGGTTTCTCTCTCTCTTAAACCCCAGAAAATGATCCATTTCTGCCCACTGTTTGCTATGAGCCAATCTTCTATCCACGCCAATATGTTCTCCCCGCAGCATGAATTTTTATTTGCTGCAATAACCTTTCATGTGGCACCTCATCAAATGTCTTCTGGAAATCTAAGTACAGCGCATCCACCGGTTTCCCTTTATCCAATTCCCGATGGGGAATTTTAGAAAATTGAACAACACATCAACTCTCTCACTCTGTTAAGACCCGAGAATGAAGCCCAGCAGGACCTGAGGACTCATCAGCCCACAGCTCCAACAGTTTGCTGAGGACCACTTCCCTGGGAATTGTGCTTTTTCAGAGTTCATCCCACACTTCTGTTTTCTGATTTCCAGCTGTTTCTGAGTTTTAACTGTATCCTCTATTGTGAACACCGAGGCAAAATACTTGTTCAATTCATCTCCCAGCTCCTTATTTTTCATTATCAATTCCTGGAATCACTTTCTATTAGACAGTTAAGAAATGAGGTGGAGCAAGTGACTGAAGTGTCAGTCAGGGAGCACTATTGGGAGCACCAATAGTTTCAAAATAGTTCTGGAAAAAGATAGGACAGGTCCACAAGTCAAGGCCCTAAACTGGAGCAGGGCCACTTTTGTGGGCATTAGGCAGGATCGAGCAGATGTCGATTAGGTGAATTTGTTTGAAGGGAAAGGAATGACTGGCAATTGGGAGGTTTTGAAAGTGTGATATCAAGAGTCCAGGGGCAGTATATTCCTGTTAAGATGCAGGGAAAGAATGGTAAATTTAGGGATCTCTGGCAGACAAGGGACATTGAGGCTCTGGTCAGGTAAAAGAAGGAAGCATAGATTGGGTTTAGGCAATCGGGGACAAGTGAATCACTCTGACTATAAAAAGTGTAAGAAAATACTGAGGAGGGAAATCAGGAGGACAGAAAGAGGGTATGATATGGATCTGGCAGGTAAGATTAAAGAAAATTCCAAGAGGTTCTATAGCTATATTAAGAGTAAAAGGGTGGACAGAGAGAGAATAGATCCCCTTAAAAATCAGTATGGCCATCTGTGTGTGGAGCCACAGGAGATGGGTGAGATTTTTAATGAATACTTCTCCTCTGTGTTTTCTGCGGAGAGCACCATGGGTGCTAAAGAAATAAGGGAAACAAGTGATGATGTCTTGGGCACACGCATGTTACTTGGGAGGAGGTATCTGCAGCCTTATAAAAGCAAATTACTGAGGATGCTGAAATCTGAAACCAAGAGAGAAAATGATGTTTCTTGTCTAGATGACCCTTTGTCAAAGCTCTGAAACATCAGTTCTTTTCTCTCCATACAGATGCTGCCAGACCTGCTGAGAATGGGGAGAGAGTGTGTGGGATGGAGATTGACAGCTTTTGGGGAATGAGAGAGGAAAGAATGTTCCATAGAAATTGTCTGTTCTGAATTCCTATCCTGTACTGACACTGATGACTTTTGTAAACTCATTTTCCAGGATATTGAAAGAGGAATCACAGGCTGAAATCTCAAACGTCACGTCGAGACGTGACAGAGTCATATTCCTTGGGAGCTGAATATCATCGGACTTTCAATCCAGAAGGAGAAATGATTGTCCAGTCTGTCGATTTGAAAAGATTTGAAATGTCAGTGTGACTGAAAAAGCATCAACACACTGCCACACTTGAGTGAGAGTGTTCCAATGCACTGACTAAAGAGCTTTAACCAGTTACACAGTCTGAATAAATATCACACCATTCACAGCGGGTAGAGACTGTAATCTTGTTCTGTGTGTGGACGAAGTTTCAACTAATTGTCCACTCAAGAGAGAGGCAAGGACACCTGCATCATGGAGAAACCATGGAAATGTGCGGATTGTGGGAAGAGATACAGAGCCCCATCTAAGCTGGAAGTTCATCGGCGCAACCACACTGGGGAGAGGCCATTCACCTGCTCTCAGTGTGGGAAGGGATTCACTCGGTTATCCCTCCTGCAGAGACACCAGCGAGTTCACACTGGAGAGAGGCCATTTACCTGCTCTCAATGTGGGAAGGGATTCAGTCAGTTATCCGACCTCCAGAGACACCAGCGAGTTCACACTGGGGAGAGACCGTTCACCTGCTCTCAGTGTAGGAAGGGATTCACTCAGTTATCCAGCCTGCAGACACACGAACGCGTTCACACTGGGGAGAGACCGTTCACCTGCTCTCAGTGTGGGAAGGGATTCACTCAGTTATCCACCCTGCGGACACACGAACAAGTTCACACTGGGGAGAAACCATTCACCTGCTCTCAGTGTGGGAAGGGATTCACTCGGTCATCCCTCCTGCAGAGACACCAGCGAGTTCACACTGGGGAGAGGCCATTCAACTGTTCTCAGTGTGGGAAGGGATTCACGAACTCATCCACCCTGCGGACACACGAACGAGTTCACATTGGGGAGAGACCGTTCACCTGCTCTCAGTGTGGGCAAGAATTCACTCTGTCAACCGACCTGCAGAGACACCAGTGCCGTCACACAGGGGAGAGGCCGTTCACCTGCTCTCAGTGTGGGAAGGGATTCATTCTGTTATCCAGCCTGCGGAGACACCAGCGAGTTCACACTGGGGAGAAACCATTCATCTGCTCTGAGTGTGGGAAGGGATTCACTAACTCATCTGACCTGCAGACACACCAGCGAGTTCACACAGGGGAGAGGCCGTTCACCTGCTCTCAGTGTGGGGAGGGATTCACTCAGTCATCCAACTTGCAGAGACACCAGCGCATTCACACTGGGGAGAGACCATTCACCTGCTCTCAGTGTGGGAAGGGATTCAGAGTTTCATCCCACCTGCTGAGACACCAAGAAGTTCACGAGTGATTCCAGGGGTTGGATTCTGCTGTTATTGTTTCTGCTCTCAATTACATCCAGGACTGCATTTTGTTTGTTCTCACAGTTGGTCAATGGGGAGGGTCGGGGGGTTTCTTTCTGCTGGACTGGCCGGTCTCATGACTTTGCCTCCAGTGGGCTGATGCTCTTTGAGTAATGTTGCAAATACCTGGTTTCAGATTTCACAAGGATCACAGAGTGACAGGGTGTTAGGAAGTTATAGAGGTTTACAACATGGAAACAGGCCCTTCGGCCCAACTTGTCCATGCCGCTCAGTTTTTACCACTAAGCAAGTCCCAATTGCCCGTATTTGGCCCATATCCCTCTGTACCCATCTTACCATGTAACTGTCTAAATGCTTTTTAAAAGACAGAATTGCACCCACCTCTACCACTGCCTCTGGCAACTCATTCCAGACACTCACCACGACCTGAGTGAAAAACTGCCCCTCTGGACCCTTTTGTATCTCTCTCCTCTCACTTTAAACCTAAAACTAAGAACAAGAAATGTATCGATAAAATGATTAGAGAACAGAGCCAACATTTTGAGTCTGAATGATGCTTCATAAGAGCTGTTATGAAGGGTCATCCATTATCGAAACTTTGGCTCCATTCTTCACAGATGCTGTCAGACCCGCTGAGATTTTCCAGCATTTTCTGTTTTTGTTTCAGATTCCAGCATCCGCAGTATTTTACTTATCTGATAATTTGATTTGGTCTGAGTGGAATCCCCACGACCCTCCCGCAAAACAGAGGGAGTGGTGGCAAAGGGAGAAAAAGGATAAGGATGATAAAGTCTGGGTTCTGATTCTCCGAGCCCATGTAGAATCAACAAAACCAGTGAACCAGTCTATAAAGAACGGAAGTTACCTATCCCTAACAAAAACTGATCAAATAAAAATAATTAGGTTGAGGAAGAGAACAAAAGAATTAATAGATTAAGTTTAAAATCAACTTTATTTTGTTGTTGGACAAGTTTTTAAAAATTATGTAAAGTGATGTAATTGTGTGCCAAGTGTTTTCTGCTCACTCCCCACCCCTTTAGATTCTGTAGAAAAGTTAACCCTTTCAGCAGACAGTTCATTTAGTGATAGAGGTTTCCAGCTTGGAAACGGGCCCTTCTGCCCAACTTGTCCATGCCGCCCCTTTTTTAACCCCTGTGCTAGTCCCAATTGCCCACGTTTGGCCCATATCCCTCGACACCCATCTTACCCATGTAACTGTCTAAACGCTTTTTAAAAGACAAAATTGTACCCGCCTCTACTACTAGCTCTGGCACCTTTTTTCAGACACTCACCACCCTCTGTGTGAAACAAATGCCCCTCTGGATCCTTCTGTGTCTCTCCCCTCTCACCTTAAACCTATGCCCTCTAGTTTTAGACTCCCCTACCTTTGGGAAAAGATGTTGACTATCTCGCTGATCTATGCCCCTCATTATTTTATAGACCTCTATAAGATCACTACAAAGCCTCCTACATTCCAGGGAAAAAAGTCCCAGTCTATCCAGCCTCTCTTTATAACTCAAACCACCAAGTCCCGGTAGCATCCCAGTAAATCTTTTCTGCACTCTTTCTGGTTTAATAATATGCTTTCTATAATAGGGTGACCAGAACTGTACACAGTATTCCAAATGTGGCCTTACCAATGTCTTGTACAACTTCAACAAGACGTCCCAACTCCTGTATTCAATGTTCTGACCAACATGCAGAATGTCTTCTTCACCACTCTGTCCACCTGCAACTCCATTTTCAAGGAGCTATGAACCTGTACCCCTAGATCTCTGTTCTGTAACTCTCCCCAACACACTACCATTAACTGAGTAAGTCCTGCCCTGATTCGATCGCCCAAAATGTATCACCTCGCATTTATCTGAATTAAACTCCATCTGCCATTTGTCAGTCCACTGGCCCCTCATTATTTTATAGACCTCTATAAGTTCACCCCTCAGCCTCCTACATTCCAGGGAAAAAAGTCCCAGTCTATCCAGCCTCTCTTTATAACTCAAACCACCAAGTCCCGGTAGCATCCGAGTAAATCTTTTCTGCACTCTTTCCAGTTTAATAATATGCTTTCTATAATAGGGTGACCAGAACTGTACACAGTATTCCAAGTGTGGCCTTACCTATGTCTTGTACAACTTCAACAAGACGTCCCAACAAGATCATGCTACAATCCTAGATAACCTTCTTCACTGTCCACGATACCACCAACCTTGGTGTCATCTGAAAACTTACTAACCATGCCTCCTACATTCTCATCCAAATCATTAATATAAATGACAAATAACAGTGGACCCAGCACCGATCCTTGAGGCACACCGCTGGTCACAGGCTCCAGTTTGAAAAACAACCTTCTACAACCACCCTCTGTCTTCTGTCATCAAGCCAGTTTTGTATCCATTTGGCAAACTCACCCTGGATTCCATTAGATTTAACCTTAAGCAACAATCTACCATGCGGTACCTTGTCAAAGGCCTTGCTAAAGTCCATGTAGACAGCATCACCTGTACTGCCCTCATCTACCTTCTTGGTTACCCCTTCAAAAAACTCAATCAAATTTGTGAGACATGATTTTCCACTCACAAAGCCATGCTGACCGTCCCTAATCAGTCCCTGCATCTCTAAATGCCTGTAGATCCTGTCTCTCAAATACCTTCTGACAACTTACAGATGTGAATCACACCGGCCTGTAGTTCCCAGGCTTTTCCCTGCAGCCCTTTTTAAACAAAGGCTCAACATTTGCCACCCTCCAATCTTCAGGCACCTCACCTGTGACTATCAATGATTCAAATATCTCTGCTCGGAGACCCGCAATTTCCTCTCTAGCCTCCCACAGTGTTCTGGGATACACTTCATCAGGTCCCGGGGATTTATCTACCTTGATGCGCTTTATGACTTCCAGCACCTCCTTCTCTGTTATAAGTACACTCCTCAAGACATCACTTTATTTCCCCAAGTTCCCTAACATCCATGCTTTTCTCAACAATAAATAATGATGAAAAATATTAATTTATGATCTCACCCATCTCTTGTGGATCGGCACATAGATGTCCTTGTTGATCCTTAAGAGGCCCTACTCTCTCCCGAGTTACTCTTTGGCCCTTTATGTATTTATAGAACCTCTTTGGATTCTCCTTTGCCTCATCTGCCAAAACAATCTCGTGTCCCCTTTTTGTCCTCCTGATTTCTCTCTTAATTCTACTCCTACACCCTCTATACTCTTCAAGGGATCCACTTGATCCCAGCTGCCTATGCATGTCATGTGCCTCCTTCTTCTTCTTGACCAGGGCCTCAATATCTTGAGTCATCCAGGGTTGTCGACTTCTACCAGCCTTGCCCATCACTCTAAGAGCAATGTGCTTACACTGAACCCTGGTTAAAACACTTTTGAAAGCCTCCCACTTACCAGACGTCCCTTTGCCTTCCCACAGACTCTCCCAGTTAACTGTCGAAAGTTCCTGCCTGATACCATCAACATTGGCCTTGCCCTAATTTAGAATTTTAACTTTTGGACCTGACCAATCATTTTCCATAGGTATCTTAAAACTGATGGAATTATGGTCACTGGTCCCAAAGTGATCCCTCACGAACACTTTTGTCACCTGCCCTTCCTTATTTCCCAAGAGGAGGTCAGGTTTTGCCCCTCTCTAGTCGGGCCATCCACATACTGAATAAAAAATTCCTCCTGAATACACTCAACAAATTTCTCCCCATCCAAGCCTCGAATACTATGTCTGTCCCAGTCAATGTTGGGAAAGTTAAAATCCCCGACTATTACCACCCTATTTTTCTTGGAACTATCTGTAATCTCCTTACATATTTGCTCCTCAATTTTCCACCGACTATTTGGGGGCCTATAGTACAACCCTATCAAAGTGATTTCCCCCTTCTTCTTTCTCAGTTCACCGCTTTTGACTCAGTAGGCGAACCCTCGGATATATCCCCTCTCAGTACTGCCGTGATGTTTTCCTGAATCAAAAGTGCAACTCCCCCTCCTTTCTTTCCTCCTGTTCTGTCTTTCCTCTGGCATCTTGTTTTTAACTTGTTTTTAAATCGCCCAGAAACTCGTGTCTATTTTAGTTTATAATTGTGGATTTATTGGAGCCAGTTAAATGTGGAAATTTTAAGCGTAGCCTGGAGGAATTTGGAATAACTATGAGAATTTTATTGTGTTGTCACCTCAACCCCAGATAAAGAACAAAGAGTTTGCAGGTGGTAACGTGTTTGGGATTTTAAATCAACAAAGATTAGATGTTGCCGATAAAATCAGGCCTTGGAAGTTGGCTGAAAAAGGGTTAAGTTACAATGAAGGATCTTGCATCTTATTTTAATCAAGGAGTTGTGAGTTTGTAGTGCTCTGTCGCTTTAAGAAGCTACAGCTGCGAGAGAGAATGCTGAGGATTCATTGTTTGAAATTTACGAGCTGTGAGAATCTGTGTGTTTTGTTTGTTTTATGTGGATGTTTGTAGATGTGTTTTATCATTGTTTTGGGCTACATTTGTTAAGGTTTATCTTTCTGGGGAATTAACCTTACCTTGAGTCTTTAATTAAAGGCATTTTTGGGAGTTTAAAAACAGGATCACAAGAACGCTTAAGTAATTAATTTTGGTTATTGTTGTTGTAAAGCACATGCTAAGTTTCTCTGTTTGTGTATGGATGATATTTGTGGGTTGAACGCTTTAAGCTTTGAGGTTTTCTGTCTGTGATTTAAATCAAACAGATTTTTAAAAAGGAAGTGTAATTAATAAAGCTTTTTTTTCAAAAGTTATGAACTTGGAGCCATATTTACTGGACAGAGACAGGATTCCAGGATATTTCACTAAACATGCGGGAATTTTAATCCGGATACAATTCACTCATGAGAATGAGTTTTAATTTGTAATGGTTATTTAAAATTTGGGACATGTGAAATGATTCTGACCAATCCTGTGTTGGATTGATCTTGGGTTAAACTTCCTGTCAGGTCCAAAGACACAATTAACACAATGAAAAGGAAAATTCTGGAATTGGATACTGAAGAAAAGAGTTTAAAAGGAGAGATTATTAAATAGAAATGATTCCCAGACCGTGTGGTCGTTAGGTTGGAACAAAGGAAGAGTGCTGACATCCATTTGAAAACTTTTAATCCACCCCTTTTCAAACTCAGTCTATGTACAAAGAAAACCCCAAGGATGGTAGATAAGGGGTTCTGGAAAACATCATGATGGGGGCACCTATCTGTTCATGAGATGATCACAAAGCCCCATGATGTCCAAATACTAATTTCATTGGACCTTTCTGTAATGTATGTAATCTATCACCATTCTGATTGGATTGTGTCCAGCCAGGATGGGTTGAGTAACTGGATAAGAATTGATTATTTTCTTTGTTGGGTGGAGTTGCACATGGTCAGCCCCTGTGGCTTCTCCCCGCTGGCGTAACTCAATAAACTATTTGTTGAATCAGGTTTAAGTGTTGAATGATTCTTCTGAGTTCATTCACCCCAACACACTGGGTACATTACCACTTCATCCTCGGGAGTGGCCTGATAGGCCGTGGTCCAGACTACATGTGGCCTTTGGGGGGCCTTTCATGAATCACATGTGTTTGCTTGTTGTAGATGCGCATTCAAAATGCTTGGAAGCACAGATCATGAGTAATATTACAGGGCAATTAGGACTAGCTTAGTGGTAAAAACTGGGCGGCATGGACAAGTTGGGCCGAAGGGCCTGTTTTGATGCTGTAAACCTCTATGACTCTAACTACCTTTTTTGTGGCCTGAAGTTCCCACAATTGGAAAGCAGCCAGATTAGTTAAATAGACAGCATTAATTGTAAGACAATTAAATAATAAATGATTCATTAATATATATGTTATGAAGGCTGGAAATGTAAATTTGAACACAAGTTTATAACTTTTAGAATTATAAACACATTAAGAATGGTTAAAATGCTGTGGGAATTATCAGATGTTCCCTTCTCATGCTGACAGAATAAAGAAAGATGAAAGGACTTGTTAACCTTGACTGGAGGGAATGAATCGGCTCCTGTTCAAGATGTCTCAACATTGAATGACTGATGTGAACCAATTATTGGTTGACACTCAGGCTACCCCAAGCTAAGAGATATCGTTTGAGAGAAAGAATTGTCTTAAAATTAAGACAACGTGTGCAATTAGCTAAAAACCAAATCAATGTCATTATTGACAAGTTATCGACCAATTGGCTAATTCCCAACAATTAGCTGAGGATGGCTTTCTACATTTTGAAAGTATAAAAAGGGGGATTCGAGAAACCAATTTGGTAGAAGTTTTTAAAAGTTAACTTTGTTTATAGTTTGTTTATTAGTGTCACACATAGGCTTACATTAACATTGCAATGAAGTTACTCTGAAAATACCCCAGTCGCCACAATCTGGCGCCTGTTTGAGTAAACTGAGGGAGAATTTCGCATGGCCAATGTACCCAACCAGCACGTCTTTTTGACTGTGGGAGGAAACTGGAGCACCCGGAGGAAACCTGCACTTTACTGTTCAAAAATCTATCTATCCTTGCCTTAAAAACATTCAATGAGGCAGCCTCAACTGCTTCACTGGGCAGGGAATTCCACAGATTCACAACCCTTTCTGTGAAGAAGTTCCTCCTCAACTCAGTCCTAAATCTGCTTCCCTTATTTTGAGGCTGTGTCTCCTAGTTGTAGGTTAGGGGGATGAGCAGGGTAAATACTTGGGGTTATGGGACAGGTCTGGATGGGATTGCCCTGTGTGTCAGGGGGATTATATGAGGTTACAAGGATAAGGCCTGCGTGGGATTGTTATCAGTGCAGACCTGATGGGCCAAATGGCCTCCTTCTGCACTGAAAGGATTCTATGATTTCAGAGAATTGTGAAATTGGAGATTACTGAGATAGGGAGGGATAAGGTCATGGAGGAATTTGAAAATAAGGATGTGAATTTTAAAATTGAAACATGACTTGACTTAAAGCCGATGTAGGCTTTATGGATGAATAGGATTTGGATGAATAGGATTTGGATGAATAGGATTTGGTGTGAGAAAGCAGACGGGCGGCAGAGTTTTGGATGATCTCACATTTCTATGTGGGGAGTGGGGTGAATGTGAGAGGCTGCTCAGAAATATATTGGAATCATCAAGACTAAAGGTTACAGATGGAGTGGGGTGGAGACTGTGGACATTTTGGAGATTGAAATATTTGGTATCAGTGATGGTGTGGATATGTGGTCAGAAACTCATCCTGTTGTTAAATCTGACAGCAAGGCCTGAATTTTTCATCCGTTGGGCACACTCACATGGGAGTGCCTGGAAGTGGGTGTAATCAGCCCTGGAAATCGGCCCCGGAAAGTGATCTCATGCTGGCTGGCTGATTAACGGGCAGTCAGTGTGAAACGTGCACTGGGAAAGGCTCAGTGCTGCCGGGTAGGGAGGGAGGGAAGGGGACGGGCACTGAGGAAAGCGAGGGTGCTGTTGGCATTTCCAATACGCTCCCTCAGGGGGACAGCTGCTGCGGAGCCTGTCTCTCAGCTACTGACCTGTAAAAAATAAACTGCAATGGAGCTCCTCACACTTGTTGGGGGTGAGGATGGCAGAGACGGGGAGAGGGAGAACCTTTCAAAAGGAATTAACTTCTGTTAGTGATGTTAAAAAGACACTACACACTGTGTTTAACACAAAGCTGATTTATTTGTCTCTTATCCAGAATATTTACACCTGGTGTTTATTAATATCAGCAGGACCAGACTCCAGTGAATAATCTTCAGACCTGCAGGTGATTAACAGCAAAACCCAATCACTATAGTTACTTGTGACCTTGCTGGTGTCTCAGCAGATGGGATGACTGAGTGAATCCCCTCCCACACGCAGAGCAGGAGAACGGTTTCTCCCCGGTGTGAATGCGCCGGTGTTTCAGCAGATTGGATGAATCACTGAATCCCTTCCCACACTCAGAGCAGCTGAGCGGCCTCTCCCCAGTGTGAATTCTCTGGTGTACAGTGAGCTGAGATGATTTCCTGAACCCAGTTCCACAGTGAGAGCATCTGAACGGTCTCTCGTCAGTGTGAATACGTTGATGGGTCACCAGTTCCCCAGAACTTTTAAAGCACTTCCCACAATCCAGGCATTTAAATAGTCTCGCGTCAGAGTGAACCCGTTGATGGGATGTCAGTTCCACAGAACTTTTAAAGCACTTCTCACAGTTCAGGCATTTAAAAGGTCTCTCATCAGTGTGAACTCGCAGATGTTTCAGTAGGTGAGATGACTGAG
The DNA here is from genome assembly GCF_964213995.1 of Mustelus asterias. Classification (NCBI taxonomy): domain Eukaryota; kingdom Metazoa; phylum Chordata; class Chondrichthyes; order Carcharhiniformes; family Triakidae; genus Mustelus; species Mustelus asterias. Next base: position 96,756 of record NW_027590160.1, read on the forward strand.
TGAATCCCTTCCCACACACAGGGCAGGTAAATGGTTTCTCTCCAGTGTGGATTCGCTGGTGTTTCAGCAGCTCAGATAACTGAATGAATCCATTCCCACAATCGGAGCAGGTAAATGATCTCTCTCCAGTGTGAATTCGCTGATGTGTCATCAGGTTGGCTGACTGAGTGAATCCCTTCCCACACTGAGGGCAGGTGAATGGTCTCTCCCCATTGTGATCTCACTGGTGTTTTAGCAGACTGGATGACTGAGTGAATCCCTTCCCACACTGAGGGCAGGTGAATGGTCTCTCCCCAATGTGACTGCGTCGATGAGTTTCCAGGTCAGATGGATAACTAAACGCTTTCCCACAATCCCCACATTTCCACAGCTTCTCCCCAGTGTGACTGTGCTTGTGTCTCGACAGGCCAGATGATCGACTGAAGCCTCGTCCACACACACAACACGTGTATGGTTTCTCCTCACTGTGAACAGTGCTTTTTCCTTCCATGTTTAATATTAAATGATATTCAAGTTACGATAAATGATACACCTCTGTCAGCTCCTGGTGTGATGTTTGGTTTCAGTTTCCTGACTGTAAATCCTCCTCTTCTAAAACCCTGTGAAATTGATTTAAAACAAAAAAACAGGAGTGAGAGAGAACCCACAAAAACACAAAGGCAGCTTGTGAAATTGAGCTGAATGAATCTGGTCATTTGTCTGATACTAATGAACAGTGCTGGATTATCATAAAAACCCAACTGATTCACTAATGTCCATCAGGGAAAGGAACCTACCACCCAGTCTGGGTCTGTACAGACTCAGGCCTCTACTTAAGGAGAGTACAAGACAGTGGGAGAGAATGGGGAGTAATGCAAGAGGTGAGGTTGTGGGGGGATGGGGGAGGCGCTGGTGATGGCAGGAGGAGAGGGATTTTACACATCTATAACTCATAAGACCATAAGACATAGGAGCGGAAGTAAGGCCATTCGGCCCATCGAGTCCACTCCACCATTCAATCATGGTTGATTTCAACTCCATTTACCCGCTCTCTCCCCATAGCCCTTAATTCCTCGAGAAATCAAGAATTTATCAATTTCTGTCTTGAAGACGCTCAACGTCTCGGCCTCCACAGCCCTCTGTGGCAATGAATTCCACAGACCCACCACTCTCTGGCTGAAGAAATTTCTCCTCATCTCTGTTCTAAAGTGACTCCCTTTTATTCTAAGGCTGTGCCCCCGCGTCCTAGTCTCCCCTGTTAATGGAAACAACTTCCCTACGTCCATCCTATCTAAGCCGTTCATTATCTTGTAAGTTTCTATCAGATCTCCCCTCAACCTCCTAAACTCCAATGAATATAATCCCACGATCCTCAGACGTTCATCGTATGTCAGGCCTACCATTCCTGGGATCATCCGTGTGAATCTCCGCTGGACCCGCTCCAGTGCCAGTATGTCCTTCCTGAGGTGTGGGGCCCAAAATTGCTCACAGTACTCCAAATGGGGCCTAACCAGTGCTTTATAAAGCCTCAGAAGTACATCCCTGCTTTTGTATTCCAAGCCTCTTGAGATAAATGACAACATTACATTTGCTTTCCTAATTACGGACTCAACCTGCAAGTTTACCTTTAGAGAATCCTGGACTAGGACTCCCAAGTCCCTTTGCACTTTAGCATTATGAATTTTGTCACCGTTTAGAAAATAGTCCATGCCTCTATTCTTTTTTCCAAAGTGTACGACCTCGCACTTGCCCACGTTGAATTTCATCAGCCACTTCTTGGACCACTCTCCTAAACTGTCTAAATCTTTCTGCAGCCTCCCCACCTCCTCAATACTACCTGCCCCTCCACCTATCTTTGTATCATCGGCAAACTTGGCCAGAATGCTCCCAGTCCCGTCATCTAGATCGTTAATATATAAAGAGAACAGCTGTGGCCCCAACACTGAACCCTGCGGGACACCACTTGTCACCGGTTGCCATTCTGAGCTGGAGCTTTGACAGAATCTCCCAAACCCTCAACTTCCACCACCTGGAAGGACCAGGATCACAAGTGTGAATGAACACCTCGAAATTCACCTTCAAGTCTCACACACTTGGGGATTTTCACAGTAACTTCATCGCAGTGTTAATATAAACCTACTCGTGACATGATAAACTTTTTAAAAAAACTTTAAACACACTGTCCTGACTTGTCTGCCATCCAATCCTGGATGAACAGATATTTTATATATTGGGAAGACTGAAGCCATCGGTTTCAGTCTTTGCTACAAACTTCACTCCCCAGCCACCGACTCCATCTCTCTCCCTGATAATTGTCCGAAGCTGAACATGATTGTTCACAACCATGGTGACATGTTTCACCTCAGGAATTAGGAGTCGGCCATTCGGTCCATCAGGTCTTTCACTTCTGTCACTGTTTCAAGTCTGGATGACCCTTCTCCAAACAGTCATTCAGACTCGAAACGTTGGCTCTATTCTCTCTCCAAAGATGCTGTCAGACATGCTGAGATTTTCCAGCACTTTGTTTTTGTTAAACATTCACTTGATTGCAGTTTGCTGTGGGTAAATCCTCCCCTTCTAACCCATGTAAAATAAGTTTCCAAAACCTATCACTCTCAGTCCAGGATAGAAATTCACAACATTGTGTCTGCCTGCTTTCGGCTCAGGATTACTTAAGCTGGGACACATTTTCATTGGAAGCAGATGAGAAAATGTTCACCAGGCTGACTCCTGTGATGAGGGGGTTTGGCTTCTGAGGAAAGGTGGAACAGGTTGGGTCTTTACCCATTGGAATTCAGAAGAATGAGAGGTGATCTTGGTGAAGCATATTAGATCCTGGGGGAGCTTGACCGGGTAGATTCTGAGAGGATGTTTCCCCTCATGGGGTAATATCGAATTATGGAACAGTTAAAAAATAAGAGGTCTCTCAGTTGACACCATGAGGAGAAACGTATTCTCTATGAAGATCATTAGTCTTTGGAAATCCCTTCTCCACTAAGTAGGAGGCTTGGTCATTGAATACATTTAAGGCTGTGTTAAGTTCATAAGATATTGGAGCAGAATTAGGGCATTTGGCCCATCGAGTCTGCTCCGCCATTCGACCATGGCTGATATGCTCCTCATTCCCATTTTCCTGCCTTCTCCCCGTAACCAGTTAAAAATCTGTCTAACTCCTCCTTAAATTTACTCCCTGTCCCAGCATCCAATGCACTTCGGGGTAGCGAATTCCAGATTCACAACCCTTTGGGAGAAGTAGTTTCTCCTCAACTCTGTTTTAAATTCGCTACCCCTTATCCTAAGACTATGACCTCTTGTCCTAGAATGCCCCACAAGAGGAAGCATCCACTCCATGTCTACTTTATCCATACCTTTTATCATCTTGTGTACCTCAATTTGATCTCCCCTCATTCTTCTAAATTCCAGAGAGTATCGGCCTATCTCTCTTCATACGACAAACCCGACATCTCTGGAATCAATCTGGTGAACCTCCTCTGAACTGCCTCCAAAGCCACTACATCTTTCCTCAAATAAAGGGACCAAAACTGTGCACAATACTCCAGGTGCGGCCTCACCAATGCCTTGTATAGTTCCTTACATTTATATTCCAATCCTTTAGCTATAAATGCCAACATTCCATTCACTTTCTTTATAATCTGCTGTTCCTGCATGCTAGTTTTCTGTGACTGGTGAACGAGGACACCTAGATCCTTCTGCACTGGAGCACCCCAAAGTCGCTCCCCATTTAGATAATAAATCGCCTTCCCAACACTCCAGCCCAGACAACATGCTGGTGACTCTCCTCTGCACTCTTTCTAGTACAATCACATCCTTCCTATAGTGTTCCTCAGTGTTACGTTCTGTCTGATTCTGTCAGTTGATGTTTCTGAGATTCACCTTGGGACACTCTCCTACATTAAGGTCTGATATAAATCAAAGTTATTTTTAAATCACATTGTAACAGACTGGGGAAGTCAGGATTAAAACAATATCTACGTAAATGGAGTTTGGTCACAGATCAGCCGTGACCCCAGTCAATAAGAGAACAGGCTCAAGGGGGATAAATGATTTCCTCCTGTTCCCAAGAAACTTGGGCTCAAACGCCAGCTGATGAATGGAAAGTGATGGGAGACCTGGGGGGGGAAAAACACTTCACCAGAAACCAGCACTGGAGCAGAGTTAGAGAGTGGGAGAGGCCCGGGGGGGGGGGGGAAACAACACAGGAAATGGAGTAGCTCATTCAGCCTTTTGAGTCTGCTCTGTCATTCAGTTAGACTCTGGCTGATTAATTAGTCTTTCTGAACTTGAAGAACAAATACCTGAACAGTTAACTCCAGCTGGTTATAGGGTTATTAACAGCAGCAGAAACACACCACAGCTGAATGAAACACCAGCTGATAAATGGAAAGCCTGTTCCTGTGCTGTACTTTTCTTTGTTCTTAACTGGGGAGAAGACACTTCACCAGGAACCAGCGATGGAGCAGAGTTAAAGAGTAGGACAGTCCTGTGGACAGACTACTCAGGAAATGGAATAGGTTGTTCAGCCCTTCAAGTCTGCTCTGTTATTCAATTAGACCCTGGTTGATCCATTAGTCTATCTGAACTTGAACAAATATCTGAATTGTTAACTCAAGCTGGTTACAGCAGTTATTAACAGCAGCAGAAACACACCATAGCTATCAGAATGAAAATGAGTCAGTGCAGGATGTGATTACCTGTTCAATAACTGGGGAATCTGCCTCCAGAAGACTTGTGAACTCGCTGGTGTCTCATTAGGTTTTGTGACTGAGTGAATCTGTTCCCACATATGGAGCAGGTGAACGGCCTCTCCCTAGTGTAAACTCGCTGGTGTATCAGGAGATCAGATGAGTTAGTGAATCCCTTCCCACACACGGAGCAGGTGAAAGGCCTTTCCCCAGTGTGAGCACGCTTGTGTTTCAGCAGGTGAGATGAACTGCTGAATCCCTTCATACACACAGAGCAGGTGAATGGCCGCTCCCCAGTGTGAAGTCGCTGATGAGTGCGAAGGTTGAACATTCGACTAAAACTCTTCCCACACTCGGTGCAGATGAACAGACTCTTCCCAGTGTGGCTGCGCTGATGTGCTTCCAGCTGGGATGGAGAACTGAATTCCTTCCCACAGTCCCCACATTCCCATGGGTTCTCTATGGTGTAGATGTCCTCGTGTCTCTCCAGGTTGGATGATTTAATGTCTGTATATTTCAAATATCCTGTAAAAGGAGTTTAGAAACATCATCACTGTCAGTACGGGATAGAAATTCAGAACAGACATTTCTACTTTCTGTGGAACATAGTTTCCTCACTTGTTCCTGTAAAGCAGTAAATCCTCATCCTGAACACTTTCCCTCCTCCCTGTCCTGCCACCAACTCCCACATTGAACAACCATCTCATATTTCAATGATTGTCCCGTGTTTGAGTCCAGTGTGCCAGGCTGCATGGCGCATGGGTGCTGTTTCACCCATAAGATGGATCTGTGCAGCACCCTCTTCCAACTGTTCTGGCTGCCAACCAGCCCGTGTCCACCCACACAGTTCCAGCAGCACCGCACACAATACTGCTCACCTGCTCTAACAGACTCATGAAGGATGTCCTTTCATTTTCTCTGAGAGAGTTGGTCAGCCTGGCAAACCCAGTGTGAAATATCTTCACAAATCTTTTCTCCCACCATCTATTCTGGCTGGGTTCAGTTCTCTTTTGTACAGAGTGAAAATAAAATCAAACAATTATTTTCTCTCCTGGTCACTGCAGGGAGTTGCAGCTTTTTACTGGGGGTGTTGGGGCCTCCAGCGGGTGTTTGTGAATCCTCCCCGCCCACCTCCCAGGGTTTCCTTCCTTCCCAGATCAGAGTCCTCATTGATTTGAGGCCAAAGTGTAACCTCTTATTTATTGTCCCCCTCCCCCATCCTCTGATGTGAACCATCCTCCAGTGGCTGAGCCAGGATGGGGCCGTTAACCTGGGCCTGTTCCCGGGAGGGAGGGAGAAGCCCCGCAGCTGCAAACCAGGGAGCTGACAATGATTCTGAAGGGTTTGCGGATCCACAAAGTGTTTCCAAATCCTCCCAGCCACCGCCTAACGCTGACTCCGCTTCTCCGGGACAAACAAGCACCAAGGACAGCAATGACACTGCGCATGCTCCCGCATCACAATGCCCGGGTCTGATTGACGGCAGCTCCGGACCAATAGGAAGAGGGGGCGAGGCTGGAGGACCGAGCGGGAGCGGCTGGTCCTCCAACCAATCGGAGTGAATGAGGGGCGGGAACTGAAGCATGCGCAGTGCGGGTAATGGCGACGGACGGATGGTTTTAATTTGGAAGCGAGATCAATACGAGGTAGAGGGCGGCGCGCGGGGAATGATAAATGTGGCGGGTGGGTGGAGAGACTTTGTAAACATGTTGTTCAAACCCAAACCCCGGAAATGAACTTCCCGGTCCCCCCCTTTGTACCAAATGGAGCGGCAGGTTGTAGTGTTAGACCCGGGCTGACTGCCGCCATTGAGGCTGCATGTGGGAGGCCGGCAGGGATTGTGATCGGAGAGTGAAGCCCTGACGTCACAATGGAATGGGTGAGGGTGTGACATCACAATGGAATGGGTGAGAGTGTGACGTCACAATGGAATGGGTGGCAGTGTGAGGTCACAATGGAATGGGTGAGGGTGTGACGTCACAATGGAATGGGTGAGGGTGTGACGTCACAATGGAATGGGTGAGAGTGTGACGTCACAATGGAATGGGTGAGAGTGTGACGTCACAATGGAATGGGTGAGAGTGTGACGTCACAATGGAATGGGTGAGAGTGTGACGTCACAATGGAATGGGTGAGAGTGTGACGTCACAATGGAATGGGTGAGGGTGTGACGTCACAATGGAATGGGTGAGGGTGTGATGTCACAATGGAATGGGTGAGGGTTCCAGATGAGCTGAGACTGGGCTGGAGTCGGGCGATGGCACTGACATGTGGCCCGGTGGCACAGTGGTTAGTGCAGCTGCCTAACAGCGCCAGGGACCCGGGTTCAATTCCAGCCTCGGGTCGCTGTCTGTGCAGAGTTTCTACATTCTCCCCGTGTCTGTGTGGGTTTCCTCCGGGTGTTCCGGTTTCCTTCCACAGTCCAAAGATGTGCCGGTTAGACGGATTGGCCACGTTAAATTGCCACTTGGTATCAGGGGGATTAACAGGTAAATATGTGGATAGGGCCTGGATGGGATTGTTGTCGGTGCAGGCTCGATGGGCTGAATGGCCTCCTTCTACACTGTATTTTATTATTCATTATTATTAATTAATTACTACTAATGCTTCTATAAATGAAGGTGGTCTTGATGATGATGTGGACATGTGGCTGGAAGCTCACCTTGGGATGAACTATTTCACACTGGTTGTGAACAGGCTGGTTCAGCCTCAGCCAGTTGCCAGGAGGAGAGATAAAGTTGTTGGCAAGGGAGTGGAGTTTGTAGTGGGGACTGAACACAATGGGTTCAGTCTTCCCAGTATTTATATGAAATAAATTTCTGTTCTTTCAGTCCTGGATGTCAGACAAGTCAGGGTGGTGTGTGAGTTGGAGAGGAACTTGGAGCTGATGGTGTTCACAGAGTTTGGAAATTCTGTCAAAGTTCCTGTTGAGTTGTAGATGTATAAAATCTCTCTCCTCCCCTCCGGTCTCTCCTACTTGTCTCTGTTTCCACTCAGAGTGTGGAGATGCCTGCGTTGGACTGGGGTAAGCACAGTAAGAAGTCTCACAACACCAGGTTAAAATCCAACAGGTTAATTTGGTAGCATAACCCACAGGCTTTCGGAGCGCTGCTCCTTCATCAGGTGAGTGGGAGTTCTGTTCACAAACAGGGCATCTAAAGACACAAACTCAATTTTCAAGATAATCGTTGGAATGCGAGTCTTTACAGGTAATCAAGTCTTAAAGGTACAGACAATGTGAGTGGAGAGAGGGTTAAGCACAGGTTAAAGAGATGTGTATTGTCTCCAACCAGGACAGTTAGTGAGATTTTGCAAGCCCAGGCAAGTTGTGGGGGTTACAGATAGTGTGACATGTCCCAAGATCCCGGTTGAGGCCATCCTCATGTGTGATTGACAGATCCATGCTCACTGCTTCCTGCCCTGGAGGCAGAGAGCTGAAAATTTCCATGCCAGCTGCCAGACAGATAAATGTCCACATTACTGGAGTAAAAATGTGTGGAATATACAGACCAAATTCACTTCATTCCCTTCAGTTGCTGCAAGTCCCCAATTTCCCCCAGAATGAGAAAAGAAATGGAAAGGGGGAAACATTGATTTCCTCCCAGATGTTGTCCAGAGGAGGGAGTTTCACTCTGAAGCTCATTGGCCAACTTCTGCATTGTGACGTCACAATGGAGCCCTGCCTGAATCAGCCAATAGGAGTCACTCTGCTCCGCGGTGATGTCTCCGGGTTCCAGTGCGCAGGCCCGGGCGCGCGGACCCGGGAGCCCCGCCCCCACCCATTGTTCCCCTCCCCTTACACCTCCTTGAGTCAAGGTTTCCAGGCAACCGGCTGGCGGCTCCGGCCAGAACGAGAAGCCGCTCGGTGAGCTCCCCCTCCCCCTGGCCCAGGACTTCACATGTGCGAGGGAGAGGGGAAGCTGCGCATGTGCAGGGGAGAACCCACCCTCTGATCTTCATGCTGAGGTGTTGACCAATGGGAAGAGTTGGAGGACCGGAAGGATTCTGGTCTTCTGGCCAATCTGAGCGCAGGCTTTGTGTGAATGAAGATTGATCTTCAGACTGACTGATACTTCCTCCTGTCGCTAATATCTGTGAGTAAAACACTTTCTTTTCTCCTCCTTTCCATTTCTTTTCTCATTCTGGGGGAAATTGGGGACTTGCAGCAACTGAAGGGAAAGGAAGTGAATCCAGGGAGGGTGCAGACTCTGGAAAGGTTGGCCCAGGTCTCTCTCTCTCTCTTAAACCAGAAAATGATCCATTTCTGCCCACTGTTTGCTGTTAGCCAATCTTCTATCCACGCCAATATGTCATCCCCACAGCATGAATTTTTATTTGCTGCAATAACCTTTGATGTGGCAACTCATCAAATGTCTTATGGAAATCTAAGGACAGCACATCCACCGGTTTCCCTTTATCCAATTCCCGATGGGGAATTTTAGAAAATTGAACAACACATCAACTATCTCACTCTGTTAAGACTCGAGAATGAAGCCCAGCAGGACCCGAGGACTCATCAGCCCACAGCTCCAACAGTTTGCTGAGGACCACTTCCCTGGTAATTGTGCTTTTTCAGAGTTCATCCCACACTTCTGTTTTCTGATTTCCAGTTGTTTCTGAGTTTTAACTGTATCCTCTATTGTGAACACCGAGGCAAAATACTTGTTCAATTCATCTCCCAGCTCCTTATTTTTCATTATCAATTCCTGGACTCACTTTCTATGAGACAGTTAAGAAATGAGGTGGAGCAAGTGACTGAAGTGTCAGTCAGGGAGCACTATTGGGAGCAACAATAGTTTCAAAATAGTTCTGGAAAAAGATAGGACAGGTCCACAGGTCAAGGCCCTAAACTGGAGTTAGGCCACTTTTGTGGGCATTAGGCAGGATCGAGCAGATGTCGATTCGGTGAGTTTGTTTGAAGGGAAAGGAATGACTGGCAAATGGGAGGTTTTAAAAGTGTGATAAAGAGTCCAGGGGCAGTATATTCCTGTCAGGATGAAGGGAAAGAATGGTAAATTTAGGGATCCCTGGCTGACAAGGGACATTGAGGCTCTGGTCAGGTAAAAGAAGGAAGCAGACATTGGGTTTAGACAATCGGGGACAAGTGAATCACTCGATGACTCTTAAAAGTGTAAGAGAACACTTAAGAGGGTATGATATGGATCTGGCAGGTAAAGTTAAAGGAAATTTAACTTTAACACAGTCCAAAGATGTGCGGGTTAGGTTGATTGGCCATGCTAAAATTGCCCCTTAGTGTCCTGAGATGAGTAGGTTAGAGGGATTAGCGGGTAAATATGTCGGGATATGGGGGTAGGGCCTGGGTGGGATTGTGGTCGGTGCAGATTCAATGGGCCGAATGGCCTCTTTCTGCACTGTAGGGATTCTATGAAAATACCAAGAGGTTCTATCGCGATACGAACAGTAAAATTGTGGCGAGAGAGAGAGAATAGGTCCCCTTAAAAATCAGCATGGCCATCTGAGGATGGAGTCACAGGAGATGGGTGCGATTTTTAATGAATATTTCTCCTTGGTGTTTCCTGAGGAGAACATGATGGATGCTGAAGAAATAAGAGAAAGAAGCTGTGATGTCTTGGACCACATGCATATTACTAGGGAGGAGGTATCTGCAGCCTTAAAGTGCATTAAGGTGGATAAATCCCCTGGGTCTGATCAAGTATATCTTCAGATCTTGTGGGAGGCTCAGGAAGGAATTACAGAGCCCCTGGCAGAGATATTTGTTTCATCTCTTTCTACTGGTGAAGTTCTGGAAGAATAGAACACGCTAATTTTGTTCTGTTGTTTAAGAAGCGTAGCAAAGAGAAGCCTGGGAATTATAGGCCGGTAGTCTGACATCAGTGGTGGGTAAGTTACTGGAGGGGATTGTGAAGGACAGAATCTACCAACATTTGGATTCTGACGGTGTGATTAGGGATAGTCAGCACCACTTTGTGCACGGGAAGTCATGTCTGACAAATCTTTGATTGTTTTCCGAAGAGGTAATCCAGAGGATGGATGAGCAGGGCCACTTTTGTGGGCATTAGGCAGGATCGAGCAGATGTTGATTAGGTGAGTTTGTTTGAAGGGAAAGGAATGACTGGCAAATGGGAGGTTTTAAAAGTGTGATATCAAGAATCCAGGGGCAGTATATTCCTGTTAAGATGCAGGGAAAGAATGGTAAATTTAGGGATCTCTGGCAGACAAGGGACATTGGGGCTCTGGTCGGGTAAAAGAAGGAAGCATACATTGGGTTTAAAGATTAAAGAAAATTCCAAGAGGTTCTATAGCTATATTAAGAGTAAAAGGGTGGCTAGAGAGAGAAGAGATCCCCTTAAAAATCAGTATGGCCATCTGTGTGTGGAGCCACAGGAGATGGGTGAGATTTTTAATGAATACTTCTCCTCTGTGTTTACTGCGGAGAGCACCATGGGTGCGAAAGAAATAAGGGAAACAAGTGGTGATGTCTTGGGCACACGCATGTTACTTGGGAGGAGGTATCTGCAGCCTTATAAAAGCAAATTACTGCGGATGCTGGAATCTGAAACCAAGAGAGAAAATGCTGGAAAATCTCAGCAGGTCCAGCAGCATCTGTAAGGAGAGAAAAGAGCTGATGTTTCTTGTCCAGATGACCCTTTGTCAAAGCTCTGAAACATCAGTTCTTTTCTCTCCATACAGATGCTGCCAGACCTGCTGAGAATGGGGAGGGAGTGTGTGGAATGGAGATTTACAGCTTCTGGGGAATGAGAGAGGCAAGAATGTTCCATAGAAATTGTCTGTTCTGAATTTCTATCCTGTACTGACACTGATGACTTTTGGAAACTCATTTTACAGGATATTGAAAGAGGAATCACAGGTTGAAATCTCAAACGTCACGTCTCGATCTGACAGAGTCTTATTCCTTGGGACCTCAATATCACCGGACTTTGAATCCAGAAGGAGAAATGATTGTCCGGTCTGTTGATTTGAAAAGATTTCAAACATCAGTGTGACTGGAAAAGCACCAACACACTGCCACACTCGAGTGAGAGTGTTCCAATGCACTGACTAAAGAGCTTTAACCAGTTACACAGCCTGAATAAATATCACACCATTCACAGCGGGGAGAGACTGTACCCGTGTTGTGTGTGGACAAAGTTTCAACTAATTGTCCACCCAAGAGAGCGGCAAGGACACCTGCACCATGGAGAAACCATGGAAGTGTGCGGACTGTGGGAAGAGATACGGATACCCATCTGAGCTCGAAGCGCATTGGCGCAGCCATACGGGGGAGAGGCCGTTCACCTGCTCTCAGTGTGGGGAGGGATTCAGTGATTCATCCGGCCAGCAAAGACACCAGCGAGTTCACACTGGGGAGAGACCGTTCACCTGCTCTCAGTGTGGGCAGGGATTCACTGACCTCTCAAACCTCTGCACACACCAGCGAGTTCACACTGGGGAGAGGCCATTCACTTGTTCTCAGTGTGGGAAGGGATTCAGTAATTCATCAGGCCTGCGAAGACACCAGCGAGTTCACACTGGGGAGAGACCATTTACCTGCTCTCAGTGTGGGAATGGATTCACTCAGTTATCCAGTCTGCGGACACACGAGCGAGTTCACACTGGGGAGAAACCATTTATGTGCTCTCAGTGTGGGAAGGGATTCACTGACCTCTCAAACCTCTGCACACACCAGCGAGTTCACACTGGGGAGAGGCCATTCACCTGCTCTGTGTGTGGGAAGAGATTCAGAGTTTCATCCCACCTGCTGAGACACCAACAAGTTCACGAGTGATTCCAGGGGTTGGATTCTGCTGTTATTGTTTCTGCTCTCAATTACATCCAGGATTGCATTTTGTTCATTCTCACAGTTGGTCAATGGGGAGGGTCGGAGGGTTTCTTTCTGTTGGACTGGTCGGTCTCACAACTTTGCCTCCAGTGGGCTGATGCTCCTTGAGTCTTGTTGCGAATACCTGGTTTCAAATTTCACATGGATCACAGAGCGACAGAGTGTGAGGAAGTTCAGAGATATTTAGTCAGCATTTCTGTTTGAAACCCCCCCCAAACGCCCATCCAATTTCCTTTGTAATTGTTTATGTCTCCTCTTCCTCCACCCTCGTAGGCAGTGAGTTCCAGGTCATTACCATTCGCTGCATCAAAATATTCTTCCTCACATCACCCCCCCCCCCCCCCCCCCCGCCCTCAACTGCATCTCTGATCCAAAACCTTAAATCTGTCTCCCCCTCATCCTTGTCCCATCAGCTAATGGGAACAGCTTTTCTTTGTCCACCTTATCTAAACCTGTCAGAATCTTGTCACCTCCATCAAATCTCCCCTCAACCTCCTTTGCTCCAAGGGGAACAACCCCAGCCTGACATTGACAATAAAGAACAAACTAACAGAATATGTTAACACCTGAAATCAAATGGGAATGTTTAATTTCTGTTTTAAAGATATTGTGAATATATTGTCCTGGACAATAAAGAAATTGGAATAACTCACCTTGGGTGTGGTTGAATGGAATATATCAATCTGGTATCCACCTACATTCTCCCTCTCTAACAGCATTGTGGGTGTACTGACACCTGAGGCATTGTAGCAGTTCAAGAAGGCAGAGTTGGGTTGACCATGGCCGAGGCAGCTACATACAGCCACATATTCTGTTATAATCGAAGGATTGCCGATTGAATGTGAGGCATTATGGGACTGGACTATCTTGACCATATTCCTGTAACTTCTCAGTTTCTGCAATCATAAAGCTGCTTAGCAGGGTCCTGACAGAGGACCTGGTGAGAATATTTACTCAGAATGAGTTAGAATTAAACTTATTCCAGGACCGGCTGGTGTTCAGCGGCTGAGATTCCTGAATCTGTAAAAAAGGGGTCCGACCAATCAACAAACAGTGGTAGGTAGTTGGTTAAGAAGTTAAAAAGCATTCTGAGGCATTGCTTAACCTATCGTCAATTTCTGATAAGAACTGTGAGGGAGTTGTGACCCGATAGTCGGTGAAGTGATGGTATTCTCCAAGTAGCACTGGTCTGAAAAGCAGATCTCTGAGAGTAGATTTTAACAGTTATAATCCTATCCACGCATGGCCAGTGAAAAACCAGAGCTCGAGTGGGGACTGGACAGGTCTCTTACCTGCCATTTGGAAACTAAGAACAAGAAGCTTATAGATAAAATGATTAGAGAATAGAAACAACGTTTCAATTCTGGATGACACTTTGTAAGAAGCTCTTATGAAGGATCACCCAGACTCAAAACATTGGCTCTATTCTGTCTCCAAAGATGCTGTCAGACCTGTTGAGATCTTCCAGCATTTTCTGTTTTCGTTTCAGATTCCAGCATCCGCAGTATTTTACTTTTATGATAATTTGATTTGGTCTGATTGGAATCCCCACAACCCTCCCGCAAAACAGAGGGAGTGGTGGCAAAGGGAGAAAAAGGATAAGGATGATAAAGTCTGGGTTCTGATTCTCCGAGCCCATGTAGAATCAACAAAATGAGTGAACCAGTTTATAACGAATAGAAGTTACCCATCCCTAACAAAAACTGATCAAATTAAAATAATTAGGTTGATGAATATAACAAAAAAATTAATGGATGAAGTTTAACATCAAGTTTGTTTGTTGTTAGGGAAGTTTTTAAAACTTGTGTAAAGTGATGTAATTGTGTGCCAAGTTTTTGCTGCTCACTCCCCACCCCTTTAGGTTCTGTAGAAAAGTTAACCCTTTCAGCAGACAGTTGATTTGTTTTTAAATCACCCGAAAACTCATGTCTATCTTAGTTCATAATTGAAGATTTATGGGAATTGGCTAAGATGGGCTTTCAGCATTTTTAAAGTATAAAAAAGTGGTCTTGAGAAGCCAATTTGGTAGAGAGAGGTGGAGGGAGAGATGTTTACAGAGAGGTGTCGAGAGCTGTTGGTTTTACAAGTTATCCATGTTTTTGGAGCGGTCACTTCATGTCCTGGTCTGAGAGGGATGGAGAGAAGTCTGTTCAATTGTTAATGTTAAACTTTCTCTATTAACTGTTAATCGACACTTTGCTTTTTATCTTTCTGACTTGTTACATTTTTAATGGTTAACAAACTTTCTGATTTCACCATTTAAAGCTTTCTTTCTTGCCACATGGTTAAGTCACTGGAACCTGGTGTGATTTACGATTAGGGAGGTTATTGTAAACAAGAGAACCCTCATAAATCTTCATTCACATAAATCAATGTTCTTACAAATGGAATGTTATCCTTTATTACGAAAGAAATTGAACAGAGAAGTAAAGATGTTCTGCTTCAGTTGTACAGGGCGTTGCTGAGACTGCATCTTGAACACTGAGTGCAGCTTTGTCTCCTATTTAAGAAATGATACAAATGCATTGAAAGTGGTTCAGAGCAGGTTTAATAGATTGCTTCCCAATTCTTGACCCTCACGGGATGAATTTTGTCTGATTTTCTTTGTTTTCAGCTCTGATAAAGGGTCATCCTGACTCCAAATGTTGCCTCCATTCTCTCTTTACAGATGCTGTCAGACTTGCTGAGATTGTCCAGCATTTCCTGTGTCTGTTTCAGATTCCAGCAACAGCAGAATTTTGCCTTCATACCAATTCTTTTGGATAAGGACATCAAAAGTATTGGGTGTAGAACGAGAATGTGGAACTGAACACAAAAAGATCAGCCATGATCTAAATAAATGCTGGAGCAGACTCAAAGGGCCAAATGGCTACTTCTGCTCTGATGTTGAATGTTGGTCACAAATTCCTGAGGATTGTGTAACAAGGCTGGAAGATTTGCCTTGCTTGTGTTCGTGGGAAAATGTCCAGGAGAACCATCACTGTGAAGGACAGTTCTGGGATTAAAGGTTGCCAGACTGGAAAAGGAAATAAACACTCAGGGAGTGAAGAATCACTTTGGACTGGTTTTTGGAAAATTTTGGAGACAGAGTAAAATATAATTGTTGAGTGGGATATTTGATTGTGTTAAGAGTAAAAGGGCAAAGTTCAATTTTACAGTTTAAGGGCAATGTTCCCTACAAAGAACAGTGTTTAGTCATTGTTGCTTCCAGTTTGTTGGAATAAATGTCAAAAAACTTGAAGTTTTGTCATGTGATTCTTTAATTTATTCACTGGGTTTAAATTCACTTTTTTAATTATTGAATGTCTCAGAAATTCTAACAGTTCATTTAAAGCCACAAGTTTTGATTTCCCATTTGAGCCTGGGGTACCTTTCTGTCTCTCTATTGCTCGTGTTAATGACAGCCAGCCGACGGAGCTGAGGGCTGAATTTAGCTGAGAATAATGGGGCCTACACCCCAGTTGGGAAACTGCCATGGGCGTCGCACTAATAGAGAGACAGGAAGGTGCTGGAGGACTGAGTGGGAAATGGGCCTCCAACCAATTGTTATATCGGTCACTCAGAGCTAAAGAGAAACCCGTCTCTTTAAATACATATACAGGGAAGAGGCTGCACTGAAATCTGTCCCTTTTAACCTGCACAAAAGCAGGAGGCTGAGATTGACAGGCTGCAGGAGGAGACCATTCAGCCCATCATGCCCCTGCTATCTCTTTGAAAGGACTCTGATTCATCCAACTGCTCTGTTCTTTCCCCACAGCCCTGCAAATTCTTCCCTTTCAAGTCTTTACCCTTTGGAAAGATTCTATTGAATCTGCTTTCAGGCAGATCAGAACAACTCACTGTGTCAAAAAATAACACAAAATCTCATCTCCCACTCTGGCTCCTTTGCCAATTACCTTAGAGGGACTCACTTTCTGTTAAAGAGCCTGCCAACCCCTCTCACCCACTTTCCCTAAAGTGCATCAATCTCAGCAGGAAAAATCCAGAAAAATCAAATATTTTTACTGATAAAAGTTTATCCATGAAACAGAACATGGTTAAAACAAACAGAAAATGACTTGAGGATCAAAGACAACCAGAGTAAAGGATGTTCACAATGTTCTGGACACAAATAGTTTCTCTTTAATTCATCTGTAGCCTGTTCCCTGCCCTCTTTGTGGAACACCTCCGCTCAGTCCACAAGCATGACCCTGACCTTCCGCTTGCTTGCCATTAGAATTCACCACCTTGCTCTCACACTCACATTTCTGTCCTCGGCCTGCTGCAATGTTCCGGAGAAGCCCAACACAAGCTGGACAAACAGCCCCATATCTTCCGATGAGGCACTTTACAGCCTTCTGGATTCAACATTGAGTTCAACAATTTCACACCCTGAACTCTCTCCTCCATTTTGATGGGTTTTTTTGCTGAGTGCCAGTCTGCATCTTGTTTTCATGTTTTTTTGCTTCCAGACAGAGCTGTCCTTTATTCTGCCATTAACACTTACTCTGGACCAATGCTTTGTTTCTTTACCACAACCATTACCTCTCCCTTTGCCTTTTGTTCCAGCATATTTTTGTCATTTAATCTCACCCACCCTCTAACCAATCCCTGACTTTCCCTTTTGTTCTACCTGCCCCTCCCCTCTTTCTCACCAGCATCAAACCCATCACATTTCTCTCTCGCTTTCGTTCTCAAATAGAGTTACATTGGACATAAAAGGTTATCTCTGTTTCTCTCTCCAGAGATGCTACCAGACTGGCTGTGATTTTCTAGTTTTTTCTGTATTTATTTTAGATCTACCAGTAGTGGTAGGAAAAACACTATTTATAATCAAGGATAAAATAAATGTCCTTCATTACTTTTGTGGATCATTTCAGTGGAAATGTGCTCTCCCAGGTTCAAAGAGCATCAACCCACTGATGCAAAGTTGTGAGACTGGCCAGTCCAGCAGAAAGAAACCCTCTGACCCTCCCACTTCACCAACTGTCAGAATGAACATGGTTCAGTCCTGGATGTGATTAACAGCAGCAATAACAGCAGAATCCAACCCCCGTCATCACTTGTGAACTCGCTGGTGTCTCTGTAGGTGGGATAACTGAGTGAATGTATTCCCACACACAGAGCAGGTGAATGGCCTCTCCCCTGTGTGAACTCGCTGGTGTACCCGCAGTGTGAACGATGTTTTAAATCTCTTTGTGCAGTGAGAGCAGCTGAACGGTCTCTCCTCAGTGTGAATGCGCTGGTGGGACACCAGTTCTCCAGAGCTTTCGAAGCCACTTCCACAGTCAGAACATTTAAAGGATCTATCCTGCGTGTGAGTGACATTGTGTCTCAGCAGGCTGGATAACTGAATGTATCCCTTCCCACACCCGGAGCAGGTGAATGGCCTCTCCCCGGTGTGAACTGCCTGGTGTTTCCGCAGGTTGTATGACATTCTAAATCTCTTTGTGCAGACAGAGCAGCTGAACGGTCTCTCCTCAGTGTGAATGCGCTGGTGGATCATCAGATCCCGAGAGCTTTTGAAGCTACTCCCACAGTCAGAACATTTAAAGGGTCTCACATTGGTGTGAGTGAACTTGTGTCTCAGCAGGTGGGATGAATGAATGAATCCCTTCCCACACACAGAGCAGGTATATGGCCTCTCCCCGGTGTGAACTCGCTGGTGCGTTAGCAGGTCGGATGAATTTCTAAACCTCTTTGTGCAGTAAGAGCAGCTGAACGGTCTCTCCTCAGTGTGACTGCGCTGGTGGAACTTCAGATCTCCAGCGAGTTTGAAGCTGTTCCCACAGTTGGAGCATTTAAAGGGTCTCTCATTGCTGTGAGTGACTTTGTGTGCACGTAGACTGGATAAATGAGTGAATTCCTTCTCACACACAGAGCAGGTAAATGGTCTCTCCCCAGTGTGAATTCGTTGGTGTATCCGCAGTTTGGATGACATTTTAAACCTCTTTGAGCAGTGAGAGCAGCTGAACGGTCTCTCCTCAGTGTGAATGCGCTGGTGCGATACCAGTTCACCAGAGCTTTTGAATCTGCTCCCACAGTCAGAGCATTTAAAGGGTCTCTCCTGGGTGTGAGTGACTTTGTGTGCACATAGGCTGGATAAATGAGCGAATCCCTTCCCACAGTCAGAGCACCTGAATGGCCTCTCCCCTGTGTGAACTCGTTGGTGTCTCTGCAGATTAGGTAAGTGAGTGAATCGCTTCCCACACACAAAGCAGGTGAATGGCCTCTCCCCAGTGTGACTGCGTTGATGAATCTCCAGCTGAGATGGGGATATGAATCCCTTCCCACAGTCTCCACATTTCCACGGTTTCTCCATGGTGCTGATGTCCTTGTAACTCTCCAGGTTAAACAATCAGTTAAATCTCACACAGAACACAGGTACAGTCTCTCCCGCTGTGAATGCTGCGATGTATTTTCAGGCTGTGTAACTGGTTAAAGCTCTTTCCACAGTCATTACACTGGAATGCGCTCACTTGGGTGTGGGCATGTTTCAGTGCTTTTCCACTCTCACTCATGCTTAAAATCTTTTGAAGATGACAGAACAGAGAAACATTTCTCTTCTGGATTCAAAGGTAGATGATATTCAGGTTCTATCAAATTGAGTGACTTTGTCAGTTCTTGACATGACGTTTGGCGTGAGACTTTTGACTGTAAATCCTCACCTCCTGATAGCCTGTAATATAAATTTACAACAGACATCACAGTTAGTATAAGATAGAAATTCAGAACACATCATTTTAGTTTCTATAACGCATTCTTTCCTCGCTTATTCCCCAAAAGCTGTGAATCTCCATCCCACACACTCTCCCTCCATTCTCACTCTGCTGTATCTAATATTCACCCTCCCAATTCTCCTGAAGGTGCTGATTGAGGCTGATTGACAGATCCATGCTCACGGCTTCCTGCCCTGAATACAGAGAGCTGGAAATCTCCATGCAGGCTGCCAGACAGATATATGTCTAAACGACTGAACTAAAAATGTATAGAATATACAGACTGGATTCACTTCCTTTCCCTTCAGTTGCTGCAAGTCCCCAGTTTCCCCCAGAATGAGAAAAGAAATGGAAAGGGGAAAACACAGAGGAGGAAGTTTCACTCTGAAGCTCATTGGCCAACTTCCGCATTGTGACATCACAACAGAGCCCGGCCTGAATCAGCCAATAGGAATCACTCTGCTCCGCGGTGACGTCTCTGCGTTCCAGTGCGCAGGCCCGGGCGCGCGGACCCGGGAGCCCCGCCCCCACCCATTGTTCCCCTCCCCTACACCTCCTCGAGCCAAGGTTTCCAGGCAACCGGCTGGCGGCTCCCGCCAGAGCGAGAAGCCGCTCGGTGAGCTCCCCCTCCCCCCTCTCTCTGTGGCGGCTGCTGCTCCAAAAAGAGATCGAGAGCGACCGCTGGCGGCAGCCGCACTGCGCCTGCTCCGGACAGCTCGGCTCAGCAGCACACTCTGCGCCTGCTCCGGACAGCTCGGCTCAGCAGCGCTCTCTGCGCCTGCGCACTGGGCTGCCAGCTGAGGGAGTGGGGGAGGGGACTTTGCAAAATCTCTTCCCATCATTTTCTTCCAAGTCCCGCAGTTTGATTTGAAACAGAACAGCTTCTGTTTGTAGCTTCACCACAGACTCAAACTTCACACACAGACTCAAACTTCACACAGACTCAAACTTCACCACAGACTCAAACTTCACACACAGACTCAAACTTCACCACAGACTCAAACTTCACACACACACTCAAACTTCACCACAGACTCAAACTTCACACACAGACTCAAACTTCACCACAGACTCAAACTTCACACACAGACTCAAACTTCACACACAGACTCAAACTTCACACACAGACTCCAACTTCACACACAGACTCAAACTTCACACACAGACTCAAACTTCATCCTCTGGACAACATCTGTGAGGAAAATACTTTCTTTCTGCCCCTGGGAATTAGAGAGACAGAAATACTCTGGAACTGGAATTAGAGCTAAATATACTGAGGGGGAAATGTTTGTGATTTTGTGGAACCTGTTTTTATTGTCTGAGTTTTTAAAGTGTAATTTATCTTGTCTATTCAAATACCGTTTCTCTCTTTGCATGATTTATTGATGCTGATTTTAGATAAATTTCTAAAGTAAAAGTTTTTTAAATGTGAAACGGTGTCCTTCAATATTCCATTGGACTTTTCTGGAAATATGTTTACTTTTTAGGTTAATAACGACAGACATATCTGACACATAACGACAGTCTTCTGTTGATAGAAGGTACATCTCGGTATATTTTTGTTTCAGTAATAAGATTCATGTATTGTTAGTTTTATTCTTGTTATATAATATAAAATCACAGAATCCCTACAGTACAGAAGGATGCCATTCAGCCCATCGAGCCTGTACTGACAACAATCCCACCCAAGCCCTATCCCCGTCACCCCAAATATTTACCCTGCAAATGCCCCTGAAACTAGGGTCAATTTAGCATGGCCAATCAACCTAACCCGTACATCTTTGGAGTGTGGGGGTAAACCGGAGCACACGGAGGAAACCCACGCAGACACGTGGAGAATGTGCAAACTCCACACAGACAGTGACCCAAACCAGGAATCAAACCCGGGTCCCTGGAGCTGTGAGGCCACAGTGCTAACCACTGTGCTACTGTGCTGCCCTGCATATGTAGCTTTGTTATACATTTCCAGTCAAAGTGACATTCCAGTTCAGAAGGAATCAATTTGAAATCTTGAGTCCATGTCAACCGTATTTTGGAGAAATTCACTCAGTCCCATTCACCCTCTCTATCCCCTTAACCCTGCATATTAACTTCCTCATTGTCCATTTGATCTTATTTTGAACGCATTTGCCTTCACTTCCACCATCCTTACCGACCTCTTGCTGTCTAAATAAACATTACTCAAATCCCCCTCCCACTATCTAATTAAGAAATACTATACTGTCTACCACACATTTTTAGTCCAGTTATATGACCACAGAAATGAGACTTGTCCATCCTGAATTTCTATCCTGTACTGACAGTGATGATTTTTGTAAACCTCTTTGCAGAATAACAGAGGAGGAGGATTTACAGATTGAAATCTCAAAGCAAATATCAAGAATAATTGTTTATTATTGGGACCAGAATATCATCGGCATTTGAGTCCAGGAGAAATGTTTCTCTCTTCTATCTGCTTCATAAGATTTTGAACATTGGTGTGACTGGAAAAGCAACGAGACACATGCAGATAGACATTATACAGCCTGAAAGAACATCACCGTTTACAAAGGAGAGACCATACACAAAGTCTGTGTGTGGACAACTCAGCTAATCAGCAACCTAGAGAGACACAAGGACACTCACACCATGGAAAAACTGTGGAGACTGTGGAAAGGGATTCAGATTCCCGTCAGAGCTGGAAATTCACACTGGGGAGAGACTGTTCACTTCCACTAAGTGTGCATAGGGATTTACTAATTCATCCGACTTAATGACACACCAGTGAGTTCACACAGGGGAGAGGCCGTTCACCTGCTTAGAGTGTGGGAAGGGGTTCTCTTGGTCCTCCAATCTCCGGATACACCAGCGAATTCACAGTGGGGAGAGGCCATTTACCTGCTCTGAGTGTGAAATGAGTTTCAGTCGGTTAACTCAGTTGCAGACGCACCAGCGAGTTCACACTGGGGAGAGGCCATTCACTTGCTCTGAGTGTGGAAAGGGATTCTCTCTCTCTTACAACCTACAGATACACTAGGGAGAGACCGTTCATCTGCTCTGAGTGGGAAAGCATTCGCTACTTCATCTGACCTGCTGAGACACGAGCGAGTTCACACAGGGGAGAGGCCATTCAGCTGTCTAGAGTGTGAGATGAGATTTAATCGATTATCTCACTTGCAGACACACCAGCGAGTTCACAAATGGGAGAGGCTGTTCAACTGAATGAGAAAGCATTCATTGATTCAGCCAACCTTCTGACACACCCGTGTCTTCATGCTGGGGAGAGGCCGTTCACTGGGTCTGTGCAGGATGGCATTCACTCAGTTATCCAATCTGTTCAGATACCAGCGAGTTCACAAGTGATTACAGGGACTGGATTCTGCTGTTATTGCTGCTGTTATTCACATCCAGAACTGAACCATGTTCACTCTGACAGTTTTATTTTTATTCAGTGTGGGACATGGGTGTCGCTGGTCAGCATTTATTGCCCACCTCTCGTTGCCCTTGAGAGGGCAGTTGAGTGTCAGTCACATTGCTGTGGCTCTGGAGTCATCGTCGGCCAGATCAAGTAAGGATGGCAGATTTCCTTCCCTCAAGGACATTAGTGAACCAGATGGGTTTTTTTTCTGACAATCGACAATAGTTTCATGGTCATCAGTAGATTCTTAATTCTAGATATTTTTTATTGAAGTCAAATTTGTCATCTGTCATGGTGGGATTTGAACCTGGGTGCCCAGAACATTAGCTGAGTTTCTGGATTAATAGTCTAGTGATAGTTCCACCAGGCCATCGCCTCTCCAAAGTGGGACCATCGGAGGGTTTCTTTCTGCTGGACTGACCGGTCTCATGACTTTGCTTCCAGTGGGCTGATGCTCTTTGAGCTGCTCCGCCATTCAATATGATCATGGCTGTTATTAATATGTGCAGCAAATTGTAATATTCTAAATAGGATATTCAGATGGTGATACATTTTCATTTCTTCCTGAGGAAGAGGTTTGTGTCTATCTAATCATTCATGTTTTAGAAATAAATTTTTAGTTTGAGAATTAGTATTTTTTAACGAAAGATAAATGAAAAACCTGGGTTGAGAATCTGACAAAAACACCTGAGGGAATTCGCAGTCTCAAGGCGTGGCCCATGTTTGTTTAAAAAGTCAAAACTGGAAGGGTAAGAACTGTAAAAGGGCAGCTGGACTGTTCCTCTCTGAGTCACAGTGAGACATTTCTAATTAAATACACAGAGGGAATTCCCTAAGTTTTGACATGTTCATTCAAAAAGATTGCAAATAATTTGATTCAGAAAAAACAACCATGGGTTATTTGATTATTGTGGATACTGAAAATCACATTTCTGGATTGTGAAAAGCAGCTGGAAGTAGCACAATTAATGCAAGATTTGGGACATTTAGATCTTCACTGACCAGAATGTAGCAACTAATGCTGTAAAAAGGGGGCTGGGCTCAGCCTCTTCAGCTGGAGATCTGGAGACATTGGATCTAACACTTAATGTCCTGTCTTTATTAGTGAGGTGACTTCTTCTAGCAGACTCAGGGTTACATGTTTGGTTTTGAAACTACAAGTTAATTAATTTAAACATCTATTGGATATGCTAACTGGTCTCCGTTACCATGGAGATAAGTGATTCAGAGTGGAACCTTGGTTGGAATTCTGGGTGGTTCTCACAGAAACCAGGCAGTCTGCAGTGAGCTTGCAAACCGTCAGCTGTGGGACCAGAAGCTGTGAACTAGCTGTGGGAGCGGGAGCTGTGAGCCGCGAGCCAGCTGTGGGAGCGGGAGCTGTGAACCAGCTGTGGGAGCAGGAGCTGTGAAACCGCTGTGGGAGCAGGAGCTGTGAACCAGCTGTGGGAGCAGGAGCTGTGAACCAGCTGTCGGAGCGGGAGCTGTGAACCAGCTGTGGGAGCAGGAGCTGTGAACCAGCTGTGTGGGAGCAGGAGCTGTGAACCAGCTGTGGGAGCGGGAGCTGTGAGCCGCGAGCCAGCTGTGGGAGCGGGAGCTGTGAACCAGCTGTGGGAGCAGGAGCTGTGAAACCGCTGTGGGAGCAGGAGCTGTGAACCAGCTGTGGGAGTGGGAGCTGTGGGAACAGGAGCTGTGAACCAGCTGTGGGAGCGGGAGCTGTGAACCAGCTGTGGGAGCGGGAGCTGTGAACCAGCTGTGGGAACAGGAGCTGTGGGAGCAGGAGCTGTAACCAGCTGTGGGAGTGGGAGCTGTGAACCAGCTGTGGGAGTGGGAGCTGTGAACCAGCTGTGGGAGTGGGAGTTGTGAACCAGCTGTGGGACCAGGAGCTGTGAACCAGCTGTGGGAGTGGGAGCTGTGAACCAGCTGTGGGAGCGGGAGCTGTGAACCAGCTGTGGGACCGGGAGCTGTGAACCAGGTGTGGGACCGGGAGCTGTGAACCAGCTGTGGGAGCCGGAGCCGAGAAGGTCATTAGGAACCAGGGATGTTCTCAATGTTTAAAGCCCTCAGCAAGAAGGCAGTAAAGTCCATGCTTGGATTGAGGAGTCCATGTTTTGAGTCAATTCTGAAATCTCAAAGGAAAGTTGGAGAGTTATTTGGCCGAAAGCTAATAGAAGGATCCTCATGAAATCTTGGAGTCTGGAGAATAGCTGGAATATGGAAAGTTTGATTTTGTTTAAAAGCCTGGAATCTTGTGATGGGTGTTTGGATTTCTCATTGAACGTTAATATTCTCAACCCGAATTATAACAACACACACAATATTTCAAAACTATTTGAAAAATATGGTCTTTATTTTGTACAAAGTATTACATTATAAGGCATTCCTCTTCTAGGATCTACAGTAATTTCTTAGCTCGAGCACTACTGAAACAATCAGACAATAAATGAATAAAAATTGTACTAATTGTCATCCCTTCTGAATCAGGAGGGCTATCCCCAGCACAGTGGGTCATTTGGAATTTTTCCCACAGACCAATTAACAGGGATTATACTCTCAAACCATCTGAAGTGAATTCTTTACACGAATCGTCCAGGCCGGTGCAGTTATCAACTTGCAGTTTGGCTGATCAGCTCAGATTTTCTGCAGCATTTCATCAATCACCGTGTGATTCCTTTCACAGAGTCCATCTTTCAGCTGCTGTGTTCCTGACCAGAATGTTCATGTGTTCACACACGTCTCAAAATTCATCATTCAGAAACTGAGCTGGTGCCACAAAGTCTGACCATGTTTCATAGGCACCCATCGGATCATCTTTCTTGTAAATCACATCAATGAAACCTAATAAAAGATCCAAACCTTGATCAGTAGCCCACTGATGGACATCCAGCTCAAAAAATACTTTGCTTCTGATTTTCCTTGTGTTAGGAAGTGACAGTGCCAAGGCCAGATCTTGTTTCCTCCTTGATCGGGATGTAACCTGTGTCCACATCGCCACTTCATTCTTCCACTGGTTGTATGGTTCAGACTCCGAGAGCATCAGCAGGTAATCAGACCCTGACAATTCCCACTGCCTTTCAGTCATTTCTCACAAAAGCTGCTGGGATTGGAAGCTTCTGTCTGAAATATACTTTCCTTTATTGTCCAAACTTCACCATTAGACAAACATTCCCTGTTACCATGTTATAATCCCGACAGT
The DNA here is from genome assembly GCF_964213995.1 of Mustelus asterias. NCBI lineage: Eukaryota > Metazoa > Chordata > Chondrichthyes > Carcharhiniformes > Triakidae > Mustelus > Mustelus asterias. The sequence goes on from NW_027590160.1 coordinate 122,548, forward strand.
CTTATAGTGAAGGAAGAAATTGGAGCTAATCTTTACTTGGAATATAATTAACTCCTAACTCTTTATACATACTTTCTTCATACACACTCCTATAATTATCCAATCAATGCCCTCTATCTACATATTTAAACAGAATTGATACAATTAATGCCCATAGTCAGGGCAGGGACCCGGGTTCAATTCTGGCCTCGGGTCACTGTCTGTGTGGAGTTTGCACATTGTCCCCATGTTTGCGTGGGTTTATTCTGGGTGCTCTGGTTTCCTCCCACATTCCAAAGATGTGCGGGTTAGGTTGATTGGCCATGCTAAATTGCCCCTTTGTGTCAGGAGATTAGCAGGGTAAATATGTAGGGTTATGGGAGTGGAGCCTGGGTGGCATTGTGGTCGGTGCAGACTCGATGGGCCAAGTGACCTCCTTCTGCAATGTAGGGATTCTATGATTAAAAAGAAAAGGTCTCTAATCGGTGTGAACTTGCTGGTGTGTCAGCAAGTTGGATGACTGATTTAAACTTTCCCTGAACTCAAAGCAGGGGAATGGCCTCTCCTCAATGTGGACTTGCTGGTGTCACAGCAGATTGGATGAATCAATGAATCTTTTCTCACACACACAACACATTAATGGTCTCTCTCCAGTATGAATACATTGGTGCATCAGCAAGTTGGATAACTGAGCGGATTCCTTCCCACACTCAGAGCAGGTCAGTGGCCTCTCACCAGTGTGACCACATTGGTATTTCAGCTGACTGGATGACTCAGTGAATCTTTCCCAAGGAGCAGGTGAATGGCATCTTCCTGTTGTGAACTCACTGGTATGTCAGCAGGTTGGATAACTGAGTGAATCCCTTCCCACATACGGATCAGGTGAATGGCCCCTCCCCAGTGTGAACTTGCTGGTGTGTCAGCAAATGAGATGACCGTGTGAATCCCTTCCCACACTCAGCGCAGGTGAACAGCCTCTTCCTGGTGTGACTGCAGTGACTCACCTGAAGAAGGGGCTTGGAGCTCCGAAAGCTTGTGTGGCTTTTGCTACCAAATAAACCTGTTGGACTTTAACCTGGTGTTGTTAAACTTCTTACTGTGTTTACCCCAGTCCAACACCGGCATCTCCACATCATGAGAACCTTCTGAAGCAGACAGAACACCATTTCTTTATCCACGCTTTCTTCATACACACTCATATAATGGTCCAATCCATGCCCTCCATCTGTACATACTTCAATTCAATTCTAGACTGAATGACCAATGACATTCAGGTCCCTTTGAATTGAGTGAATGTGTCAGGTCTTGATGTGATGTTTGGTTTTGAGATTTCTGTCTGCAAATCTTCTCCTTCTCAAAACCTGTAGAAGGAATTTACAAAAGTCATCCCTTTCAGTACGGGAACAAAATTCAGAATACACAATTTCATTTTTAGTTGCACATTCTTTCTGGACTTGTTCACCAAAAGCTGTGAATCTCAATCTCATACATTATCTCTACCCTCAAACTGCTGTACCTCATATATACCCTCCCAATTCTTGTGAAGATGCTGATTCATGCTGACTGACAGACCCATGCTCACTGCTTCCTGACCTGGAGAACTAAAAACTTTGTTGCAGAGTGCTAGACTAAATGCAAACACAGAGGTACAGATTCTGGAGGAAAACATGTGTTTAATAAACACTGCTGCATTACTTGATCAGAGATTGTCAGAGAGGACTTGATCAGAGAGGTCGCGAGTGTAGCCCAATCCATCACGCAACCCAGTCTCCCATCCATTAACTCTGTCTACACTTCCCGCCGCCTCAGCAAAGCAGCCACCGTAATTAAAGACCCCACGCATCCCGGACATTCTCTCTTCCACCTACTTCCGTCGGGAAAAAGTTACAAAAGTGTGAGGCCACGTACCAACTGACTCAAGAACAGCTTCTTCCCTGCTGTCATTAGACTTTTGAATGGACCTACCTTGCATTAAGTTGACCTTTCTCTCAACCCTAGCTATGACTGTAACACTACACTCTCTCATTTCCTTCTCTATAAATGGTATGCTTTGTCTGTATAGCGCGCAAGAAACAATACTTCTCACTGTATACTGAGACATGTGACAATAATAAACAAAATCAAATCAAAAAATATTTACGACCATTTCATTAATAACTATATTAAGGTACGGAGTGTTCACAAACACAAACTCGCTGCTTATGAGAATGGTGGAATTAGAGATGATCCAAGATTTCAACTGAACTGGCTGGACAATTGGAGGAAATAATCTTGTGAGATACAGGGGTACAGAGGGAGAATGGGACTGACTGGATTGCTCTACAGAGAGTCAGTACAGATTCGAACTGACATATTCTGTGCTGTAATGGATCAATGACTGGAAAGGTATGTCACTACAGTGTTATATTACAAACTTGAAATAACAATAAATGAAATTTATCACAGAACCATAAATAATATATCTAATAGGTACCTAAAAGCAAAACTAGACATAACTCTGTGCTACATAAAATTAGTGTCCCACAAAGAATCATAAATTTACACCAGATTACACCAAAAATACACATACCTGTCATACCTTATTACATTGTCCCCTTCAATGTCAGCCATTTCCTGGGGAAACCAACCCTTTAATCATGAACATTAGGAAACAGACCATCCTTTTAACCAGACAAATAATTGTGTCAAGCTGAGGGAGCAAAGGATGTCAATGTCTTTAAGAGAGAGAGAGAGACCTGGGCCAACCTTTCCAGAGTCTGCACCCTCCCTGGATTCACTTCCTTTCCCTTCAGTTGCTGCAAGTCCCCAATTTCCCCCAGAATGAGAAAAGAAATGGAAAGGGGGAGAAAAGAAAGTGTTTTACTCACAGATGTGGCTGAGAGACTGAGAGTGCGCGAGAGAGAGACTGTGACTGGCTGCACTCAGTAAAACCATTGTCCTACAGAATGCAGGCTCCGTCTAACTCATCCCATCAAACTCTGCTGTATCTTGCCGTTGGCTGAAGTTTCACAAAACGTATTCTAAAAGCAAACTGCATCCATTTTATAATTCAAAATACATGTTTTAAATGAGGAATACTTGTTATTCAGTTAGAGCTGTCTTTTATAATGACAGCTCTCATCAGGGCTTTAAGATCATTCACTCTTAAGTCAGTATTGTGTTAAAGTTCTCAAACATTGTTTTCTATTAGCCTAATTTAGCCCCACTACTCAGTCTCCACATTTCCGTTGTTTCTCCCCAATGTAACTTTTTTTATTCATTCATGGGATCTGGGGGTCGTTGGCTGGCCAGCATTTATCGCCTATCCCTAGTAGCCCGAGGGCAGTTGAGAGTCAACCACATTGCTGCGGACCTGGAGTCACATGTCGGCCAGAACAGGACATTACAGAAGGAAATCTGCCCAACAACTTTTTCAACAATCAGCAATGGTTTCAAGGTCATCAGTAGATTCATAGTTCCAGATTTTTCTTATTGAATTCAAATTCCACCATCTGCCTTGGATTTGAACCCAGGTCCCCAGAACATTAGGTGAGTTTCTGGATTAATAGTCTAGCGATAATACCACGAGGCCATCGTCTCCCCCCTCGATTGTGATTGTGAACAGTGGTGTCCTTTCATGTTCAAAATTCTCTGCTTTTCTGGTTATGATAAATTGTGCGACTCCATCCAATCCGAATCTGATGTTTTGTGTGAGTTTCCTGACCCCTAATCCACCTCTTCTAAGACCAATTATGTTAACACCTATTAACAGAGCTGGAGCTATTTTTCAATTCAGCAGAAAAAGATCCAAATGAACATGGTTCAGTCTGAATATGGATGACAGCAAAATCCAATCACAATAGTTACTTGTGAATTCGCTGGTGTCTCAGCAGCCTGGATGAGGTAATGAATCCCTTCCCACACTGGGAACAAGTGAACGGCCTTTCCCCAGTATGAACCCGTTCGTGATTTATCAGCGTGGATGACTGCTTGAATCCTTTCCCACACACAGAGCAGGTGAACGGCCTCTCCCCAGTGTGAATCCGCTGGTGTTTCCGAAGGTGAGATGAGTGAGTAAATCCCTTCCCACACTGGGAGCAGGTGAACGGTCTCTCCCCAGTGTGAACTCGCTGGTGTTTCAGCAGATTGGCTGAGTGAGTGAATCCCTTCCCACACTGAGAGCAGGTGAACGGCTTCTCCCCAGTGTGAATTCGCTCGTGTAATGCTAGTTTGGATGATTGATTGAATCCCTTCCCACACACAGAGCAGGTGAATGGCCTCTCCTCAGTGTGAATTCGCTGGTGTATTGCTAGGTTGGATGACTGATTGAATCCCTTCCCACACACAGAGCAGGTGAATGGTCTCTCTCCAGTGTGAATTCGTTGGTGTTTCAGCAGCTGGGATGAGGTAGCGAATCCCTTCCCACACCGGGAGCAGGTGAATGGCTTCTCCCCAGTGTGGCTGCGTCGATGAGTTTCCAGCTGTGATGGAAAATCAAATCCCTTCCCACAGTCCCCACATTTCCATGCCATCATCCGTTTGTGACTGCAATAACAGTCTAAAAGGCCCGATGAGTGATTGAAGTCTTGTCGACACACAGAACATGCGTACAGTGTCTCTCAACTGTGAACAGTGCAATTTTCTCCCATGTTCAAAATACTATGACATTCAGGTTCTGATAAATTGGTGCCGGCTCCATCAGATTCTGATGTGATATTCGGTTTCAGTTTCCCAGCTGCAAATCCTCTTCTGAAAACCTGTGAACTTGATTTAAAACAGGAAAAAGGGAATGAGAGAGAACCCACAAAAAAACAAATCCATCAGTGTGAGTGCAGGATAGAAATCCCCCCCATTCTCTCCTCCTGCTCCAGGGTCAGTAAAGTGAGTTAAAGATGATTCTCATTAACAAACCCATTGCTGCATTTCCTTCCTGAAGCCACATTTGTCCACTGGGGCCTGGCCCCGGGAGAAAGCGCTGCAGCTGCCGTTGTGTTGGGTGTTGAGGCGGTGCCGCTAGTTCCTTATTGGGGGTGTTGAAGCCTCCACTGGGGGTGTGGAGCCTCCCCTCCCACCCACTGCCCCTAACGCTGCCTCCGCTTATCCGCCTCCTTCCCGCCTGAAGATCAGACAAACAAGCGCCTGTCCCTGGACATGAGCCGCACTGCGCATGCCCAACGTCACAATGCCCGGGGACTGATTGACGGCAGCTCTGGACCAATAGGAAAAGGGGGCGGGGCTGGAGGACCGAGCAGGAGCGGCTGGCCCTCCACCAATCGGAGTGAATGAGGGGCGGGATCTTAAGCATGCGCAGTCGCGCAGTAATGGCGACAGACAGACGGTTTTTATTCGAATCCACAAACGGTACAAGGAAAATTGCGGGTCGCGGGGACGGTGGATCTGGCGGGTGGGTGAAGAGTTTTTGTAAACATGTTGTTCAGGCCCATCCCCAAAAAAGGATTTTATGTTTCGCGCCGAGCGGGGCCGTAAAGTCCATTGTTCTGCTCGGGTTAACGACCGCCATCTTTATTAGGGGCAATGAGCAGCAGAGCTCATGCGTTCCGCCATCTTTATTGGGGGCTCATGCGTTCCGCCATCTTTGTAAGGGGCAAAAGTGTCAATGAGTGGGAGGGGCTTGTTCCCCACTGTTCAGAATGGAGACAACTTGTCCATCAAACTGCATCAGCCCTCTGCCCCGCGTAATCTGACCCTGGTTTACACAGATCCAGATGTTTAATTGATCAGGCAAAGTGGCAACATAACAAGGAAAGGAAGCAAATTCTGCTCTCCGGATCCCACTAATTATTTTAAATTTTAATGCTTATCTATTAGTCACAAGCAAGGCTTAGATTAACACTGCAATGAAGGTACTGTGAAATTCCCCTCGTCGCCACACTCTGACACCTGTTCAGGTCAATGCACCCTAACCAGCACTTCTTTCAGAATGTGGGAGGAAACTGGAGCACCCAGGGGAAACCCATGGAGATGCGGGGAGAATGTGCAATCTCCACACAGACATTGACCCAAGCTGGGAATTGAACCCGGGTCCCTGGCGCTGTAAAGCAGCAGTGGTAACCACTGTGCTACCGTGCTATTTGGAGGTCCTGCCCAATATGTCCAAAGATCTCCGCTTCAGTTCAATCTCATGAAGACCCGTGGCAGAAGCTCTCAACGCTGAGTAGACATCATCCTCAAATTGAGGAACAGATAACAGCAACTGGCAATGCGCAACAGGACATGATTTTGATTTAATTGGATTTATTATTGTCACATGTACTGGGATACAGTGGAAACTATTTTTTCTTGTGCTATATTTGCAAAACATACCGTTCATAGAGTACATAGGGAGAAGGAAAGGAGAGGGTGCAGAACATAGTGTTACAGTTGTAGCAACGGTGTAGAGAAAGATCAACTTAATATCCCATTCAAAATCCGAAGACAGCAGGGAAAAAGCTGTTCTTGAGTCAGTTGGTGCATGATCTGACTTTTTGTAACTTTTTCCTGACAGAAGAAGGTGGAAGAGAGTATGTCCAGATACGTGGGGGCCTTGATTATGCTGGCTGCTCTTCTGAGGCAGTGGGAAATGTAGATGGAGTCAATAGAACAAAATCTGACAGAGTCACTGTATTCATCAAAACCTAAATGTACGTATGTCTCTGAAAAAGATTCAAACATGTGTGAGACTGGAAATGGGGAAAAGCAATGTCATGGAGGGATTTGAAAAGAAAGATGAGAATTTTGAACTGAGTTGCTGCTCAAACGGGAGCCTGTGTAAGTCAGTGAGTCATTGAGATTCAGTGCAGAGATTTGGATAAACTCTAGTTTATCACAGCTTGAATGGAGGCTGGTCAGGATGTGAAAAATCGTCAAGTCCAGAGGTTATAAATGAATGAACGAGAGTTTCAGGAACATGTATTTGGACCAAGTCGAGTGATGGGAATTAGATTTAGGGTGGCACGGTGGCACAGTGGTTAGCGCCGTTGCCTCACAGCTCTAGGGACCTGGGTTCAGTTCCCGACTTGGGTGACTGTCTGTGTGAAATTTGCACATTCTCCCTGTGTCTGCATGGGTTTCCTCCGGGTGCTCCGGTTTCCTCCCACAGTCCAGAGGTGTGGATTAGGTTGATTTTCCATGCTAAATTGCCCTTTAGTGTCCTGGGGTGCATAGGTTCGAGGAATTAGTGGGGTAAATATGTGGGGTTACGGGGATGGGCCTAGGTAGGATTGCTGTCAGTGCAGACTTGATGGGCTGAATGGCCTCCTTCGGCACTGTAGGGTTTCTATGAGATAGAAACTCATTCTTGGAGGTGGCAGAGATAAATGGTCAGAAACTCAGCTGGCAGCTCTGAAGAAGAGTTATAGGGACTCAGAACATTAACTCTGTTTCTTTCTCCACAGATGCTGCCAGACCTGCTGAGTTTATGCAGCATCTTCTGTTTTTATTTCAGTTTTTGCTTTTATTTCAGTGAAATAATTTTCGATCATTGCAAACAGTCTGGTTCAGCCTCAGACTGTTGTCAGGGAGAGGGATGGAGTCAGTGGGTATGGAGTAGAGTTTGTAGTCAGGTCTTCATCTTCCGAATATTTAAATAGAGGAAATTTTTGTTAATCCAGTGCTGGATGTCAGACAAGTCAGGATGGTGTGTGACCTGAATGGGAACTTGGAGTTGCTGCTGTTCACATACACTTGCTATCCTGACTCTTTGAGGTGCCAGAGGCTGAGATCAGGGAAATTCTCTCAAAGCTCTGGCAGAGTTTTAGATATATACAATCCATCACCTTCACTCATTCTGCTCCCAGTTCTCTATCTCTCTTCTCTAGAGATCCAGACGATGTGAAAGGTTCACTTCCCTGAAGGATATTAGTGAATCAGTTGGTTTTTTATAACAATTTAGCAGCTTTCATGGTCACATTTTCCTCGTGCCGGCCCCACAAATTACCAGATTCATTCAACCCCATTTCACAACCTGCCTTTGTGTTTTTGTGGGTTCTCTCTCACTCCCTTTTTTCTGTTTTGAATCAATTTCACAGAATATTGGAAAGGTTCGCAGGCAGGAAAGTCAAACCAATCACCACATCACAATCTGACAGAGTCACTCGATTCATCAGGACTTGAATATCATCGGCCTTTGAAAATGGAAGCAAAGAGAACCGTTCACGCCAGGGAAAAACCATGGGAATGTGGGGAATGTGGGAGGGGATTCAGATCCCCGTCTGAGCTGGAAACTCATCGACGCAGACACACCGGGGAGAGACCATTCACCTGCTCCAATTGGGGGAAGCGATTCATTCAATTAATTTGCCTTCAGAGACACCAGCGACTTCACACCGGGGAGAGGCCGTTCACCTGTTGTGTGTGTGGGAAAGGATTCACTCTCTCATCCCACCTGCTGAAACACCAGCAGGTTCACGAAGACAAGAGAGAGTTTAAATGCTCCGACTGTGAGAAGAGCTTTAAAAACCCACACGCACTGAGGGAGCACCAGCGCATTCACACTGGGTATGCACCGTTCAGCTGCTCACTGTGTGGGAAGAGGTTCAGGACATCTCCCCACCTTCAGACACACCAACGAGTTCACACTGACAAGAGACCTTTCAAATGTCCAGAGTGTGAGAAGTATTTCAAAGGTTCTGGGGATCTGCAGCACCATCAACGTGTTCACACTGATGAGAAACCATTCAGGTGCTCTCACTGTGGGACTGGGTTCAAGCAAGCATCTCACCTCACTGCACACCAGCGCACTCACACTGGGGAGAAGCCATTCATCTGCTGCAAGTGTGGGAGGGGATTCGCTCAGTCCTCCAACCTGCTGACACACCAACAAATTCACACTGAGGTGAGGCCGTTCACCTGTTCTGAGTGCGAAAAGGGATTTGCACGATCATCCCATCTGCTGACACACCAGCGCATTCACACTGGGGAGAGGCCGTTCACCTGCTCCGAGTGCGGGAAGAGATTTACCAAATCATCTGCGCTGCTGACACACCAGCGAGTTCACACTGGGGAGAAACCCTTCACTTGCTCCATGTGTCGGAAGGGATTTAATCGATCATCCAACTTGGTGAAACACCAGAGAGTTCACAATTGACTGCACTGCTCTGATTCTGCTGTTGTTAATCAGATTCAGGACTGAACCTTGTTCATCATGACACTGGGGAAGTGTTGATGATGTTACTGCTAAGTACAGTAACTGGGCTGGAGCTGACAGAACTTGAAATCATATAGCACCTTTCACAACCTCAGGACATCTCTGTGCGCAGTCAACCTCCACAAACAGCAATGTGACAATGAGCAGTGATCTGTTTGCAGTGAGATTGGGAGAGGGGTAATACTGGTCTCACCAGGGTGAGCTCCCTGCCCTCCTTCCAAATAGAAGCCATGTGATCTTTCATCTCCACCTGACAGAGCAGATGGGGCCCTTGGTTTAACATCCTCATATTAGTGAAGTGAAGAACCTTAATTCTGAGACAATTGAAGAATAAGCAATTAAACAATAGTTGTACTTGTCAGGCTGGTAATATAACCTGGAACACAAAGGTTGTAATTTTTTATTATTATAAACAATATGATTTTAAGTACACTGGTCGTAAATCATAAGAACTGTCAAATTATGTTTTCCAGTCAATCTAGAAAGATAAGGTAGCGCTCACAAAACATTTATGGCTTTGACAAGTTACATTAAGTTGGGGAATGAATGGGACTTTACTCGAGCTGTCTCATTTATTGTACTCCGACATCAGGAGATGCTAGTAGGTGTCAGGGGCCAATCAGACAGTTAAGTTACTCAAATATAGTTCAACACTGGGGCTCATTTGAGCAAATGTGAGTTAAAGGGGTAAAAATAAAGGTTTTGAGTCGCCACTCTGTTAGCATATTATCCACCTTGTCTGATTATCATTTCACATCTTTGACCTGATCAACCGAGGAAAGTTTTGAGAAGTCTGTTTCATTGTGAAGGATAAGCTTTCTCCTTTTTGCCAATTACTGTTCATTCGAACTTTGTTTTTTATCTTTCTAACTTTTTAACCTTTTAATGGTTAATAAATCTTCTGATTTTACCAATTAAAATGTTCATTCTGGCGAGATAGATAAATCTTAATTGAAAATTGGAGATTTATTGCAAACAACCTCTACCCGATAAATCAACTTCAAAGTGCAAATGCTCCCCTGGATTTGGTGTCTCGGTGTAAGTGGTCCCTGGATTTTGTGTTTCCGTGTAAATGATCCTTGGACTCTCAGTACAAGTGGGCCCCGCACTGCTTTCAGTCCAACTGTCTATATTCCATCTTTCATTGATTTCAATGTAATGGAAACTGGGAGTTGGAACCTGTCAGCATTTGAAGGATATTCACAAATAATTGGAGGATTTCTTACATTTGGGATCTTTCTCTGTTCTGTCCTCTCGAGATGATAGATAACAGACTTTATCCTGTGAATATCCAGCTGGCATATTGGGCTCCTGGTGTGTTTCCTTGTTTATATTGTTGACTCTAAATATTGAATCTTGTGGTTTCAGACATCAGATAATCAAACTCCCAACAACAGATTGTCTTTTACTGACTTTATTAACAGTACTGCAATAATAGACAGAATATGGTTACTTGTTCTGGAGAACAGAGATAATATCATAAGTTCAGAGCTCTCTATCCTGAGAAGGCATTCAGTTGTGTCAAATTGCTACAGAAAAGTCAATGATAAAACTACACAGATCACCCCACATTGACCAAGGTTCCAGAAATGACAACAGCACACTGTTCCCAAGACAATCCTGCAAAGATTTCCTGGCTCACAGCTGGGGGCTTGTGCCAAATTTAGCAGAGATTTTCTGTAAGACCTGCGTCCACCTAAACATAAATATAAGACTTAACGTCAATTACAATTGTTGGACTCAGTTGGGAGATCTGATTTAAAAGGGACTTTCATTTTTAACTAGCTACAAGACCACACTTAGTACAAATATTGTTCCAAGCTTTACAGAATTTACTAAGTTAATCACATAAGTACAAAATGCAAAACTTAACAAAGGCAGTGGAAGCAGTCAGTTCACTTTGTAACTCTGGCTCACAACTTCCAGCCGACTGCGGCACTGTCTCTTGTCCTGTTGATTGTTGTCTATCTTCTTCCTGCTCAGCTTCTCTGAGCTGTGAACTGGGCAGCTGAAAGCTGATGCTTATTATCTCTTTCCAGACACAGCCCCTGTGCACGATCAATGGTGTTCCTGAACTCTGGTTCACCATGATCAGTCCCTGATTGATTTAGGTAGTGTGTAATCATTGATTGGTTTCTCAGTGGTGATGGTCATCTACTGACCATTTCCTGCAATCCCCTGGCTGGCCCTCTAATGTGTCAGTAACTTTCGGAGTCTGCCCCACATTATAGCCTTTCCTGTCATTTCATTAAATTTTATGGCTTTGTACTGAGATAATGGGGGGGGGGTGAAGATATCTTCTTTGTCCACTTATTTGAGATAAGCAAGTTTATGGTATCAAATCCTAAGGGTTAACATTTGGGCTCAAATGTCTAATTGTTGTCATAGAAATCATAGAAACCCTACAGTGCAGAAGGAGGCCATTCGGCCCATCGAGTCTGCACCGACCACAATCCCACCCAGGCCCTACGCCCATATCCCTACATATTTACCTGCTAATCCCTCTAACCTACACATCCCAGGACTCTAAGGGGCAATTTTTAACCTGGCCAATCAACCTAACCCGCACATCTTTGGACTGTGGGAGGAAACCGGAGCACCCGGAGGAAACCCACGCAGACACGAGGAGAATGTGCAAACTCCACACAGACAGTGACCCAAGCCGGGAATCAAACCCAGGTCCCTGGAGCTGTGAAGCAGCAGTGCTAACCACTGTGCTACCGTGCCACCCGATGGAAAGGAGGAAGTGTTCAAGGGATTAGATGCTGCCTAAAGCAAAGTTCCTGTAAGTAATCAAATTATGATAGAGACGATGGCGCAAGCCGGAATGAATCTTCATTCGTGATCCTGGTCAGTGACAATATGCTGTGTTTAGCCTGAAAAATAAGAACTAGAAACCATTTTGCCAACCCTAAAGCCCACACACCACAAACTCCAGGCATAAAGCCCAAATTCCAAATTGTCCACAGGCATAAAGTCCAGTCCTGCCCTGTGACCCCACAAGGCATAAAGCCTAAATTCCAGTCCCCCCAAAAGGCATAAAGCCCTTTCCAGTCCAGTCCCATGGCTCTAGGCATAAAGCCCAAATTCCAGTCCCCTAATCCTCAGCATAAAGTTGTGTAGAAATCCTGTAGAGTTCTCATTGGGGCAGGTGACCATCAGTATATTTTGGTTAAAGAAACTGCTTGCTGGTTTTTGTAGTGGCTGCCAGTTAATTAAAAGGACACAAAGTGACACACAGACTTAAACTAATACAGAAATTACAAAGTTACTTCAGATCTGAAATCCAAAGAAAGTGGCATCAAATCAGTGTGTAAAAGGTGAGATAGCAGGAAACACAAATACAGCATAATACATTCAAATGATAAATGTTCAAAAGTAATGAGTCAGAATAACTACTGTGTTATGAAAACTAAACTGAAACTTTTAATTTTTCAAACCAAAGATGGTTATAAAGTGTGAAGGAAAGTGACTGCTTCTTTTAAGATATTACAAGTTCTTGTGCCTGCCGCACAGTCTGTTTTAACCCTTATACGATGGACAAAGAACTGCGAGTAGACTTCTTGTTAGTGCAACCAATATTTATTTAGAACACACAATCAATAATCACCCACCCAACCAACAATAAGTTATCTTACAGAAAATACTAAAGTTCAAACCCAATACAAGACCTTGACTTAACTTTGCGTGACTGGCAAGTACCCAAGCAGATATTGGCCTTTATCTGTGCGCTGGTCTCGGTCGTCCTCTGCGTAGTCGGGTCCTTGGGTCTGGTCTGGTACTCTGGCTCTGGTCTTCCTTCCTTCTCGGGTGTGGTGGCTCTCTTCATGCTGGTCGTCGCTGGCGACGGTCACCATTGTTGTAGCTCGTTCGTGGGGTCAGAGAGAGCTTCTGTTGTGCAGAAGCTTTCATCCCTCCCTGGTTTCGTGTCCTTTTAGGGCGGTCTCCTGATTCTTGTCAATCAATCGATCAGGGCTTGATCACCCTGATCGATAAGAGTCCAATCAGGTGCTGCCACACCGATCTCTGGGTGTGTACCCAACGGCCATGCCTGTAGGTGCTGGAGGCACGTAGGTCACATACTTCCCTCCCAAATAAGGGGTTACGGTAAACAAGTATGTTTGACCAGAAAGGGTCCATTGTCTTTGGGTTGGCCTATTTCCTGTGTATTCAGTTGTCTGGGTTGCAGCCTGTTTATCTCTGTCTTTTAGGCTGCAGCCTGTCGTTTTAGTTCTTGCCCAATTGTCCCAGAGTGCTTTACAAATCGCTATTTTAGGTGGCCCGTTTGGCCACAAAGTTAAAAGGTTAAACTAATGGCACAATGCCATAAACTTATGACACAATGCTGAAGGCTTGGAACTTCACAGCTGGTTTCTTCACACAATATGGCCTCTAACTCAAGTATAACTGTTAATTAATGGCTAAGGAGTTAACAGTTCCAGACCTCAGCTCATCCAGAGTTGATGGGATCCACAGGACTCTGTAATTAAAGTATAAAAGTGTAGCTTTACACCGGCCTCGGGTCATGTGATGTATTTCACTTGTCAAATAAGGATGCAGTTACAGACAAAGCCAGTTACATGATACGAATATATTACAATTCAGCAGAATATCACATCAGGTTAATTGATTAATAAACTTCAATTACTTGATTATTACACATAACTAAGCTACAAACTATTAAACATGACCGTTCCTACAGTCAAGCAACAGGCTGACACAGTCATACTTTGAATCATATCTTACTGCCAATGTCTCACAGGAACAAGGAGCAGGATTCGGCTATTTGGCCCCTTGAGTCTGCTCCACCATTTAATCAGATCAGGGCTGATCTGATAGTAACTTTAAATCTGCATCCTGCCAACCCCCAATAATCTATCACCCACTTGCTTGCCAAGAATCTATCTACATCTGCCTTAAAAACATTCAAATATTCTGCTCCCACCGCCTTTTCAGAAGAGTGTTCCAGAGGTTCACGACCCTCTGAAAGAAAATATTTCACCTCATCTCCCTTTTAAATGGGCGAACCCTTCTTTTTAAACAGGGACCTCTAGCTCTAGATTCTCACACAAGAGGAAACATCCTTTCCACATCAACCTGTCAAGACTCTTTGGGATCGTCCATGTTTCGATCAAATTTCTCTTACTCTTCTAAACTCCAGCAGACACAAACCTAGCCTGTCCAAGCTTTACCCATAATCCACACATTTCTGACATTAGTCTGGTCAATCGACTGCTTCCAATGTATTTACATCCTTGCTTAAACAAGATGACCAATACTGTACACCGTACTCCAGATGTGGTCTCACTGGTGCTCTGGATAACTGAAGCATAACCTCCATATTTATGTAATCAATTCCCCTCACAAATGATAGCTTTCCTAATTACTTGCTTTACCTGCTTACTAGCTTTTTGTGATTCATGCAAAGAACAAAGAACAGCACAGGAACACTCCCTTCGGCCAACGCTGATCACATTGTCCTATCGAGACCAACCACTTATATCCCTCTATTCCCCGTCTGTTCATGTGTTGATCAAGAGAAGTCTTAAATGTCGCGAACGTATCTGCCTCAACCACCTCACTTGGCAGTGCATTCCAGGCCCCCACCACCCTCTGTGTAAAAACCTTCCCCCACACATCTCCACTGAACCTTTCCCCCCTTATCTTGAACTTGTACTGCCTTGTAATTGTCATTTCTGCCCTGGCAAAAAGCTCCCAACTGTTCACCCTATCCATACCCCTCATAATTTTAGAAACATCGATTAGGTTGCGCCTCAGCCTCCGTCTTTCCAGGGAGAAAAATCCCAGTTTATTCAATCTCTCGGACACCCAGATCCCTCTGCATCTCAGAGCTCTACAAACTCTCACCATTTAGATAATCTGCTTCCCTTTTATTCTTCCTGCCAAAATGTGCTGTCCTCCCAGCAGTTCAGACCTGAGTAGAGGGAGCAGCACAGAGGTGTACAGTGCAAGTGAGTCATCCTGGGAGTCCTCAACTTGAAATTCTTTTTTATTCATTCGTGGGAAATGGGCATTGCTGGGTGGCCAGCATTTATGGCCCAGTCCTTGTTGCCCTTGAACTGAGTGACTTGCGAGGCCATTTCAGAGGGAGTCACATGTAGGCCAGACCAGGTAAGGACAGCAGATTTCCTTCCCGAAAGGGCATTAGTGAACCTGATGGGTTTTTTGCGATAATCAACAATGATTTTATGGTCATCAATAAATTCTTAATTTCAGATTTTTTTATTGAATTCAAATTCCACCAACTGATGTGGCAGGATTCGAAACCCGGTGCCCAAATCATTAGCTGAGTTTCTGGATGAATAGTTCAGCAATAATATCACCAGTCATCACCTCCCCTAGTTCAACATGGAGTGTAGGAGAACAAGTCAGGAGCAGCACTGGGCACCCTAAAACTGAGATTCCAACCTGGTTACTCTGTAACATGAGACTATAAGCATGCTAAACAGCAGAAGCAGCATGTTCCAGGCAGGGCCAAGCGATCCCACAAACAACGGATCAGATCAGAGCTGCAGTCCCCCCACAGCCAGTCGTGAATGGTGGGGGACAATTAAACAAATCACAGAGAGAGAAAGGTCCACAAATATCACCATCCTCAATGATTGGGGCAACAGTGGATCAGTGCAAACAACTGTGATTTATCTTTTGTGATCGTGGATGTGTTACTGATACCTTCCCTGGATTCCGATGCCAGGAAAGACACTCTGGAAGGTATGGGGAGCTGGGACTTGTCCATGAGAGTAACTGAAGGTATGAGAACTGAAATAATATAGAGTTGGAAAGGAGAAAAGGCCACAAAAATGCAACAAGACATTGATTAATCTGTTCTTATCCTGAAGAAATGAAGGTGCCGGCTTTGTGTCTTAAACAATATTAGTTCAGTTGACATTTATCCAGAGTATTAAACTCCAGCCCAGTTATAGTGATCACTAACATTAGCAAAAACAAACTCCAACTGTCAGAATGAACACGGTTCAGTCCTGGATGTGATTAACAGCCGCAATAACAACAGAATCCAACCCCTCCAGACATTTGTTAATTTAGAAGATGGGTTGACTGAGTGAATTCCATCTCGCACTCAGAGAAGGTGAACGGTCTCTCTCCATTATGAGTGTGTTGGTGTCTCAGCAGGTGGGATGAGTGAGAAAATCCCTTCCCGCACTCAGAGCAAGTGAACGGTTTCTCCCCGGTGTGAATGTGCTGGTGTGTTCGCAGGTTGGATGAGCGAGTGAATCCCTTTCCACAGTCAGAGCAGGTGAACGGTCTCTCCCCAGTGTGAACTCGTTGGTGTCTCAGCAGAACACTTGAGGTCTTCAAGCTCTTCCCACATTCAGAACATTTGAAAGGTTTCTTATCTGAGTGAACAAGTTGGTGTGATCTGAGGCTGGTTAAATAAATGAATCCTTTTCCACACAAGGAGCAGGTGAACGACCTCTCCCGGTGTGAACTTGCTGGTGTTTCTGGAGGCTGGATAACAGAGTGAATCCCTTCCCACACACTGTACATCTGAATGGCCGCTGCTCATTGTGAACTCGCTGGTGTATCAGCAGATCACTTGTGGTTTTATAACTCTTCGCACATTCAGTACATTTGAAAGGTCTGTTATCAGTGTGAACCAGACGATGTGTAGCGAGGTGGGATGATCGTGTGAATCCCTTCCCACACACAGAGCAGGTGAACGGCCTTTCCCCAGTGTGAGTGTGTTTGTGTTCAATGAGATTCTGTGATCGCTTAAATAACTTCCCACAGTGAGAGCAGCAGAACTGTTTCTCGGTGTGAATAGATTGGTGCGTGACCAGGTCCTCAGAGCTTTTAGAGTTGTGATCACCGTCAGAGTGGTTAAAAAGCCTCTCTTCAATGTGAACTTGCACATGGAGCAGGTGAATGGTCTCTCCCCAGTGTGACTGCGCCGATGCATTTCCAGCAGCGATGGGTAACTGAATCCCTTCCCACAATCCCCACATTTCCATGGTTTCTCCATGGTGCCGGTGTTCTTGTCTGTTCAAGCCTTGTCCACACACAACATGTGTATTGCTTCTAAGTAAGGCTATTAAGTGTTATGGGACAAGGCAGAAAATTGGATTGTCATATCAGATCAGCCGTGATCTCATTGAATGGAGGAGCAGACTCGATGGGTCCAATGGCCTAATTCTGATCCTAATTCTTATGGTCTTATGGTTCTCTGCTGTGAATGGTGTGATGTTTCTTTCAGGCTGTGTAACTGGTTAAAGCTCTTTCCAGTCAGTTCACTCTCACTCAGGTCTGTGTCTCGGTGCTTTTCCAGTCACACTGATGTTTGAAATTGTTCCCCACCGCCAAAACAGACAAACATTTCTCCTTCCACATTTAAAGGTCGATGATATTCAGGTTCTGATGAATTGAGTGACTCTGTCAGATCTTGATGTAATGTTTGGTTTCCATTTCCCATCTGCAATTCATCGCCCTTGTGGACCTTGTAAAAGACATTGACAGAGTCAGTATCGCTGTCAGTATAGGACAGAAATTCACAACAAACAATTCTAGTTTCCATGGAATATTATTTCAAATCTTGTTTCCCCAATCTTGTGATCCAATCGAACTTCCATCTGAACTAAACCAGAACTTTGTTTCCGGTGTTTGTGAGACACTCTGTACCCTGAGTTGTGGAAGATATCAAGTGTTCCAGTCGACACTGTCTGCTCCCTCTCCAGGACCACACGAGCGCGGACAAGAAAGTTAAAGTTTATTTTTATTAGTCACAAGTAAGGCTGACAGTAACACTGTAATGAAGTTACTGTGAAACCACAGAAGAGGGGCCCACAGCCAAGTTACCCTCTGCTGAACTACAAATTACTGTTTTAATCAGCCCCAAGAGCAGATCCAGGAAAAGATCCTCTGACCTCCCCAGTCTCCTCCACACTGGGCAGCCAACGAACAGGAGCGTGGGGCAGAACAGAAGTGTAACTAAAAGTGGAGAAGCAGCTCCTTCAGGGGTTGCAATCTCTCACACTGAATACGTACATGGCTCATGGATTTCTCGAGGCTGCAAATTAATTTAAAGAGGAGAAAAAACAGTGATAAACACAAAGGCAGGTTGTGAAATTGAGCTGAATGAATCTGGTAATTTGTGGAGCCGGCACAAGGAAGAAGTGACTCCGGAAGCTGCTGGATTGTGATTAAAAACCCAAATGGTTTGTTAATGTCCTTCAATGCAGGAAACCTGCCACCTTTCCAGATCTACACAAGAATTCAGCCTCAATGGGAGGAGAAAGATGAAGATGAAACAGGGAGGGAATGAACGGTGAGGACTTTATACATCTACATCTGGACAAGAACTTTGACAGAACCTGCCAAACCACAACCTTCACCAACTCAAAGGATGCAGGAAAACTATCACCTCCAAATGTCGTTTTCAATCTGAAACCAACTTGTAATCCTGAGGTAACCTGCATCCCCCTGCATTTAAGGGGCAATTTAGCATAGCCAATCCACCTAACCTGTACACCTTTGGGGTGTGGGAGGAAACCAGAGCACCTGAAGGAAACTCATGCAGTCACAGAGAGAACGTGCAAACTCCACACAGTCACCCAAAGCTGGAATCAAACCTGGGCCCCTGGTGCTGTGAGACAGGAGTGCTGACCACTGTGCCACCCTGTGCCACCGTACCGTGTTGCTCGGAAATAAGTTTTAGGATTTTGGCTGAGTGATTATGAAGGCAGAGCAGTAAACTACCAAGTCAAAATAGTGCGTGATTCTGAAGAGTAAATGCAGGTAGTGGGGTTTCTATGCATAAACTGCCCTTATCCATGTTGGAGAAGGTGCTGTCAAAGGAGGTTTAGCCAATTGCTGGTAATTCTAGTTATGTACATGTTCCGGTTACTTGTGAACTCGCTGGTGCCTTAGCAGTGTGGATGAACGACTGAATCACTTCCCAATGAAAAATTTGAAATTCTTCTAAATGTAAATTCAATGAAAATCCCCGACAGAACTACTTTTTCCTTACTTGAAACACAGCTTTAAATGGTCCATTTGTTTCTTGACTCGGTTGTGTGGGCAACGCCTTCAACTAAACAAAATCGAAACACTGCAGCTGCTGGAAATCTGAAATGAAAAGAGAAAACGTTGTAAATACTCATCAGGTTAGACAGCACCTATGGAGACAGAAGCAGAGTTAATGTTTGCAGTCACTGACGCTCCTCTAATGAAACACATACCAATAGCTGCTGTTTTATGGGGCCGTGAATCCCACAATCCCCTGTGCCCCAGAAACAGCTCTATCCATCACACACATTTCCCATTATGACACTTCTATGTCAAAAGGGCAAGCTGTTTAAAAGTCATCAAGTTCGATTTTTGCGTGTTGATGTTCATTAAAGATACAGATCGACTTCCCCCTTATTATGTTATTATGTATCAATTTCAGATATTTTGGTCGGCAATTTCCATTCCCTTACTTTTTGGTGGATAATGAATGCCTTGAGTACTTCGGTTACAGTATAATTTGATTCCTAATGACTGCACCACTATCCCTAATTTTCACATCGCAGCAGGAAAAGTTCACTGTTCACAAATGAGGAGTCTCGATGGCGTGCGCTTTACCCACCATTCCTCGCGGTAGTGAATGTCCCCTATCCACAGCACGGGAGAGAGCTGCGCATCCGCAGTCAGGCAGTGTGTGGCGCATGCGCAGCGTGAATGATGGCAATGGGGAGAGACATTCCTTTGTCTCATCAGCAACCGGTAAGGATGCGGATACATGGAGGGAGGATTGGAACCGGCAGATGGACGGAGAGGGTTTCTAAATATCTGGTGAAGGTCTCAAACCTCTAATAGTAATCCGCAGGTCCTGTGTTTGCAGCTTTGGATCTTTTTCCCGAGACGAGGCTCAGGTTAACAGCCGCCATCTTGATTCAGCAGGGAGCTCACAGGGAGCGCATGCGCTGGTGTCTTGATGACGCAACAATAAGGGGGTGGGGCTTCAGCGTTTTATGGTCCCAACCGGGTCCTAGTGACCGGATCGCACAGCAGATTGATCAACAGGTTTTCAACAGCTTCACCCACTTCCAGGGAACATTGGAGTCTGGAAGTAAGCGAGCAGGGAACATAAAAACTGACTGTCAAAGTTTCTATAGATATGTAAAGAGATGAAGATTGACAAAAACGAATGTTAGAAATGGGAGAATTCATAACGGGGAATAAAGAAATGGCTGAGGGATTAAATTGGTACTTTGCTTCAGGCTTCATAGAATCCCTACAGTGCAGAAGGAGGCCATTCGGCCCATCGAGTCTGCACCGACCACAATCCCACCCAGGCCCTACCCCCACCCCCACATATTTACCCGCTAATCCCTCTAACATAAGCATCTCAGGAGTCGAAGGGGCAACTTTTAACCTGGCCAATCAACCTAACCCGCACATCTTTGGACTGTGGGAGGAAACCGGAGCACCCGGAGGAAACCCACGCAGACACGAGGAGAATGTGCAAACTCCACACAGACAGTGACCCGAGCCGGGAATCGAACCCGGGACCCTGGAGCTGTGAAGCAGCAGTGCTAACCACTGTGCTACCGTGCCGCTACCGTGCCGCTTCACAAAGGAAGACGTGAATAATGTACCAGAAGTGCTGAAAGAAACATGTTTTAGTGAGGGGGCTGAAGGAAATCAGCATCTGTCGAGAAATGGCTTTGGGGAAATTGATGGGATTGAAGGTGGATAAATCTCCAGGTCCAGATAATCTTCATCCCAGAGTACTTAAGGAAGTGGTCCTGGAAATAGTGGTTATTTTCCAAAATTCTTGGAATCGGTAATAGTTCCTACAGATTGGAGGGTAGCTAATGTAAACCCACTGTTCAAAAAGTGAGGGAGAGAGAAAACAGGGAACTATAGACCAGTGAGCCTAACATTGGTACTGGGGAAGTTGCTGGTGTCTATTATCAAGGATTTCACAACTCGGCATTTGGAAGGCAGTGGTATAATCAGACAAAGACAGCATGGATTTACAAAAGGGAAATCATGCTTGACGAATCTATTGGAATTTTGTAAGGATGTAAGGAGTAGAGTTGACCGAGGAGAACCAGTGGATGTGGTTTATTTAGATTTTCAGAAGGCTTTCGACAAGGTCTCACATAACAGACTGCTATGTAAAGTTAAAGGACATGGTATTGCAGGGAATGTCTTGAGATGGATAGAAAGCTGGTTCGCAGATAAGAAGCGAAGCGTTGGCATAAATGAGTCTTTTTCTGATTGGCAGTCAGTGACTAGTGGGGTTTGGCAGAGATCTGTGCGAGGACTCCAACTCTTCAAATTATATATTAATGATTTGGAAGAGGGAACTGAATGTATTATCTCCAAATTTGCAGATAATACAAAGTTGGGTGGGAGGGTGAGCTGTGAGGAGGCTGCAGAGATGCTTTAGCGTGATTGGGACTGGCTGAGTGTGTGGGCATCAGCATTGCAGATGCAGTATAATGTGGATAAATGTGAGATTATCCACTTTGGCAGCAATAATAGGAAGACAGATTATTACTTGAATAGGTGTAAATTGAGGGAGGTGTATACTCAACAAGATGTTGGATTCCTCGTGCATCAGTCGCTGAAAGTAAGCGTGCAGGTACAGTAGGCAGTAAAGAAGGCAAATGATATGTAGGCCTTCATAGCGAGAGGATTTGAGTATAGGGATCGGGATGTTTTGCTGCAGTTCTATAGGGCGTTGGTGAGGCCACACCTGGAGTATTGTGTACAGTTTTGGTGTCCTTATCTGAGGAAGGATGTCCTTGTTATAGAGGGAGTACAGCGAAGGTTTACCAGGCTGATTCCTGGGATGGCAAGTCTGTCACATGAGGAGAAACTAAATTGGTTAAGATTATATTCACTAGAGTTTGGAAGAGTGGGATCTCATAGAAACTTATAAAATTGTAACAGGGTTAGACAGGGTAGATTCAGAAAGAATGTTCCCAGTGGTGGGGGTAGTCCAGAACTTGGGGTCATAGTTTGAGGATAAGGGGGTAAACCTTTCAGAACTGAGGTGAGGAGAAATTTCTTCACCCAGAGGGTGATGAATGTGTGGAATTCACTGCCACAGAATATAGATCAAGGGATATGGGGGAACGGGAGTGGGGTGGGGGCGGATTAGGATATTGAATTTGATGATCAACCATGACCATAATGAATGGCGGAGCAAGCTCGAAGGGCTGAATGACCTACCCCCACTTCTAGATTCTATGTTTCAGTGAGAGAAGTTGCCTGAAGCGGTGCCAAAATATTTGGTTACACTTCAGCCCCAGGCTCCTCATGTTTACATAGAAACATACTAGAAAGTAGAAGTGGGGAGGAGGCCACTCGGCCCTTCGAGCCTGCTCCGCCGTTCATTATGGTCACGGCTGATCATCAAATTCAATATCGTAATCCCACCTCCCCCTACCCCCCGTATCCCTTGATCCCCAAGAAATATATCTAATTCCTTATTGAAATCAGGCTCTACTTCTACTTTTGAGGAAGGGACTTCCAAAGATTCAAGACTCTCTGAGTGAAAAAAATCTTCTCATCTCTGTCTTCAATGGGCAGCACTGTTTTTTAAACAGTGGCCCCCCGATTCTCCCATAAGAGTAAACATCCTCTCCACATCCAAGACCTTTCAGAATCTTGAAGGTTTAAATTAAGTTGCCTCTTACTCTTTTAAAGTCGAGCAGAAGCTAAACTTGAGCAGAGACAGTCTCTGGTGTTATTATATGGGACAGATTTACTTCTGGTCCTGTAATAAATGCATTTATTATTTCCAGTCTTGTAATATAGTCCTGGAGCTACGTTATATATTTCCAGTCATAGAGTCATTCCAGCACAGAAGGAGTCCATTGGATAACTCGAGTCCATACCGACTCTCACAGTAATTTCATAGTTTTTCATGATTTTCACAGTGACTTCATTGCAGTGTTAATGTCAGCATTCTTGTGACACTAATTAATAAATTATCAAAAATAAACTATAAACTCTCTGTCGAGCAATTCTGTCCGTCTGGAGTGGGTCCCATTCTGTAACCCTGCAGCACCCATCCAATCTCATTGAGAAATTATTGATCATCTCTGCTTGACTACCCCCATGGCACAAGTTCAAGATCATCATCAATCGCAACCCCCTGTATCTTAACCAACTGGAGCCATCCTATCCATTAAATATATTTTTAGTTCAATCATAGCTGAGGTATTTGTATCATCGATAGTCACAGGTGAGGTGCCTGAAGATTGGAGGGTGGCAAATGTTGTGCCTTTGTTTAAAAAGGGCTGCAGGGAAAAGCCTGGGAACTGCAGGCCGGTGAGCCTCACATCTGTGGTGGGTCAGTTGTTGGAAGGTATTTTGAGAGACAGGATCTACAGGCATTTAGAGACGCAAGTACTGATTAGGGACAGTCAGCATGGCTTTGTGAGTGGAAAATCATGTCTCACAAATTTGATTGAGTTTTTTGAAGGGGTAACCAAGAAGGTAGATGAGGGCAGTGCAGTTGATGTTGTCTACATGGACTTTAGCAAGGCCTTTGACAAGGTACTGCCTGGTAGGTTGTTGCATAAGGTTAATTCTTACGGGACCCAGGGTGAGGTCGCTATATGGATACAAAATTGGCTTCTTGACAGAAGCCAGAGGGTGGTTGTAGAGGGTTGACCAGCGGTGTGCCTCAGGAATCCGTGCTGGGTCCACTGTTATTTGTCATTTATATGAATGATTTGGATGAGAATATAGGAGGCATGGTTAGTAAGTTTGCAGATGACACAAAGATTGGTGGCATAGTGGACAGTGAAGAAGGTTATCTCAGATTGCAATGGGATCTTGATTTATTGGACCAGTGGGCTGACGAATGGCAGATGGAGTTTAATATAGATAAAGGCAAGGTGATGCATTTTGGTAGATTGAACCAGGGCAGGACTTACTCAGTTAATGGTAGGGCGTTGGGGAGAGTTACAGAACAAAGAGATCTCGGGGTACAGGTTCATAGCTCCTTGAAAGTGGAGTCACAGGTGGACAGAGTGGTGAAGAAGGCATTCGGCATGCTTGGTTTCATTGGTCAGGACATTGAATACAGGAGTTGGGATGTCTTGTTGAAGTTGCACAAGATATTGGTAAAGCCACACTTGGAATACTGTGTACCCTATTATAGGTCACCCTATTATAGAAAGGATATTATTAAACTTGAAAGAGTGTAGAAAATACTTACTAGGATGCTACCCAGACTTGGTGGTTTGAATTATAAGGAGAGGCTGGATAGACTGAAACTTTTTTCTCTGGAGCGTAGGAGGCTGACGGGTGATCTTATAAAGGTCTATAAAACAATGAGGGACATAGATCAGCTAGCTCGTAAATATCTTTTCCCAAAGGTAGGGGAGTCTAAAACTAGAGGGCATAGGTTTAAGGGGAGGAAGGAGAGATACAAAGGGGTCCAGAGGGGCAATTTTTTCACACAGGGTGGTGAGTGTCTGGAACAAGCTGCCAGAGGTAGTAGTAGAGGCGGGTACAATTTTGTCTTTTAAAAAGCATTTCGACAGTGACATGGGTAAGATGGGTTAAGAGGGATATGGGTCAAATGCGGGCAATTGGGATTAGCTTAGGGGTTTAAAAAAAAAGGTGGCATGGACAAGTTCGGCCAAAGAGCCTGTTTACTCTATGACTCTACAAAGACATATATCTGTCTGGCCGCCTGCATGGAGATTTTCAGCTCTCTGTGTCCAGGACAGGAAGCAGTGAGCATGGATCTGTCAATCAGCCTCAATCAGCACCTTCAGGAGAATTGGGAGGGTGAAGATTAGATACAGCAGAGTGAGAATGGAGGGAGAGTGTGTGGGATGGAGATTCACAGCTTTTGGGGAATGAGAGAGGAAAGAATGTTCCATAGAAACTAGAATTGTCTGTTCTGAATTTCTATCCTGTATTGACTGTGATGACTTTTGTAAACTCCTTTTACAGGATATCTAGAAGGTGAGGATTTACAGACAAAAATCTCAGACCAAATGTCACATCAACATCTGATAGAGTCACTCAATTCATCGGGACCTGAATATCATCAGCCTTTGAATCTCGAAGGAGAGATGTTTCTCTGCTCTGTCTGCTTCATATTTTAAACATCAGTGTGACTGGAAAGCACCGAATCTCACACACACCAGAGTGAGAGTGTTCCAGTGCACTGCGTGTGGAAAACGCTTCAGTTGCACAGCCTAAAAGAAATTGCAGCATTCACAGTGGGGAGAGACTGTACCCGTGTTCTGTGTATGGATGAGGTTTCAACTGTTTGTCCGACCTGGAGAGTCACAAGGACACCTGCACCATGGAGAAACGGTGGAAATGTGGGGACTGTGGGAAGGGATTTAGATACCCTTCTCACCTGGAAACTCATCGACGCAGTCACACTGGGGAGAGACCGTTCACCTGTTCTCAGTGTGGGAATGGATTCAGTCGATTATCCACCCTGCAGACACACCAGAGAGTTCACAATGAGGAAAGGCCATTCATCTGCTTTCATTGTGGGAAGAGATTCACTCAGTCATCCAGCCTGCAGACACACCAGCGAGTTCACAATGAGGAGAGACCATTCATGTGCTCTCAGTGTGGGAAGGGATTCAGTCAGTCATCCAGCCTGCAGACACACCAGCGAGTTCACACTAGGGAGAGGCCGTTTACCTGCTCTCAATGTGGGAATGGGTTCACTCAGTTATCCCATCTGAAGACACACCAACGGTTTCACACTGGGGAGAGGCCGTTCACCTGCCCTCAGTGCGAGAAGGGATTTGCTCAGTTATCCACTCTTCAGACACACCAGCGAGTTCACACCAAGGAGAGACCGTTCACCTGCTCTCAGTGTGGGAAAGGATTCACTCAGTTATCCAACCTGCGGAGACACCAGCGAGTTCACATGTGATTCCAGGGGTTGGATTCTGCTGTTATTGTTTCTGCTCTCAATTACATCCAGGACTGCATTTTGTTCATTCTCACAGTTGGTCATGGGGAGAATTGGAGGCTCTCTGTCTGCTGGACTGGCCGGTCTCACCACTTTGTCTCCAGTGGGCTGATAATCTTTTAACCTTGTTTTGAATATCTGGCTTTGGATTTCTCAAGGATCACAGAGTGAAAGGGTGTTCGGAAGTTTAAAGATATTTTGTTCACAATACTGTTTGGAAGGCTCGCAAAGCATGCAGAGGGAGTAGTGAGTGTGAGGAACTGAAAGAGATTAGTATTCGTGAAAAAGTAGCACTGGAGAAATTAATGGGGTTGGAAGTGAATAAATCCCCAAAAAACTGCTGATCTACATCCCAGAGTTGGAAGAGGTGGCTGTGGAGATAGTGGATACATTGGTGGTCATCTTTCCAAATTCTATAGATTGTGGAATGGTTGCTGCAGATTGGAAGGTGGTAAATGAAACCCCACTGTTTAAGGAGGGAGAGAGAAAACGGGGAACCACAGACCCATCAGCCTGACATCAGCCGGAGGGAAAATGCTCCAATCTATTGTACAGGATGTGATAACAGATGAATATGCATATTCAGAACAGGGGTACGTCCCTCGAGCCTGCTCCACCATTCAATATGTGCACAGCTGATCTGATTGTAACCTCAACTTCACATTCCCGCCGACCCCCCGATAAACTTTCACCCCCTTGCTTATTCAGAATCTATCCAGCTCTGCCTTCAAAAGATTCAGAGACTCTGCGTCCACTGCCCTTTGAGAAAGAGAGTTCCAGACATTCAGACCCTCTGAGAGGAAGAAGTTCTCCTGTTATTTGTTTTAATCAAGCCGCCTCTTACTCTTCTAAACTCCAGTAGATACAAGTCTAGCCTGTCCAATCATTCCTCATTAGACAAACCAGCCATTTCAGGTATTAGTCCAGTAAACCTTCTCTGAGCTGTTTCCAATGTGTTTACATCTTTCCTAAATGAGAGCCATATTGTACACAGTACTCCAGATGGTTTCACCAATATCCTGTATAACTGAAGCATAACCTTCCTACTGTTTTATTCAATTCCCTTCGCAATAAACAGTAACAGTCTATTAGCTTTCCCAATTCCTTGCTGTACCTGTATACCGGCCTTTTGTGATTCACGCACTGGGACACCCAGATCCCTCTGCAATCCCAGCTCTGCAATCTCACACCATTTAAATGATAAGCTTCTCTTTTATTCTTCCTGCCAAAATGGATGATTTGACTTTTTGCCACATTATATTCCATTTGGCAGATCTTTGGCCCTGTCTTAACATATCTATATATTTTTATAACCAAAAAGAGAAAATGCTGGAAAATCTCAGGAGGTCTGGCAGCATCTGTAAGGAGAGAAAAGAGCTGATGTTTCGAGTCCAGACGGCCCTTTGTCAAAGCTAAAAGGCAGAGAAAGTGGGAGATATTTATACTGCAGGGTGAGGGAATTAAAGATGAGTCATAGCCACAGAAACCAGGGGAAAAGACTGCTCATAGCTGTCCACAGAGAGAATAAAGGGTGTGAATGGCCAAAAGAGAGAGGTGGGGGGGGGGGGGGGGGGAGGGGGGGGGGGAGAATGAATGGGACAAGGTAAGATTTAGCAAAGGGGGAGAAAAGGTAAGGGAAGGGGAATAAATTAGGGGGAAAGAGTGGGAGGGGGGAAGAAAAATGAAGAAACGCAATAAAGAAATAAAAAGAAATTAAAGAAATAAAAATACATATTTTTGTCGTCTCCTTATGTCATCTTCACAACTTTCCTACCTATCTTTATGCCATTAGCCAAATTAGCAACCACCCACTCAGTCCTTTCACCCAAGTCTAAGGGCTAAAAGGGGTCACGAGAACGCATTGGGCAGCAGGATTAAGGAAAATCCCAAGGCTTTTTATACATATATAAAGAGCAACAGGGAGAGGGTTGGCCCACTCAAGGACAGTGGAGGGAATCTATGCGTGGAGGCAGAGGAAATGGCGATGTATTAAATGAGTACTTTGCGTCCGTATTCACCAAAGAGAAGGACTTGGTGGATGATGAGTCTGGGAAAGGGTGTGTGGATAGTTTGAGTCATGTTGAGATCAAAAAGGAGGTATTGGGGTTCTTGAGAAACATTAAGTTACTCAAGTCCCCAGGGCCTAAAGGGATATACCCCAGAATACTGAGAAAGGCAAGGAAGGAAATTGCTGGGGCCTTGAGAGAAATCTTTGTATCCTCACTGGCTGCAGGGGAGGTTCCAGAGGATTGGAGAATAGCCAATGTTGTTTCTTTGTTTAAGAAGGGTAGCAAGAATAATCCAGGTAATTACAGGTCGGTGAGCCATACATCAGTGGTAGGGAAATTATTGGAGAGGGTTCTTCGAGACAGGATTTATTCCCATTTGGAAATAAGTGGACGTATTAGCAAGAGGCAACATGGCTTTGTGAAGGGGAGGTCGTGTCTCAGTAACTTGATCGAGTTTTTCAAGGAAGTGATGAAGATGATTGATGAGGGCAGGGCAATGAATGTTGTCCACATGGACTTCAGTAAGGGTCCCTCATGGCAGACTGGTGCAGAAGGTGAAGTTGCATGGGATAAGAGGTGAGCTGGCAAGGTGGACACAAAACTGGCTCGGTCATGGAAGACAGTGGGTAGCAGTGGAAGGGTGCATTTCTGAATGGAGGGCTGTGACAAGTGGTGTTCCTCAGGGATCAATGCTGGGACCTTTGCTGTTTGTAATATATATAAATGATTTGGAGGAAAATGTAACTGGTTTGATTAGTAAGTTTGTGGATGACACAAATGTTGGTGGATTTGCAGATAGTGATGAGGACCATCAGAGGATACAGCAGGATATAGATCGGTTGGAGACTTGGGCGGAGAGATGGCAGATGGAGTTTAATCTGGACAAATGTGAGGTCATGCATTTTGGAAGGTCTAATACAGATAGGAAATATACAGTAAATGGCAGAACCCTTAAGAGTATTGATAGGCAGAGGGATCTGGGTGTACAGGTACTTAGGAGCTTAGGAGAGCTAGGAGGGGACATGAGAAGTCCTTGGCGGGTCGGATCAAGGAAAACCCCAAGGCTTTTTACTCTTATGTGAGGAATAAAAGAATGACCAGGGTGAGGTTAGGGCCGGTCAAGGACAGTAGTGGGAACTTGTGTATGGAGTCAGTAGAGACAGGCGAGGTGATGAATGAATACTTTTCTTCAGTGTTCACCAAGGAGAGGGGCCATGTTTTTGAGGAAGAGAAGGTGTTACAGGCTAATAGGCTGGAGGAAATAGATGTTCGGAGGGAGGATGTCCTGGCAGTTTTGAATAAACTGAAGGTCGATAAGTCCCCTGGGCCTGATGAAATGTATCCTAGGATTCTGTGGGAGGCAAGGGATGAGATTGCAGAGCCTTTGGCGTTGATCTTTGGGTCCTCACTGTCCACGGGGATGGTGCCAGAGGACTGGAGAATGGCGAATGTTGTTCCTCTGTTTAAGAAAGGGAATAGAAATGACCCTGGTAATTATAGACCGGTTAGTCTTACTTCGGTGGTTGGTAAATTGATGGAAAGGGTCCTTAGGGATGGGATTTACGACCATTTAGAAAGATGCGGATTAATCCGAGATAGTCAGCACGGATTCGTGAAGGGCAAGTCGTGCCTCACAAATTTGATAGAATTTTTTGAGGAGGTAACTAAGTGTGTTGATGAAGGTAGGGCAGTTGATGTCATATACATGGATTTTAGTAAGGCGTTTGATAAGGTCCCCCATGGTCGGCTTATGATGAAAGTGAGGAGGTGTGGGATAGAGGGAAAGTTGGCCGATTGGATAGGTAACTGGCTGTCTGACCGAAGACAGAGGGTGGTGGTCGATGGAAAATTTTCGGATTGGAGGCAGGTTGCTAGCGGTGTGCCGCAGGGATCAGTGCTTGGTCCTCTGCTCTTTGTGATTTTTATTAATGACTTAGAGGAGGGGGCTGAAGGGTGGATCAGTAAATTTGCTGATGACACCAAGATTGGTGGAGTAGTGGATGAGGTGGAGGGCTGTTGTAGGCTGCAAAGAGACATAGATAGGATGCAAAGCTGGGCTGAAAAATGGCAAATGGAGTTTAACCCTGATAAATGTGAGGTGATTCATTTTGGTAGGACAAATTTAAATGTGGATTACAGGGTCAAAGGTAGGGTTCTGAAGACTGTGGAGGAACAGAGAGATCTTGGGGTCCATATCCACAGATCTCTAAAGGTTGCCAGTCAAGTGGATAGAGCTGTGAAGAAGGCCTATAGTGTGTTAGCTTTTATTAACAGGGGGTTGGAGTTTAAGAGCCGTGGGGTTATGCTGCAACTGTACAGGACCTTGGTGAGACCACATTTGGAATATTGTGTGCAGTTCTGGTCACCTCACTATAAGAAGGATGTGGAAGCGCTGGAAAGAGTGCAGAGGAGATTTACCAGGATGCTGCCTGGTTTGGAGGGTAGGTCATATGAGGAAAGGTTGAGGGAGCTAGGGCTGTTCTCTCTGGAGCGGAGGAGGCTGAGGGGAGACTTAATAGAGGTGTATAAAATGATGAAGGGGATAGATAGAGTGAACGTTCAAAGACTATTTCCTCGGGTGGATGGAGCTATTACAAGGGGGCATAACTATAGGGTTCGTGGTGGGAGATACAGGACGGATATCAGAGGTAGGTTCTTTACGCAGAGAGTGGTTGGGGTGTGGAATGGACTGCCTGCAGTGATAGTGGAGTCAGACACTTTAGAAACATTTAAGCGGTTATTGGATAGGCACATGGAGCACACCAGGATGATAGGGAGTGGGATAGCTTGATCTTGGTTTCAGATAAAGCTCGGCACAACATTGTGGGCCGAAGGGCCTGTTCTGTGCTGTACTGTTCTATGTTCTATGTACACAGGTCACTGAAAGTGACAACGCAGGTGGAGAAGGTAGTCAAGGAGGCATACGGCATGCTTGCCTTCATTGGCTGGGGTATTGAGTTTAAAAATTGGCAAGTCATGTTGCAGCTTTATAGAACCTTAGTTTGACCGCACTTGGAATATAGTATTCAATTCTGGTCACCATACTACCAGAAGGATGTGGAAGCTTTGGAGAAGGTACAGAAAAGATGACCAGGATGTTGCTTTGCATGGAGAGCATTAGCTATGAGGAGAGGTTGGAGAAACTTGGTTTGTTCTCACTGGAACGACAGAGGTTGAGGGGCAACCTGATAGAAGTCTACAAGATTGTGAGAGTGGATAGTCAGAAGCTTTTTCCCAGGGTGGAAGGGCCAATTACTAGGGGGCATAGGTTGAAGGAGTGAGGGACAAGGTTTAAAGGAGATGGATGAGGCAGGTCTTTTTACACAGAGGGTGGTGAGTGCCTGCAACTCGCTGCCGACGGAGGTAGTGGAAGCAGATACAATAGTGACTTTTAAGGGGTGTCTTGACAAATACACGAATAGGATGTGAATGGAGAGATATGGTCCCTGGAAGGGTAGGGGTTTTAGTTAAGTCGGGCAGCATGGTCAGTGCAGGCTTGGAGGGCCGAAGGGCCTGTTCCTGTGATGTAATTTTCTTTGTTCTTTGTAAGTCGTCTATATCAACTATAAAACATTGGAGCCCCAGCACTGTAGTCTTTGACAGAGCACTCATTACATCTTGACAACCAGATAACGACCTACATATGTCGAGTGTTTCCTGCTAGCTCGCCAATCTTCTATTCACGCCAATATGTTATCCCCACAGCATGAACTTTTATTTGTTGCAATAACCTTTGATGTGGCACCTTATCAAATGCCTTCTGGAAATCTAAGTACATTACAATGTACTTTAGGGAAGGAAATCTCCCATACTTACCGAGCCTGATTCTCAACTGTGCTCCAAGGGCACCTGGGGATGGGCAATAAATGCTGGCCAGGCAGCGACGCCCATGTCCCACGAATGGATAACAATGTGTGGAATGTACAGACTGGGGGCACAATGGGTGGGGGCGGGGCTCGCGGGTCCTCGCGCCTGAACCCGGAAACGTCACCGTGGAGCAGAGTGATTGCTATTGGGTGATTGAGGCAGGGCTCCATTGTGCCGTCACAATGACTCAGAGGGGCGTTCCCAGCACACAGTGTCCCATTGGCAGCAATATCACTGGTTACAGAAGCAGCACACTGCGGATTGGACACCAGCTCAGCGCGGCTAGCGGTCAAAGCCCCGCCCACCCCCACGTGGGCTCGGGTTCCGCCCCCTCATTGTCCACATGGCAGATTGACCAATGGCAACGCCTGGAGGACCGGATGAACGCTGGTCCTCCAGCCAATCAGAGTCTGGGCCTTGTGTCAATGGCTGCGCGGAGCTTCCATTGTCTGTCTAACAAAGCTGCTGCTCTCTCTCTGATTGAGCTTCAGACAGACTCAAACCTGTGTGGTAGGGCCTGGGTGGGATTGTGGTCGGTGCAGACTCGATGGGCCGAATGGCCTCCTTCTGCACTGTAGGGTTTCTATGATTTCTATGATTCCTTTTCCTAAAAAGAGGACAGACTCAAACCTCCTGTCTCCAAACCTGTGAGTAAAATACTTTCTTTTCTCCCCCTTTCCATTTCTTTTCTCATTCTGGAGGAAATTGGGGACTTGCAGCAACTGAAGGGAAAGGAAGTGAATCCAGGGAGGCTGCAGACTCTGGAAAGATTGGCCCAGGTCTGTCTGTCTCTCTTTTTTAAAGATATTGACATCCTTTCCTCCCTCAGCTTGACTCATTTATTTGTCTGGATAAAGCATGGTCTCTTTCCTGATGTTCACAATTAAAAGGATGTTTTCTCCAGGAGATGGCTGACATTTAAGGGCACAGTAAATTAATATTGTGCACATGAATGACCTAGACATGTCAGACTTATGATCAATAGAATCATAGAGTAATCAAATCCTACAGTGCAGAAGGAGGCCATTCGGCCCATCGAATCTGCACTGACCACAATCCATAGAGGTTTACAGCACGGAAACAGGCCCTTCGGCTCAACTTGACCATACTGCCCTTTTTTTTAAAACCCCTAAGCTAGTCCCAATTGCCTGCATTTGGTCCACATCCCTCGATACCCATTGTAACCATGTAACTGTCTAAATGCTTTTTAAAAGACAGAATTATACCTGCCTCTACTACTACCTCTGGCAGCTTGTTCCAGATACTCATTATCCTCTGTGTGAAAAAATTGCCCCACTGGACCCTTTTGTATCTCTCCCTTCTCACCTTAAACCTATGCTCTCCAGTTTTAGACTCCCCTACATTTGGGAAAGATATTGAGTATCTAGCTGAGCTATGCCCCTCATTATTTTGTAGACCTCTATAAGATCACCCCTCAGCCTTCTACACTCCAGAGAAAAAAGTCCCAGTCTATCCAGCCTTTCCTTATAACTCAAACCATCAAGTCCCGGTAGCATCCTAGTAATTTTTTTCTGCACTCTTTCTAGTTTAATATCCTTTCTATAATAGGGTGACCAGAACTGCACACAGTATGCCAAGTGTGGCCTTACCAATGTCTTGTACAACTTCAACAAGACGTCCCAGCTTCTGCATTCAATGTTCTGACCGATGAAACCAAGCATGCTGAATGCCTTCTTCAACACTCTGTCCACCTGTGTCTCCACTTTCAAGAAGCTATGAACCTGTACCCCTCGATCTCTTTGTTCTGTAACTCTCTCCAATACCCTACCATTAACTGAGTAAGTCCTGCCCTGGTTCAATCTACCAAAATGCATCACCTCGCATTTACCTAAATTAAACTCCATCTGCCATTCGTCAGCCCACTGGTCCAATTGATCAAGATCCCATTGCAATCCGAGATAACCTTCTTCACTGTCCACTATGCTACCAATCTTGGTGTCATCTGCAAACTTACTAACCATGCCTCCTATATTCTCATCCAAATCATTAATATAAATGACAAATAACAGTGGACCCAGCACTGATCACTGAGGCACACCGCTGGTCACAGGCCTCCAGTTTGAAAAACAACCCTCTACAACCACCCTCCGGCTTCTGTCATCAAGCCAATTTTGTATCCATTTAGCTACCTCAGCCTGGATCCCGTGAGATTTAAACTTATGCACCAACCTACCATGCGGGTCCTTCAAAAAACTCAATCAAATTTGTGAGACATGATTTTCCACTCACAAAGCCACGCTGACCGTCCCTAATCAGTCCTTGCGTCTCTAAATGCCTGTAGATCCTGTCTCTCAAAATACCTTCCAACAACCTACCCACCACAGATGTGAGGCTTGCTGGCCTGCAGTTCCCAGGCTTTTCCCTGCAGCCCTTTTTAAACAAAGGCACAACATTTGCCACTCTCCAATCTTCAGGCACCTCACCTGTGACTATCGATGATTCAAATATCTCTGCTCGGGGACCCGCAATTTCCTCCCTAGCTCTCCCACAATGTCCTGGGATACACTTCATCTGGTCCCGGGGATTTATCTACCTTGGCCCTATCCTCTTAACTCCAACTAGCTTTTACCCTGCTAGTCCCCCAACACTAAGGGGCAATTTAGAATCCACCTAACCTGCACATGTTTGGGAGGAAACCGAAGGACGCGGAGGAAACCCACGCAGACATGAGGAGAACGTGCAGACTCCACACAAACAGTGACCTAAACCGGGAATTGAACCCATGTCCCTGGCGCTGTGAGGCAGCCGTGCTAACCACTGTGTCACTTTGCTGCCCTCTAATTTCACAGATGTCACCAAAATTGATGATGTGATGAATAGTGAGGAGCAAAGCCTTAGATTACAGGAGGATGTAGACGGGCTGGTTCGATGGACAGAGCAATGGCAAATTGAATTTAACCCTGGAATGTATGAGGTAATTCATTTATAGAGAACTAACAAGACAAGGGAAGAAACAATGAATGGTCGGATGCTAGAAGTACAGAGGACCAGACCTTGGGGTGCATGTCCATAGGACCCTGAAGGTGCCAGGACTGGTAGATGAAATGGTTAAGAAGGAATATGGGATACTTTCCATTCTTAGCTGAATATAAGAACAAGGAGGTTATGATGGAGTTGTGCAAAATGCACACAGCCAGAGTTCTGTGTGCAAATCTGGTCACTACACAAGAGGAAGGATGTGATTGAATGAGAGAAGGTGTGGAGCAGATTCGCCAGGAGTGTTTGCCTTGGCTGGAGTGTTACATGTATGAGGAGAAGATGGTCAGGCTGGAGTTGTTCTCCCTGGAGCAGAGAAGACTCAGGAAGGGATTTGATTGAGGTGTACAAAATTATCAAGGCCGTAGATCGGAAGGAACTTTTCCCTTTGCAAACGGGTCCATAACCAGGGGGCAAAGATTTAAGGTAAGGGGCAGAAAATAAAGAGGGGATTTGAGGAAAAACATTTTCACCGAGAGGGTGGTGGGGATCTGGAACTCTCTGCCTGAAAGGTTGGTAGAGGCGACAACCTTCACAACATTTAAGAAGCATTTAGATGAGTAATTGAAACGTGATAGCACACCAGGCTATGGAGTAAGTGCTGGAAAATGGGATTGAAATAGATAGGTGCTTAATAGGCGGCACAGACAAGATGGGCCAAAGGGCCACTTGCTATGCTGTAAAATTGTATGACTTTATCAAGACAGAGATGTGTCTGGTGTTCTTATATGGCACAGATTAGATAGATTATTCATGGCTTTGTAATAAAGTACATTCTGATTATTTCTAGTCATGGTCAGTACAGCACAGGAGTCCATTCAGCAACTTGAGTCCTTGCTGACCGTCTGTCGAGTAATTCTGTCAGTCTGGAATGGCTTCTGTAACCTGGCAGCACCCATCCAATCTCATCTCAAAATTATTGATCATCTCTGCTTGACTACCCTCATAGGCAGCAAGTTCAAGACCATGATCAATCACAACCCCCTGTATCTTAACCAACTGAAGGAATCATAGAAACCCTACAGTGCAGAAGGAGGCCATTCGGCCCATCGAGTCTACACCGACCACAATCCCACCCAGTCCCTACCCCCACATATTTTAACCCACTAATCTACGCATCTCAGGACTCTAAGGGGCAATTTTTAACCTGCCAATCAACCTAACCCGCACATCTTTGGACTGTGGGAGGAAACTGGAGCACCCGGAGGAAACCCACGCAGACACGAGGAGAATGTGCAAACTCCACACAGACAGTGACCCGAGCATCGAACCCAGGACCCTGGAGCTGTGAAGCAGCAGTGCTAACCACTGTGCTACCGTGCCGCCCAGACATTAAACACATTGTTAGTCCAGTCAGATAGACATATATCTGTCTGACAGCCTGCATGGAGATTTCCAGCTCTGTGCCCAGGACAGGAAGCAGTGAGCATGGATCTGTCAATCAGCCTCAATCAGCACCTTCAGGAGAATTGGGAGGGTGAATATTAGATACAGCAGAGTGAGAATGGAGGGAGAGTGTGTGGGATGGAGATTTACAACTTTGGGAATGAGAGAGAAAATAATGTTCTGTTCTGAATTTCTATCCTGCACCGACAGTGATGACTTTTGTAAACTCCTTTTACAGGATATCAGTGAGGATTTACAGACAGAAATCTCAAACCAAACCATCAACATCTGACAGAGTAACTCATTCATCAGGACCTGAATATCATTGGCCTTTGAATCTGGAAGGAGAAATGTTTCTCTATTCTGTCTGCTTCATAAATGTTTAAACATCAGTGTGACTGGGATAGCACCGAACAACACACACACACACCCGAGTGAGAGTGTTCCAGTGCACTGAGTGTGGAAAGAGCTTTAACCAGTTACACAGCCTGAAAATTCATCGCAGCATTCACAGCGGGAGAGACTGTACCCGTGTTCTGTGTGAGATTTAACTGATTGTTTAACCTGGAGAGTCACAAGGACACCCGCACCATGGGGAGACTGTGGAAATGTGAGGACTGTGGGAAGAGATACAGAATTCCATCTGAGCTGCAAATTCATGAATGCAGTTACAAGGCGGGGACACCATTCACCTGCTCTGACTGTGGGAAGGGATTCACTCAGTCATCCAGCCTGCAGAGACACCAGCGAGTTCACACTGGGGAGACACCATTCACCTGCTCTGACTGTGGGAAGGGATTCACTCTGTCATCCAGCCTGCAGAGACACCAGCGAGTTCACACTGGGGAGACACCATTCACCTGCTCTGACTGTGGGAAGGGATTCACTCTGTCATCCAGCCTGCAGAGACACCAGCGAGTTCACACTGGGGAGAGGCCATTCACCTGCTCTGACTGTGGGAAGGGATTCACTCTGTTATCCAGCCTGCAGAGACACCAGCGAGTTCACACTGGGGAGAGGCCATTCACCTGCTCTGACTGTGGGAAGGGATTCACTCTGTCATCCAGCCTGCAGAGACACCAGCGAGTTCACACTGGGGGGACACCATTCACCTGCTCTGACTGTGGGAAGGGATTCACTCAGTTATTCCAGCTGCTGAGTCACAAAGTCACTCACAGCCAGGAGAGACCCTTTAAATGCTCTGACTGTGGGAGCGGATTCAAAAGCTCTCGGGTACTGATTTCCCACCAGCGCATTCACACTGGGGAGAGACCGTTCAGCTGCTCTCACTGCACAAAGAGATTTAGAACATCATCCAACCTGCGAGTGCACCAGCGAGTTCACACTGGGGAGAGACCGCTCCTTTGTTCTGAGTGTGGGATGGGATTCGCTCAGTTATCCACTTTGCTGAGACACCAGCGAGTTCATACCAGGGAGAAGCCGTTCACATGCTCAGTGTGTGGGAACAGCTATGTTCACTTATCCAGCCTGCTGAACCACAACGTCACTCACAGCAATGAGAGACCCTTTAAATGCTCTGACTGTGGAAGCGGATTCAAAAGCTCTCAGGAACTGGTGTCCCACCAGCGCATTCACACTGAGGACAGACCGTTCAGTTGCTCTCACTGCATAAAGAGGTTTAGATCATCATCCACCCTGCGGACACACCAGCGAGTTCACACTGGGGAGTGGCCATTCACCTGCTCTCAGTGTGGGAAGGGGTTCACTCAGTCATCCCACCTGCTGAAACACCAGCGAGTTCACACTGGAGAGAGACCATTCACCTGCTTGGTGTGTGGGAAGGGATTTGCTCAGTTATCCAACTTGCTGAGGCACAATCTCACTCACACCAGTGAGAAACCCTTTAAATGTTCTGACTGTGAGAGCGGCTTCAAAAGCTCTCGAGAACTGAAGTCCCACCAGCGCATTCACACTGAGGAGAGACCGCTCAGCTGCTCTCACTGCACAAAGAAGTTTAAATTGTCATCCGGCCTGCGGGCACACCAGCGAGTTCACACCGGGGAGAGGCCATTCACCTGCACCGTGTGTGGGAAGGGATTCACTCAGTTCTCCAGCCTGCAGACACACCAGCGAGTTCACACCGGGGAGAGACCATTCACCTGCTCCGTGTGTGGGAAGGGATTCACTCGGTCATCCCACCTGCTGAGACACCAGCGAATTCACAAGTGATGACAGGGGTTGGATTCTGTTGTTATTGCTGCTGTTAATCACATCCAGGACTGAAGCATGTTCATTCTGACAGTGGGTGAAGTGGGAGGGTTGGAGGGTATCTTTCTGCTGGACTGGCCGGTCTCATGACTTTGCTTCCAATGGGCTGATGCTCTTTGAGCCTGGGAGAGCACATTTCCACTGAAATGCTCCACAAAGGCTGATGAAAGACATATATTTTATCCTGGATGTAAATAGTTTTTCCCACCACTACAGACAGATCTAAAATAAATAAACTTGTCTCTGTTCCATTGAGTCTACAGCACAGGGCCGGGCCAGTCGTGTAACTAAGTCTGCACGCTAGATTTTAGTGAAACCCAACCATTTTCAGGTTAATTTCAATTACATTCACAGAAATGAAAGGTCAAAATGTCATTTTGTTCTTGCACTGAGATAAGAAGCCGTTTAATGTTCAGTATAATCACTCGCATGTATTCATGAAGGGTTATTACATCAATAGGAATCAGCCAGAAACAGGCGACTGACCAAATAGTGAACCTCAGTTAAGTTTCAATTGAAGGATAAGTTATTAATAATCAGCAGTTAATGGGAAGTCACTTTGGGATATTTCTGTATTTCTCCATCAGCTTTTCTTATGAGGACATGAAGGTGGTGTCAGAGCTGGGAAAGAAATGGGATGAGCCTTGGACTCTCTCCCTATCAGGAACACACACACTGTCCTTGACTGTTGAGTCTGTCTGAATGAATGGAACTCCTGTAAAGACATCAAGATAACAGACAGAGCTGAAAGGAAGGCATTGTCCTAAGTTGAAGAGCTTGTGCGTGATTAGCTGGAACCAATGGAGTTGACTCTATTGACAAATTATAGACCAATTAGCCGTTTCCAACCACTTCGAGTCATAGAGGTTTACAGCATGGAAACAGGCCCCTTGGCCCAACTTGTCCATGCCGCCTTTTGTTTTTAAAAAAACCCTAAGCTAATCCCAATTGCCCGCATTTGGCGCATATCCCTCGATATCCATCGTACCCATGTAACTATCTAAATGCATTTTAAAAGACAAAATTGTACCCGCCTCTACTACCACTTCAGGCAGATTGTTCCAGACACTTATCACCCTCTGTGTGAAATAATTGCCCCTCTGGACACTTCTATATCTTGACATGTGCCTGAGGTGGGCTCACAACATCTTTTGAGTGTAAAGAGAGGGATCCACCTTTGTGAACATGGAGTGTGGAGAAGCGGTTTGGATCTTCAGGGACAGTTGAGCTTCCTCCTATCAGCGTGAAGGTTGTTTCCAATAAAGCTCGGGGGCAGATGAGTAGTTTGTCCTGGCACTGGTTCAGTGATGGGTTCCCTGCCAGTCGAAACCCCAGGAAGGTGCAGCCTGTGCTTCTCAGAGGCAGTGACTGTTTCTCTGTCAGCCCCAGGAGTTCACGTTGTCGTCCACTTCTCTTGGATTGATCACTGATTAGAAAGTGTGGAGTTGGTAGAGTTTCATTGATGAGTAAACTTTACCTTATTTCCCACTCCGTTAGTTAGGTGATAAAGAACAAAGAAAATTACAGCACAGTAATAGGCCCTTCGGCCCTCCAAGCCTGCAACGACCATACTGCCCACCTGAATGAAAACCCTCTGCCCTTTCCGGGATCATATCCCTCTATTCCCAAGTTATTCATTTATTTGTCAAGACACCCCTTAGAAGTCACTATCGTATCTGCTTCCACTACCTCCCCTGGGAAGGGGAGTTTCTAAATGTTACATATAAACAATAAACTTTGATAGTATTGACTGATTTGGTGTCTGACTCTTTGCTTGATGGTTGAATCGGTGCAGACTCAATGGCTGAGTGGCCTCCTTCCACACTGGAGGAATTCTATGATTCTCAATGGAGATCACAAATGCTGACAATACTCCCAGTGCAGTATAACCACGCTTCTGAACAAGTTGAATATAACATCCCTGCTGTTCAATTCTATCTCTCGAGAATGGAACCCTATTTATGGGCCCCAGACCTGAGGGAAGATGTGAAGTTCTTAGAGAGGGTGCAGAGGAGATTTGCGAGAATGGCAACTCACATCATTAAAAGGTACCTGGATCAGCACTTGGCAAGTCAGAACATTTAAGGCTATGGGCCAGGTGCTGGTAAATGGGATTAGGTGGGAGGTCAGGTGTTTCCTGCGTGTCGGTGCAGATTCGATGGGCCGAAGGCCCTCTTCAGCACTGCACGATTCAATGATGAGACAATTCAGTTCGTTGGAGAGACTGGAGGAGCTGAAATTTCTCTCTTTAAATCAGTGAAGACATTAGGGTCTAGAATGGGGTCATTCGGTCCACTGATTCAATGCTGGCACTTTGCATGTCAAACTCTTGTCCGTTCTATTTATTGACAGATCCATGCTCACTGCTTCCTGTCCTGGAGTGGAGATGCCGGCGTTGGACTGGGGTAAACACAGTAAGAAGTTTAACAACACCAGGTTAAAGTCCAATTTGGTAGCAAAAGCCACACAAGCCTTTGGAGCCTTAAGCCCCTTCTTCAGGTGAGTCGGAATTCTGTTCACAAACAGGGCACATAAAGACACAGACTCAATTTACATGAATAATGGTTGGAATGCGAATACTTACAGCTAATCAAGGCTTTAAGACACAAACAATGTGAGTGGAGAGAGCATCAAGACAGGCTAAAGAGATGTGTATTGGACACTTTCAGCTCTCTGTGTCCTGGACACAGCTGGAAATCTCCATGCAGGCGGCCAGACAGATATATGTCTATCTGACTGGACTAACAATGTGTGGAATGTACAGACTGGGGGAACAATGGGTGGGGGCGGGGCTCCTGGTTCCGCGCGCCTGAACCCGGAGACGTCACCACGGAGCAGAGTGATTGCTATTGGCTGATTCAGGCAGGGCTCCATTGTGCCGTCACAATGACTCAGAGGGGCGTTCCCAGCACACAGTGTCCCATTGGCAGCAATATCACTGGTTACAGAAGCAGCACACTGCGGATTGGACACCAGCTCAGCGTGGCTGGCGGTCAAAGCCCCGCCCACCCCCACGTGGGCTCGGGTTCCGCCCCCTCATTGTCTACATGCGGGAGATTAACCAATGGCAACGGGTGGAGGACCGGATGGGCGCTGGTCCTCCAGCCAATCGGAATCCGGGCCCTGTGTCAATGGCTGCGCGGAGCTTGGTCCATTGTCTGTGAGTAAAGTGTTTGAATTCTGCGCTCCAGAGGACTGTGGAGCCTCAGTCATCAAATATTTTCAAGAGAGAGATTGATAACTTTTCAGGCATTGAGCAACCTGGGGGATAGTTTGGGAAATAGTGGCCCTATGGAAATAGTGTGAGGTCGATCAGCCAATTCTCAATCAA
Organism: Mustelus asterias; assembly: GCF_964213995.1. Lineage (NCBI taxonomy): Eukaryota > Metazoa > Chordata > Chondrichthyes > Carcharhiniformes > Triakidae > Mustelus > Mustelus asterias. The sequence continues at coordinate 164,406 of NW_027590160.1, forward strand.
TGGTTGAAGCAGGTCGATGGGCTGAATGGCCAACTACAGCTCCAATTTGTTATGATTTCTGTGCTGCACAGGAAGCAGTGAGCATGGATCTGTCAATCAGCCTCAATCAGCACCTTCAGGAGAATTGGGAGGGTGAATATTAGATACAGCAGAGTGGGAATGGAGGGAGAGTGAGTGGGATGGAGATTTACAGCTTTGGGGAATGAGAGAGGAAAGAATGTTCCATAGAAACTAGAATTGTCTGTTCTGAATTTCTATTTCTATTTCTAACTCATTTTACAGGATATTGAAAGAGGAATTACAGGCTGAAATCTCAAATGTCACGTCTAGATCTGGCAGTCATATTCCTTGGGAGTGAAATATCATCGGCCTTTGAATCTGGAAGGGGAAATGTTTGTCCAGTCTGTCGATTTGAAAAAAAATTCAAGCATCAGTGTGACTGGAAAAGCACCAACACACTGCCACACTTGAGTGAGAGTATTCCAATGAACTGACTAAAGAGCTTTAACCAGTTACACAGCCTGAATAAATGTCACACCATTCACAGTGAGGACAGACCGTACTGGTGTTGTGCCTGGACGAGGTTTCAACTGATTGTCCACCCAAGAGAGCGGCAAGGACACCTGCACCATGGAGAAACCATGGAAATGTGCGGATTGTGGGAAGAGATACAGCGCCCCATCTCAGCTGGGCGCTCATCGGCGCAGTCACACTGGGGAGAGGCCGTTCATCTGCTCTCAGTGTGGGAAGGGATTCACTCTGTCATCCAGCCTGCAGACACACCAGCGAGTTCACACTGGAGAGAGGCCATTCGCCTGCTCTCAGTGTGGGAACAAATTCACTCAGTTATCCAGCCTGCAGACACACCAGCGAGTTCACACTGGGGAGAGGCCGTTCACCTGCTCTCAGTGTGGGAAAGGATTCAGTCAGTTGTCCAGCCTGCAGACACACCAGCGAGTTCACACTGGGGAGAGGCCGTTCACCTGCTCTCAGTGTGGGAAGGGATTCAGTCAGTTGTCCAGCCTGCGGACACACCAGCGAGTTCACACTGGGATGAGGCCATTCACCTGCTCTCAGTGTGGGAAGGGTTTCACTCGGTTATCGAACATGTGGAGACACCAGCGAGTTCACACTGGGGAGAGGCCATTCACCTGCTCTCAGTGTGGGAAGGGATTCAGTCAGTTTTCCAGCCTGCAGACACACCAGCGGGTTCATACTGGGGAGAGGCCGTTCACCTGCTCTCAGTGTGGGAAGGGATTCAGAGCTTCATCCAGCCTGCGGACACACCAGCGAGTTCACACTGGGGAGAGGCCGTTCACCTGCTCTCTGTGTGGGAAGGAATTCACTCGGTCCTGCCACCTGTGGAGACACCAGCGAGTTCACACTGGGGAGAGGCCATTCACCTGCTCTCAGTGTGGGGAGGGATTCAGAGCTTCTTCCAGCCTGCGGACACACCAGCGAGTTCACACTGGGGAGAGACCGTTCACCTGCTCTCAGTGTGGAAAGGGATTCACTCGGTCATCCAGCCTGCGGACACACCAGCGAGTTCACACTGGGGAGAGACCGTTCACCTGCTCTCAGTGTGGGAAGGCATTCATAACTTCATCCAGCCTGCGGACACACCAGCGAGTTCACACTGGGGAGAGGCCGTTCACCTGCTCTCAGTGTGGGAAGGGATTCACTCAGTCATCCCATCTGCGGAGGCACCAGCAAGTTCACACTGGGGAGTGGCCGTTCACCTACTCTGTGTGGGAAGCGGTTCAGTGATTCATCCAGCCAGCAGAAACACCAACAAGTTCACACTGGGTGGAAACCATTCACCTGCTCTGTGTATGGAAAGGGGTTCTCTCGGTTATTCTGCCTGCAGACACACCAGGGAATTCACACTGGGGAGAGACCGTTCAGCTGCTCTGTGTGTGAGAAGAGATTCAGTCTTTCATCTCAGCTGTTGGTACACCAGCGAGTTCACGAGTGGTTCCAGTGGTCGATTTTGCTGTTATTGTTTCTGCTTTCAATTATATTGGTCAATGGGGAGGGTCGGAGGGTTTCTTTCTGCTGGACTGACCGGTCTCACAACTTTGCCTCCAATGGCTGATGCTCTTGTCTTGTTGCGAATACCTGGTTTCAAATTTCACAAGGATCACAGAGTGACAGAGTGTGAGGAAGTTCAGAGATATTTAGTCAGCATTTCTGTTTGAAACCTCCCAAATGCCCATCCAATTTCCTTTATAATTGTTTATTGTCTCCACTTCCTCCTCCCTCGTAGGCAGCGAGTTCCAGGTCATTACCATTCACTGCATCAAAATATTATTCCTCACATGGGCAGCACGGTAGCACAGTGGTTAGCACTGCTGCTTCACAGCTCCAGGGACCAGGGTTCGATTCCCGGCTTGGGTCACAGTCTGTGTGGAGTTTGCACATTCTCCTCGTGTCTGCGTGGGTTTCCTCCGGGTGCTCTGGTTTCCTCCCACAGTCCAAAGATGTGCGGGTTAGTTTGATTGGGCATGCTAAAATTTGCCCCTTAGAGTCCTGAGATGCGTAGGTTAGAGGGATTAGCGGGTAAATGTGTAGGGATATGGGGGTAGGGCCTGGGTGGGATTGTGGTCGGTGCAGACCCGATGGGCCAAATGGCCTCTTTCTGCACTGTAGGGTTTCTCTGATTCTGTGATCCCACCCAAAACTTTAAATTTGCTTGTCATCCTTGTCCCATCAGCTAATAGGAACAGATTTTCTTTGTCCACCTTATCTAAACCTGTCAGAATCTTGTCCACCTCTATCAAATCTCCCCTCAACCTCCTTTGCTCCAAGGGGAACAACCCCAGCCTGACATTGACAATAAAGATCAATTCAACAGAATATGTTACTGTCTGAAATCAAATGGGAATGTTTAATTTCTGTTTTAAAGATACTGTGAATATATTGTCCTGGACAATAAAGGAATTGGAATAACTAACCTTGGGTGTGGTTGAATGGAATATATCAATCTGGAACCCACTTACATTCGAGTGAAAGTCTGGAATGTGTCGCTGGAAGTCCCTGCCTAACAGCACTTTGGGTCACCTATACCTCAGGCATTGTAGCAGTTCAGGAAGGCAGTATTGGGGTTGATCGTGGCCGAGGCAGCTACATACAGCCACATATTCTGTTATAATTGAAGGACTGTAGTTTGAATGTGAGGCATTATGGGACTGGACTATGGAGTCATAGAGATTTACAGCATGGAAATAGGCCCATCAGCCCAACTTGTCCATGCTGCCTTTTTTTTAAAACCCCTTAGCTAATCCCAATTGCCTGCATTTGGCCCATATCCCTCTCTACCCATCTTATCCATGTAACTATCTAAAAGCTTTTTAAAAGACAAAATTGTACCCGCCTCTACTGCTATCTCTGGCAGCTTGTTCCAGACACTCACCACCCTCTGTGTGAAAAAATTACCCCTTTCGACACTTTTGTATCTCTCCCCTCTCACCTTAAACCTATGCCTTCTAGTTTTAGACTCCCCTACTTTTGTGAAAAGATATTGACTATCTACCTTATCAATGCCCCTCATTATTTTATAGAGCTCTATAAGGTCACCCCTCAGCCTCCTGCGCTCCAGAGAAAAAAGTCTCAGTCTATCCAGCCTCTCCTTATAACTCAAACCATCCAGTCCCAGTTGCATCCTAGTAAATCTTTTCTGCACTATTTCTAGTTTAATAATACCCTTTCTATAATAGGATGACCAGAACTGCACACACTATTCCAAGTGTGGCCTTACCAATGTCTTGTACAACTTCAACAAGACATCCCAACTCCTGTATTCAATGTTCTGACCGATGAAACCAAGCATGCCGAATGCCTTCTTCAGCATTCTGTCCACCTGTGACTCCACTTTCAAGGAGCTATGAACATGTACCCATCGATCTCTTTGTTCTGTTACTCCCCAACGCCCTACCATTAACTGAGTAAGTCCTGCCCTAGCTCAATCTACCAAAATGCATCACCTCGCGTTTGTCTCAATTAAACTCCATCTGCCATTCGTCAGCCCACTGGCACAATTGATCAAGATCCCGTTGCAATCGGAGATAACTTTCTTCACTATCCACTATGTCACCAATCTTGGTGTCATCTGCAAACCTACTAACCGTGCCTCCTATATTCTCATCCAAATCATTAATATAAATAACAGTGGACCCAGTACTGATCCCTGAAGCACACTGCTGGTCACAGACCTCCAGTTTGAAAAACAACCCTCTACAACCACCCTCTGGCTTCTGTCAAGAAGCCAATTTTGTATCCATTTAGATACCTCACCCTGGATTCCGTGAGATTTTAACCTTATGCAACAACCTACCATGCGGTACTTTGTCAGAGATCTTGCTAAAGTTCATGTTGACAACATCAACTGCACTGCCCTCATCTATCTTCTTAGTTACCCCTTCAAAAAACTCAATCAAATTTGACCACAGCTCAGTTTCTGCAATCATGAACCATTAAAGCTGCTTCGCAGTGCCCTGACAGAGGACCTGGTGAGAATATTTCCTCATTGAGTTAGAATTAAACTTATTCCAGGACTGGCTGGTGTTCAGTGGCTGAGATACCTGAATCTATGAAAAAGGGATCTGACCAATCAACAAACAGTGGTAGGTAGTTGATTAAGAAGTTAAGAAGCGTTCTCAGGCATTGTTTAAATTATTTTATCATAAATTTGTGATGAGAACTGTGAGGGACTATGACCCGATAGTCAGTGAAGTGACGGTATACTCCAAGTAGCACTGGACTGAAAAGCGAGAGTAGATTCTAATGAATGGTTATAATCTTACCCTAGCATGGCCAGTGAAAAATCAGAGCTCGAGTGATCAAGAATAATAATGTGATAAGGTGCGAAGGAATAAGATCGCACCGTGTAAAAATCAAGTTGGGATGACATTTGTATCACATAGGAGTCAATGAATGGAATACATTGGGTATTGCACATCCCCTAGCCTGGCCTGATTGAACACATGAATGGGCTATTGAAACAACAAATCAAGCTTCTGACCAGTGACCACACACTCAAAGAGTGGCACAGGCCTTACCTAATTTGAATAATAGGCCACAAAAAGGAGGGGTGGCACGGCGGCACAGTGGTTAGCACTGCAGCCTCACAGCACCAGGGACCTGGATTTGACTCCGTCTGTGTCACCGTCTGTGTGGAGTTTGCACATTCTCGCTGTGTCTGCGTGGGTTTCATCCAAGTGCTCCGGTTTCCTTCCACAGTCCAAAGATGCGGGTTTGGTTGATTGGCCATGATAAATTGCCTCTTAGTGTCAGGGTGATATAGGATAAATAAGTATGGTTATGGGGATAGGGCCTGGGTGGGATTGTGGTCGGTGCAGATTCAATGGGCTGAATGGCCTCCTTCTGCACTGTAGGGATTCTATGAAACCCCGTGAGTCAGATGATAAAACAACCTGTCCCTTCAATTCTTCCTCCAGACAGGGAATATGACACATCTGTATGTAAGGGTGGCAAGGTGTGGGTACATATCTCAAACCAAACCCCACAGAAAAGGGGAAATAATTGCTGCTGGACATGCTTGGCTTGTACCTCCTAAGCTGCGTTCACTCCCGATGCATGGGGGATGGAAGGCATCCAGTAAAATATGCACTCAAAACAAATGTACTTGTGCAGAAGGACAGAAATATTATTTGTATAACATCACTGTCCAGGCATCCGTGCTCAATGTGGCAGATTGTAGCCAATGGCCTTTTGTGGTGGTATGTCCTCTACATAACTCCTCATACATGAAGCTTGTACCTTACAGCTGAGTCATGGCCAATGTCAACAGGAATTATCGCCAGTTAATGATACTATGATGCATGAAATTGGACAAGTTTGGTGGGGAGGCGATGGCCTCGTGATATTATCGCTAGATTACTAATTCAGAACTCAGCTAATGTTCTGGGGACCTGGGTTCAAATCCCACCACAGCAGATAGTGAAATTTAATGAAAAAGATCTGGAAATAAGAATCTACTGATGACCATGAAACCATTGTCGATTGTCAGAAAAAAAAACATCTGATTCACAATATCCTTTCGGGAAGGAAATCTGCCATCCTTAACTGGTCTGGCCCACATGTGACTCCATGAATAATTTAAAAAAACTATGTCTGCATTACCAGCACTCTCAATGTACATCTGAATGCCAGATAGCTTGAACCCCCTGTAAACCAATGTTGGAAAGATGCATGGGACATATTTGATGTACATACTAATAGAACATATTATGTGATATAGACACACCCACGGTATTGTGCATCTGCCTTCAATTGAACTTAATAAATTTTGCAGGTTTATTGAACAAAATACACAAGTTTCTGCACACCTAACTCAAGACAGGCAACATCTTCTTAGGCAGAGTGTGGAAATGACCTGTGCTTAAGGCAAACTTCACCAAACATCGGATGAACTTAATTGCCTCAGTTTTCACCTTTGGTGGGATGTTTTTAATGTATGGTCACCCAAAGCATCTGCTGTTTTTACTTTAATGTTACATCCTGTTGTCATACTGCGTCTTTGTACCCTTTTGTTGTTCATTTTAATTGTCTTGTGGCACAGAGTGCGTGCATTGTTCACACAGGTCATTGTTGTGAAGGAACTTATACAGGTACAGATGGGATTGCTGCGTTGGCTGCTGAATCTCAGGGTGGAATGTATAGAAAGTAAAGAGTTAAGATATTCACCAGTCAACTCAGCATTTATTCATGCTGTGAGAACCTAAAGAAGCAGCTGCGCTACAGAAACAAGCTGACCTTCCAGTGCTGTATTTGTATATTGTTTCCCAAGCCTGGGAATTGACCAAATCTCCTGTCAGGTTGTTTGTGCCGCACTGTAAAACACGGGGGGCGGGGCTTCGACCCGGGTACGTTGGTCTTCACCTTGGACCGGGATCACGAACGTTGCCGGGACCTCTCGAGCTCCAGACCAGCTGTCGTTAGATTAGTCTCCGACAGGCAGAAGGCAGTGAGACTCATTGTTTTCATTTCTCTCGTATTATTTACTCTTTTTGAATAAACCATGATAATAGTTGAGAGATCATAATTCTGGTCTGTCTCTTATTTAACATTCACGTGGATCATTGGTGGCACGGTGGCACAGCAGTTAGCTGCCTCACAGCGCCAGGGACCTGAGTTTGATTCCCAGCTTGGGTCACTGTCTGTGTTCTCCCCTTGTCTGTGTGGGTTTCCTCCGGGTGCTCCGGTTACCTCCCACAGTCTGAAAGACGTGCTGGTTCGGTGCATTGGCTGGGCCAAATTCTCCCTCAGTGTCACCGAACAGGTGCAGGAGCGTGGCGACTCGGGGATTTTCACAGTGACTTCATTGCAGTGTTAATGTAAACCTACTTGTGACACTAACCGGAGGAAGCCCATGCAGACATGGGGAGAACATGCAAACTCCATGCAGACAATCACCCAAGGCTGGAATTGAACTCGGCTCCCTGGAGCTGTGAGACAGCAGTGCGAACCACCATGTCAGCCCATGTTTGCGACCAGGTGTCCCTGGAAAGGAAGCATGTGGTGCCGACCAACACAAGGTCTTCAGTGGGCACTGTGGGGGCTGGAGAGCTTCATTCCTCCCCAGAACCACATCATCGTTTTACGTTTGTAACTTTTCATTCAGGGTTTAGTTTTTGGCTGTCCCTTTAAAGGATTCTCCCCCCCCCCTCCCCCCACTGCCTCCCCCCCCCCCCCCCCCCACCCCGCCCCCGCCTTCCCATTCATTTAATTTGATTGTTTAATTTGATCCAAATTTCGATGTTAAAGAGTACAGAAGGGGAATTCATTATTGACCCCAAATCACAGAGAATATGGAACTTGGTCCATGGTGAGTGGTTGAGGTGAACAGCATGAATACATTGAAAGGAAAGTTAGATCCACACATCAGGGACACAGTAACAGAAGGATATGCTGATCGGGAGGAGATGCAGTGGGGGAGGTGGAGGCTGATGTGGAGCAAATTACTGACAGACCGATTGAGCCGGCTGGCCCGGCCCTGTGCTGGAGACTCAATGGAACAGAGACTCATGTATTTATCTGAGATCTGACTGCAGGATCGATCAAACAAACTCAGGCCAGTCTTAAGGTTCATGGTGTTGTGATCTCAGTGAAAACAGTGCGGAGCAGCCACAGCATCTCGGTTACAATGAATATTCACCTTCTGAAAGCCCTTGTGTGGCCGGTGCCAATGTGTGTCTGTGAAAGCTGGACTATCAGTAAGAGTGACGAGGCTCCAATAAAAGTGTTTGAAATGAAAGGACTCGGACGGATATTCCGTGTGTCACGGACGGCAAAATGGATGAATGAGTGGGTGCTGGAGAAAGCTGGTGTTCACCGGAACCTGTTTGAGGCTCTGACATCCCAGAAGCTCACCTATTTTGGACATAAGAGCATAAGAACATAAGAAATAGGAGCAGGAGTAGGCAATCTAGCCCCTCGAGCCTGCCCCGCCATTCAGTAAGATCATGGCTGATCTGAAGTGAATCAGTTCCACTTACCCGCCTGCTCCCTATCACCCTTAATTCCCTTATTGATCAGAAAAATATCTACCTGTGACTTAAACATATTTAACGAGGTAGCCTCCACTGCTTCAGTGGGCAGAGAATTCCAGAGATTCACTACCCTCTGAGAGAAGAAGTTCCTCCCCAACTCTGTCTTAAACTGACTCCCCTTTATTTTGAGGCTGTGTCCTCTAGTTCTTGTTTCCTTTCTAAGTGGAAAGAATCTCTCTGCCTCCACCCTGTCGAGCCCCTTCATTATCTTATAGGTCTCTATAAGATGTGTTGTGAATAGGGAGGGAGTGTTTGGAAAAAGAGGTAATGTGAGACAGAACACCTGGAAAATGTGTGCAAGAAAGGCCCGAGATGGGTGGATAATATCGGAATGTGGACCGGCCTCTCGATGGGACAGGCAGTGAGAGCAGTTGAGAAATCAGTGGACAAAGATTGTTCAGAGCGCGGCCAACCCTGAGAATGAGGACGGATAAGCGATAAAGGACCTGTAGTGGTAGGAAAAAGACGTTATTACTCAGGATAAAATTACTGTACTGTAAGAAACTAAGAGCAGGCCATTCGAGTCTGCTCCACCATTCAATATGATCATGGCTGATCCTCGATCTCAATGCCATATTCTCCCCATACCGATTGAAGCCATTAAAATCTAAACTAAAATCTATCTCTTCCTTGAATATATTCAGTGACTGGGATTCCACAGCTTTCTGTGGTAGAGAATTCCACAAGTTCACTACCCTTTGAGTTAAGTTTTTTCCTCATCTCGGTCTCATCTGACATCTGCTTTTGTGGATCATTTCAGTGGAAATGTGCGCTCGCTCAAAGGGAATCAGCCACTGGAATGCAAATTGAGAGACCGGTCAGTCCAACAGCAAGAAAGCCTCTGACCCTCCCACTTCACCAACTGTCAGAATGAACATGCTTCAGTCCTGGATATGATTAACAGCAGCAATAACAGCAAAATCCAACCCCTGTCATCACTTGTGAACCCGCTGGTGTCTCAGCAGGTGGAATGACTGAGTGAATCCCTTCCCACACACAGAGCAGGTAAATGGTCTCTCCCCAGTGTGAACTTGTTGGTGTGTCAGCAGGGTGGAGGAATCTCCGAATCCTTTCCCACACACGGAGCAGATGAACGGCCTCTCTCCAGTGTGAACTCGCTGATGTGCCAGCAGGTCAGATGAATCTCTGAATCCTTTCCCACACTCTGAGCAGGTGAATGGTCTCTCCCCAGTGTGAACTCGATGGTGCCTCTGCAGACTGGATGACCGAGTGAATCTCTTCCCACAGTCAGAGCAGATGAATTGCCTCTCCTTGGTGTGAACTTGTTGGTGTACCAGTAGGGTGGATGAATCTCTGCATCTTTTCCCACACACTGAGCAGCTGAATGGTCTCATCCCTGTGTGAACTCGATGGTGTCTCACTAGGTTGGATGAAATACTGAATTTCTTCCCACACACAGAGCAGGTGAATGGCCTCTCCCTGCTGTGAACTCGCTGGTGTGTAAGCAGGTCGGATGCATTAGTAAATCTCTTCCCACACTGAGAGCAGGTGAATGGTCTTTCCCCGGTGTGACTGCGTCGATGAATTTCCAACTCAGATGGGGACTTGAATCCCTTTCCACAATCCTCACATTTCCACGGTTTACCCATGGATTCGGTGTCTGTGTCTCGGTGCTTTTCCAGTCACAGGAATGGTAAAATGGGCGATGGTTTGCCTCATCCTATTAAATCGAGTGACTCTGTCAGATCTTGGTGTGAAGTTTGGTTTGAGATTTCTTAAAGGATATTCCCTTTTAATATCCTGTAAAAGAAATTTGCAAATGTCATCACTGTCAGGACAGCTCAGAAATTCAGAACAGACAACCAGTCACTGATGGGATACATTCTGCCACATGGATAATTATGGATTGTAACATTGTCATTAAAACATGTGATACCAAAGCCACAGCAATGTGGTTGAATCTTAAGTGCCCACCAAGGGCAACTGGAGATGGGCAAGAAATGCTGGCCAGCCAGCGACGTCCACGTCCCACAAATGAATACAAAAGTGATTGAGTGTAAATAATTTACATTTAAAAATGTCTTCTGTCAACGGTGTAAATGCTCATTTATAAATTTATATATGTATATATATCTATTTACATATTTATAAATGCTCATTTTGTCATTGATTTCCTGAAGCTCCTGTTTTGAGTTTCAGACAGTTCTATGCCAAGTGTTTGAGGTGATTAAAAGTCTTTCATCTTACTCTTTGCATATCGATATTCACTAAAGCTACACAGATTGATTTTCTTCTCATTATAAATATAATTTCAATACTTAAAAGGACAGTCTTTCAGCAATCCCTATTTTCCTTCTTTCTGGTTGATAATTAAGGGTCTGTACACTTGGCGTAATTTATGATTTTGTTCCTAATTTTATCGGTTTCCCCACCCGCCACAATCTCCACAACACAGCAAAAATAATCACTATTCACTAATTGGGATTGTCAATGGCGGGCTTTATACCCAGCATTCCCCGCGGTGCTGAAAGTCCCCTTTCTACATTACAGGAGAGTCGTGCGCAGGCCCAATGCTCATCCAGTTGGAGCATGCGCAGTATGAGTGATGTCTCCTGAGGCAAAGACGCTTCTTTGGTTAACAGGCAGTCGGTAAGGATGCTGAAACCCGGAGTGAGTAACGGAGGCCATTCTGGTTGGGGTGAGTTTGTAAACATCGGGTGAATGCTCTAACCCCCTTTACGAACCTGAAGGTGCCGCGTTTGCAGCTCCGGGTCTTTTTTCCGAAACGAGGCCCCGGTTACTGGCCGCCATCTTGATTCAAAGCCGAGGGGTGCGCATGCGTCTTCGTTCAGGTGACGTCACAGAGTGGACGGGGCTTCAGGGTCTCTGTTCCCAACTGGGTCCTAGTGCCCGGTGTACCATACCCGAGTAAACAGATTTTAAACAGCTTCACCCACTCCCAGGCTGCAGCAAATGTTTGCAGCCCAAAGGAGTCCATGGGCCATGTTTACATTATATTAATATCATATTATAGCCCAAAGATGTGGATTGCCCATATTAAATTGCCTCTTAGTGTCATAGAAATCATAGAAACCCCACAGTGCAGAAGGAGGCCATTCGGCCCATCGAGTCTGCACCGACCACAATCCCACCCAGGCCCTACCCCCACATATTTTACCCACTAATCCCTCTAACCTACGCATCTCAGGACTCTAAGGGGCAATTTTTAACCTGGCCAATCAACCTAACCCGCACATCTTTGGACTGTGGGAGGAAACCGGAGCACCCGGAGGAAACCCACGCAGACACGAGGAGAATGTGCAAACTCCACACAGACAGTGACCCGAGCCGGGAATCGAACCCGGGACCCTGGAGCTGTGAAGCAGCAGTGCTAACCACTGTGCTACCGTGCCGCCCAAGATGTGCAGGTTAGATGGGAAATTGTGAGGTTACCAGGATAGGGTGAGGAAGAACACCTGGCTAAGATGCTCTGTCAGAGAGTCGGTGCATACTCAATGGGTCAAATGGCACATTCTGCACTGTCGGGATTCTATATTCAGTGTGAGATGTTGCAGCCCTGTATAGTTATCTGAAGGAGCTGCTCCGCAACCTTTGTTAACACTTTAGCCCTAATCTCCTAGTCTTTGGCTGTGTGGGGGGAAGTTGGGGAGAACAAAGAAAAGTACAGCACAGGAACAGGCCCTTTGGTCGTCCAAGTCCATGCCAATCATGATACCCTAATTTACAAAAAACCTTCTGCCCTTACTCGGTCTGTATCCCTCTGGGCAGCATGGTGGCACAGTGGTTAGCACTGCTGCCTTGGAGCTCCAGGGTCACAGGTTTAATTCTGGCCTTGGGTCACTTTCTGTGTGGAGTTTGCACATTCTCTCCGTGTCTGTGTGGGTTTCCTCCGGGTGCTCCGGTTTCCTCCCAAAGTCCAAAGATGTGCGGGTTAGGTTGATTGGTCATGATAAATTGACCCGAGTGTCAGGAGAATTAGTAAAGTAAATGTGTGCGGTTGCGGGAATTGGCCCTGGGTGGGATTTTTTAAAATTAATTTGTGGGACATGGGTGTCACTGGCTGGCCAGCATTTATTGCCCATCCCTAGTTGCCCTTGTTCAGAGGGCAGTTGAGAGTCAACCACATTGCTGTGGCTCTGGAGTCACATGTAGGCCTGACCAGAAAAGGACGGCAAATTTCCTTCCCTAAAAGACATCAGTGAACCAGATGGATTTTTCCGACAATCGACAATGGTCATGGTCATCAGTAGATTCTTAATTCCAGATATTTTTTGTTGAATTCAAATTCCACCACCTGCCGTGGCAGGATTTGAACACGGGTCCCCAGAACATTAGCTGAGTTTCTGGATTAATAGTCGAGCGATAATTTCTAATTCCTCCCTATTCAAGTACCCATCCAGATTCCTGTTAAATTTTGCTAATGTGCCTGCTTCCACCACCTATTTGGCAGCACGTTCCAGGCACCCACCACTCTGTGTGAAAAACTTCCACTGCACATCTCCCTTAAACATTCCCCTTCTCATCTTGAACCTGTGCCCCTTGTAATTGATAATTACACCCGAAGAAAAAAACCTCTGACTATCCACCCTGTCTATGCCTCTCAGAATTTTGTAGACCTCTATCAGGTCTCCCGTCAGCCTCTGTCTTTCCAGCAAAAAATCCTATTCAACCCCTCCTCGCCAACATCCTCGAGACCAGGCAACATCGTGGTGAACCTTCTTTGCACTCTCTCCAAAGCTTCCAGGTCCTTCTGGTAGTATGGTGGCCAGGAATGCATGCAATACTCCAAATGCAGCTTAACCAAGATCAGAGTATCTTCTCCTGGACCTGCTCTTGGGCCAGATTCAAACAACAATTTGTTGAAGCTGAATGAGCAGTGTCCATAGCAATTGGGTGGATGTCGCATATCCTTGCAGTCCCTCCTGGAGAGGGAGCATGTGGTGTCCACTGATACACTTGCTACCTTCCACAACTGATGAGCATCGCAGGGTACAAAGTAACTTCAAGACACTGGAAACAACATTCTGGTTCATTAGGAAGCTAACCTTTCTTCTTGTTGGTACTTTGTTGCTGATCTTTTTCTTCTTTTAGTTTGTTTGGACCACATATTTGGGGAAACAAACAAGGGAAAAGAATATTCAATAGAAAATGAAATATCTGTTCTGAATTTCTATCATGTTACAATGATAATTTTTGTAAACTCCTTTTACAGGGTATTTGAAGAGGAAGTTTTGCAAATGTGAAACTCAAACACAACATCACACAAAAATACAACAACATTGTTCCATTCATCAGAACCTGATTATCATCGACCTTTGAATGGGGAAGCAGAAATGTTTGTTTGTTTTGCAAACATCAGTGTGACTGGAAAAGCACCGAGACACTCACACACCCAAGTGAGAGTGTTCCAGTGAACTGACTGTGGAAAGAGCTTTAACCAGTTACACAGCCTGAAAAAAACATCACAACATTCACAGCCAGGAGAAACCATCACGTGTTCTGTGTGTGGATGAGGCTTCAACTGATCATCCAACCTGGAGATACACAAGGACACCAGCACCATGGAGAAACAGTGGAAATGTGCATATTGTAGTAAGGGGTTCAGTTACCCTTCCCAGCTTAAAAATCATCAACGCAGTCACACTGGGGAGAGACCATTCACCTGCTCCATGTGTGGGAAGGGATTCATTCAGTCATCCCACCTGCTTTCACACCAGCAAGTTCACCTTGATGAGAGGCTGTTAAACCGCTCGGACTGTGAAAGCAACTTTAAAAGCTCGGAGGACCTGGTCACACACCAGGTTGTTCACACTGAGAGACAGTTCAGTTGCTCTCACTGTGGGAGGGGGTTCATACGATCACAGAACCTCATCGAACATGAACGCACTCACACTGGGGAGAGGCCATTCACCTGCTCTGTGTGTGGGAAGGGATTCACGCGATTATCCTACCTCACTACACACCGACTGGTTCACACTAATAACAGACCTTTCAAATGTACTGAATGTGAGAAGAGTTATAAAACCACAAGTGAATTGCTGATACACCAGCGAGTTCACACTGGGGAGAGGCCATTCACCTGCGCTGTGTGTCAGAAGGCATTTGCACGATCATCCCACCTCGCTAAACACCAACTGGTTCACACGGATAAAAGACTTTTCAAATGCTCTGAGTGTGAGAAGACTTACAGAACCACAACTGACCTGCTGACACACCAGCGAGTTCACACTGGGGAGAGGCCATTCAGATGTACAGTGTGTGGGACAGGATTCACTCTGTCATCCAGCCTCCAGAAACACCAGTGAGTTCACACTGGGAAGAGGTCGTTCACCTGCTCCACGTGTGGAAAAGGATTCATTCATTCAGCCAATCTTCTGACACACCAGCGAGTTCACACTGGGGAGAGGCCATTCCTTTGCTCCGACTGTGGGAAGACATTCATCCACTCATCCCACCTTTTGAGACACCAGAAAGTTCACAAATGACGGAAGGATTTGGATTCTGCTGTTATCTTTGAAAATTCATTTTACAGGACATGAGGGTCGCTGACTGGGCCGAGCATTTATCGCCCATCCCTAATTCCCCTCCATTTCAGAGGCCATCTAAGAGTCAACCACATTGCTGTGGCTCTGGAATCACATGTAGGCCAGACCAGGTCAGGGCGGCAGATTTCCTTCCCTGAAGGACATTAGTAAACCAGATGGGTTTTTCCAACAATCGTCAATGGTTTCATGGTCATCAGTTGACTTTTAATTCCAGATTAATCACATC
Source organism: Mustelus asterias (assembly GCF_964213995.1). Classification (NCBI taxonomy): domain Eukaryota; kingdom Metazoa; phylum Chordata; class Chondrichthyes; order Carcharhiniformes; family Triakidae; genus Mustelus; species Mustelus asterias. The sequence continues at coordinate 179,729 of NW_027590160.1, forward strand.
CCAGCCTGAAACATGTTCAGCCTGAGAGCTGGAGTTTCTTCATGCTGATGTTAATAATCTCCATTACTTGCTGCAGTTTAGTATCCGATGCGTGTCAAATGAACGAATATTATTTCAGACACACAGTCGGGTCCTTTATTTCTCCAGGATAAGAGGAGATTATTCGATATCCTGTTACTGACTGCTCCATTTGTGAGTATTTTGTTTCTCCTTTCTCACTGTCTGGATCATTTCAGTTGCGGACCTTCAGCTATTCTCTTGGACCCAGACCTTCCAGAGCATCTCTCTTAGTCTGGGGAATCAATGAAGGGAGTGATAACACACTCGGCCTCAGTAAACACAAAACCCAGTCTTGATGTGCTGGACCCATCATTGAGAATAGGGATGTTTGTGGAGTCTCCTCTTCCTGTGGTTCCACTTTGGGCTGAAGTCAGTGAGGTCTCTGATCTGTGTTCTGTTTTTTATACCAGTAAAACAAATAAACTAATTAACAAGTGAAATCTCCTCAAAACATCATTGTAACAAAAAGACAGAACTTCAAAGAAAATGTATCAAAATTAATTAAAATGTTATTTAATATAAACCAAAAGTAAATGGGCAGCACAGTGATTAGCACTGCTGCCTCACAGCGCCAGGGACCTGGGTTCAGTTCTGGCCTTGGGTCACTGTCTGTGTGGAGTTTGCATGTTCTCCCTGTGTCTGTGTGGGTTTCCTCCGCGTGCTCTGGTTTCCTCCCACAGTCCAAAGATGTGCAGGTTAGGTTGATCGGCTGTGCTAAATTGACCCTAGTGTCAGGGGGATTAGGAGAGTAAATATGTGGGGTTGGGGAATAGGGCTTGGGTGGGATTCTGGTCGGTGCAGCTCGATGGGCCGATGGATTCTATGATTCTGTGACATGAAACAGAATGAGGGTGAAAGGTAACTAATGAGACTAAAATGTCATTACTGGGGGGCCGGGATTGATGATGCAGCCCAGACCCCACAAGAGCCCACCAGTCATGGAAGGCCTGGCAGTGGCAGTGGACACCACGTGCTCCCTTTCCAAGGCCACCCAGCCGTGAATTTAACCCTGGTACAGAGGCAGACATTTGGGTTGGTGGAACCCCCTCGAGCAGATCAGTGTTTGGGAAATGGATGTCTGTAGAACATGAGGGCAGGGTTACATTGTACAGGAAGAGAAACAGAAACCCAAACAGCACAAGAGGCTGGTTATTGATGATTCTTGTGAACATTATTCCCAGGGTATTAGCAGGGGATGATTTACAGGGAGGGAACTTATAGCCAAACATCACATTGAGATCTAACAGAATCACTCGATTCATCAGGACCTGAATATCATTAACCTTTCAATGTGGAAGGAGAAATGTTTGTTTGTTCTGTCTGTGGGAAAAGATTTCATAGAAACCCTACAGTGCAGAAGGAGGCCATTCGGCCCATCGACTCTGCACCGACCACAATCCCACCCAGGCCCTACCCCCACATATTTACCCGCTAATCCCTCTAACCTACGCATCTCAGGACTCTAAGTGGCAATTTTTAGCATTGCCAATCAACCTAACCAGCACATCTTTGGACTGTGGGAGGAAACCGGAGCACCCGGAGGAAACCCACGCAGACACGAGGAGAATGTGCAAACTCCACACAGACAGTGACCCAAGCCGGGAATCGAACCCAGGTCCCTGGAGCTGTGAAGCAGCAGTGCTAACCACTGTGCTACCGTGCCGCCCTATTTCAAATATCAGTGTGACTGGAAAAGCACCGAGACACAGACACACCCGAGTGAGAGTGTTCCAGTGCACTGAGTGTGGAAAGAGCTTTAACCGGTTACACAGCCTGAAAATACATCGCAGCATTCACAGCGAGGAGAGACTGAATACGTGTTGTGTGTGTGGATGAAGCTTTGACTGATCATCCAACCTGAAGAGACACAAGGACACCAGCACCATGGAGAAAGCATGGACATATGGGGATTGAGGGATGTGATTCATTTACCCGTTTCAACTGGGAAATGATCAATACGGTCACACTGAGGAGAGAACTTTCACCTTCTCCATGTGTGGAGATGGATTTACTCAGTTATCCAGTCTGTCGGCACACCAGCAAGTTCATTCGGGGAGAGGCTGTTCAGATGCTCCAGGTGAGGGAAGGAATTTGCTGACTCATCTGAGCTGCTGCCGTATGAGCAAGTTCACACTGAGGAGGGTGCATTCGCCTGCTCTGTGTGTGGGAAAGAGACTCACTCCATCATCCAACCGACTGAGACACCAGTGAGTTCACAAATGAGTGCAGGAGTTGGATTTGGCGAATGCTGCAGTTCGGATTGAACATGTGGGTTAATCCCGAGGTGTGTAAGAAATACGTCTCAGTCGCTCTCTTTAATGGTTCAGAGCTCCTAGACATGGAACAAAAGCTCCTCTACAATTGTATTTAGAGTCAGGAAGAACAACAGTAAATGCTGGAAACATGCTGTCAAATCAGAGATTGGTGTAAAGCTGGGATCTGTTCCTGACTGAGTGAAACGGCAGGTTTAAGTTTCCAGTCTGGAAAAAGTACAGATTTAAAATGTTAGTGTGAATTCCTGAATCTACCAATGTAAGGCAATGGAAACATCAAGTTACATTTCTGTCTGGAACCTTTAACCATCTCTCACCTTCCATTGGCTTCAATGTGATGGAAACTCACTGTTGAAATCTCTCAGCATTTGAAACATGTTTACAAATGATTGGAGGGTTTTTAGTTGAGATCTTTCTTCTGTCCACTTGAGGTATTAAATAACAGACTTTCTCCTGTGAATATCCAGCTGGAGTTTTGGGCCCTGATGTATTTCCTTGTTCATCTTGTTGACTCTAAATATTGAACCTTGTGGTTTCAAACACCAGATAATCAAATTCCCAACAACGGATTGTCTTTTACTGACTTTATTAACTGCGCTGCAATAATACAGACAGAGTAATTCCTCACATGGTTCCAGTGCTCAACGAAGTACTGAAATGATAACATTTATATGCATTTCAGAGCCTGTAACATAGGAATGGTGTATTGGTCTGTAACTTTAATTCAATGTTCCTTCTTTCAATATCATGTCCACCACTTTCCTGTTACCTGATCAATTTGTTTATTGTTATTACAGGATTGTCACATATTTCCATTGTTGTATCTTTAATTTTATGAATCTTTGACGTAAGTTACACAGCAGTTAAGTCTTTGGGCTGTGAGTGTGTTTCTTGAATAAAATACCATTACATTTTTTAAATAGTCATTCGATCTGGAGAACAGAGATAATACAGTTGATTCAGAACTCTCTTCTCCTCAACTCTGATCTAAAAGGCTACGACTCTCATCAACTTTTACAGATGCACCATAGAAAGCATTCTTCCTGGTTATATCACAGCTTGGTATGGCTCCTGCTCTTCCCAAGACCGCAAGAAACCACAAAGAGTTGGGAATGTAGCCCAGTCCATCACGCAAACCAGCCTCCCATCCATTGACTCTGTCTACACTTCCCGCTGCCTCAGAAAAGCAGCCAGCATAATCAAGGACCCCACGCACCCTGAACATTCTCTCTTCCACCAGGAAAAATATATAAAAGTCTGAGGTCATGGACCAACCGAGTCAAGAACAGCTTTTTCCCTGCTGCCATCAGACTTTTGAATGGTCCTATCACATATTAAGCTGATCTTTCTCTACACCCGAGCTATGACTGTAATATTACATTCTACATCTTCTTTCCGTCTCCCCTTTGTACTTTATGAACAGGATGTTTTGTCTGCATAGTTCACAAGAAACAATACTTTTCACTGTATCCCAATACATGTGACAATAAATCAAATCATTCCTTTCCCCCTATGTACTCTATGTACGGTATGCTTTGTCTGTATAGCGTTCAAGAAACAATACTAATACATGTGACTATAATAAATCACATCAAATTCAGTTTAAACCCGGTTTGCAGACATGACATTCCATTCACATACAGAAGGTGAGTGAGATCCTGTGAGACACACACTGAGCCCAGTAGCTGAAAGTGATTCACAAACTGTGTTTTGTGTTCATTGATCCCAGGAATGTTACCGAAACCTTCCCTGGATCTCGAGGCTGGGAGAGACACTCTGGTAGGTATGGGGAGCTGGGACTTGTCCATGAGAGTAACGGAAGGTTTGAGACTGAAATAATCTCGAGTTAGAAAGGAGAAAAGGTTCAGTCCTGGGTGTGATTCTCAGCAGCAACAGCAGAGTCCAGCTTTGTCGGTAAGATGTGAAGTTTCTGGTGTTTCAGCAGGCGGGATGTCCGAGTAAATCTCTTCTCACACACAGAGCAGGTGAGCAGCTTCTTCCTGGTGTGAACTCGCCGGTGTTTAACCAGGTCGAACGACTGAACAAATCCCTTCCCACACACACAGCAGGTGAAGGGCTTCTCCCCAGTGTGGATGCGTTCGTGTCTCTGGAGGCTGGAGGACTCAGGGAAACGCTTCCCACACACGGAGCAGATGAAGGCCTTCTCCCCGGTGTGAACAAGCTGGTGTTTCTGCACGTGGTGTAAACAAGTAAAGGCCCTCCCGCACACATGACAAATGTACGGCCTCTCCCCGGTGTGAACCCGCTCATGTATCACAACATGGGACAAACGAGGGAAACTCTTCCCACACACGAAGCAGGTGAACGGCCTCTCCCCGGTGTGAACTCGCTTGTGTGTGCGCAGGGCGGATGACTGAGTGAATCTCTTCCCACACACAGAGCAAGAGAATGGCCTCTCCCCAATGTGAATCCGCTTGTGCATCACAAGGTGCGTTGAACGAGTGAATCCCCTCCCACACTCGGAGCAGGTGAACGGCCTTTCTCCGGTGTGAATTCGTTGGTGAATCACAAGGTGAGATGAGCGAGTGTATCCATTCCCACACTCGGAGCAGGTGAATGGTTTCTCCCCCGTGTGAACAAGTTTGTGCCTCAGAAGATGGAATGAATAATTGAATCTCTTCCCACACACAGAGCACGGGAACGGCCTCTCCCCACTGTGAGTGCACTGGTGTCTCAGGAGACTATTGTTCGTTTTAAAGGTCTTCTCACACTCTGAGCATTTAAAACTTCTCTCATCAGAATGAATGAGCTGGTGCTCAGTGCAGTGGGAGGACTGAGTGAATCTCTTCCCACACTGGGAGCAGCTGAATGGCCTGTCCTTGGTGTGAACTTGTTGGTGCTCAGTGAGATGCACTGAGTCGCTGAATGACTCCCCACAGTGAGAGCAGCTGAACGGTCTCTCGTGTGTGTGAAGGAGCTGGTGCTCTGCAAGGCGGGAGGACTGGCTGAACCTCTTCCCGCAGTGGGAGCAACTGAACGGTCTCTCGTCAGTGTGAAGGAGCTGGTGTTGGGCCTGTTCCTCAGGCGTCTCAACGCTGTCCCCAGAGTCAGAGCTTTGAAGAGGGTCCTCATCAATGTGATCGAGTTGGTGAGCCAGCAGGTTGGACGAACACATGAACTTCTTTCCACACACGGAGCAGATGAACGGACTCTCACTATGGCGAGTTCGCTGTCGTGTCAGCATGTTTACCAACTGTATCAATCCCTTCCCACAGGAAGAGCAGGTTTACAGACTCTCACCAGCTTCCTGCTGAGACAGTCAATTAAGTCCCTTCAGGTGTACAAATCTTCACATCCTGATGAATTGACTTTCCAATTGTGACACAAAGTTTGGTTTGTTTTTCCTGACTGCAAATCCTCCTCTTCCATTACCCTGCAAAATAATTTCACAAAGAATTACATAGACTATATAATACACAAACAGGCCATTCGGGCAATCTAGTCTGTACGGAGTTTCTACTCCACACGAGTCTCCTCCCATTCTGCTAACCTCATCTCAGCCTTTCAGCTTCTCTTTTCTCTCATTCTCATCTAGTTTCCTTTTGAAAAAATCTAAGTTATCTGTCTCAACTACTTCCAGTCAGTTCCACATTTTAACAACTGTTTGTGAAAAGAAATGTCTCCTGTTTTCCTGTTGGATTTATTAGTCTGGATTGTGCACTGTGAAGATGTGGTGCAGTGGGGAGTGACCCTTCTTCTGAGTCAGAAGCTCTGGTTTCCAGTCCCACTCAGAGTACATGGCCGAGGAAGGTGTGTTCATAATGTGGCCAAACTGTAAATCATTCATAGAATCACTACAGTGCAGAAAGAGGCCATTCGGCCCATCGTGTCTGCACCGACCACAATCCCGCCCTTGCCCTATCCCCAGGCATTGACCCAGACTAGTCCCCCTGATACTAAAGGGCAATTTAGCATGGCCAATGCACCTAACTTGCACATCTTTGGACTGTGGGAGGAAACCAGAGCACCCAGAGGAAAGCCACGCAGACACACTGAGAATGTGCAAACTCCACACAGACAGTGACCCGGGCCAGGAATCGAACCTGGATCCCTGGCGCTGTGAGGCAGCAGTGCTAACCACTGTGCCACCATGCTGCCCTTCGAACATACACCAATGATAGACAATAAGAGCAGGAGAGATTCCTGGTCAGTCATATGATGGAAACAATTTGGAGCCTCTCCCATCACTATCCATGGCTCCACGGGTAGCGGATATAAAAGTTTCTGTTGCCACTGTAGCCTGGTTCCTTGTGGGGTCTAGCTGGCTGGTGTGGTTGAGATTGGTGCCGACAGCACGGGGTTCAATCCCCATTCTGGCTGGGGTGGATTTGGGTTCTGCCTCTTTGCCCGACCCATCGCAGAGATCCTGACATTGTGGGTCAGACCTGCCTTCAGGTAGAGAACAGAACAATAAGAAGTTTGTGTGTTCATGGCTCCCAGTATTAGATAGATCAATAAACATTCTAACTGCTAATTCCATTCAGAAGAGACAAATAATTCTCTTGATTTGAGGTTGCTGTGTGTAAACCATCCCCTTGTAAAAGAGTTTCCAAAATCCATCACTCAGTCCTCCTGCTGAAGGGAGCACTGCGCACGCGCGCTGGTGCACTGCTACTGATAAAGATGGCGCTACGCATGCGCTTTTCTACACATTGCCCCCTACAAAGATGGCGGTCGGTATCCGGGTCTTTCAACCGTCGAACCGGCTGCTTCTCATTCCGGGATTGAGGCGTCTATCGAGGATTATCAGAAACATCGGCACACACCCACCGGCTCCAGCACCCTTCCGCACTCAGACGTTACTCACCCGCTTGATATTTAACACGACCGCCTCTGTTCTGGTTTTTGTGGCCGACACCACTGATTTCTAAACCTTTCCCTCCGACGCCATCCTTCCCGCTCACCCGGCACTTACTCACTGGCTGCATACACACACTGCGCATGCTCCACATCACAATACCCGGGGGCTGATTGACGGCAGCTCCGGGCCAATAGGAAGAGGGGGCGGGGCTGGAGGACAGTGCGGGAGCAGCTGGTCCTCCAACCAATCGGAGTGACTGAGGGGCGGGACCTAAAGCATGCGCAGTGAGGGTAATGGCGACGGACGGTTTTAGTTTGGAAGCGAGATCAATCCGAGGTAGAGGGCGGCGCGCGGGGAATGATAAATATGGCGGGTGGGTGGAGAGACTTTGTAAACATGTTGTTCAAACCCAAACCCCGGAAATGAACTTCCCGGTCCCCCCCCTTTGTACCAAATGGAGCGGCAGCTTGTAGTGTTAGACCCGGGCTGACTGCCGCCATTGAGGCTGCATGTGGGAGGCCGGCAGGGATTGTGATCGGAGAGTGAAGCCCTGACGTCACCATGGAATGGGTGAGAGTGTGATGTCACAATGGAATGGGTGAGGGTGTGACATCACAATGGAATGGGTGAGGGTGTGACGTCACAATGGAATGGGTCGGAGTGTGAGGTCAAAATGGAATGGGTGAGTGTGTGACATCACAATGGAATGGGTGAGAGTGTGACATCACAATGGAATGGGTGAGTGTGTGACATCACAATGGAATGGGTGAGAGTGTGATGTCACAATGGAATGGTTGAGGGTGTGACGTCACAATGGAATGAGTGAGAGTTCCAGATGAGCTGAGACTGGGCTGGAGTTGGGCGATGGCACTGACATGTGACCCGGTGGCACAGTGGTTAGTGCAGCTGCCTAACAGCGCCAGGGACCTGCGTTCAATTCCAGCCTCGGGTCGCTGTCTGTGCAGAGTTTCTACATTCCCCCCGTGTCTGTGTGGGTTTCCTCCGGGTGTTCTGGTTTCCTCCCACAGTCTAAAGATGTGCAGGTTAGATGGATTGGCCACGATAAATTAACCCTTGGCATCAGCAGGATTAACAGGGTAAATACGTAGGATAAATGGGGATGATTGGGCCTGGGTGGGATTGTTGTCGGGCTCGATGGTCTGAATGGCCTCCTCACACTGTAGGATTTCTATGAATGAAGGTGGAAATAAGCAGTCTTGATGATGATGTGGATATGTGGCTGGAAGCTCATCCTAGAGTGAAATATTTCACCAGGATTGTGAACAGCCGATTCAGCTTCAGCCAATTGCCAGGAAGAGGGATAGAGTTGCTGGTGAGGGAGTGGAGTTTGTCGTGGGGGCTGAACACAATGGGTTCAGACCTCCCAGTATTTTTTGAAAGAAATTTCTGTTTTTTAGTACTGGATATCAGACAAGAGGGGAACTTGGAGTTGATGATGTTCACATTTACCTGCTATCTTGGTCCTTCGAGGTGGTGGAGGTTGAGGGTTTGGGAGATTCTATCAATGTTCTCATTGAGTTGTAGATGTATAAAATCCCTCTCCTTCATTCCCGATCTCTCCTATTTCTCTCTGTCTTTTCCCATAGTGCCCAGACTGGATGGCAGGTTCCCTTCCCTGAAGGACATGAGGAAATCAATTGGGTTTTTTGACAATCCAGCAGTTTTCGTGGTCACTTTTTCCTGGTGCTGTCCCCACAAATTACCAGGTTCATTCAGCTCAATTTCACAACCTGCCTTTGTGTTTTTATGGGTTCTCTCTCACTCCCTTTTTCTGTTTTAATTCAATTTCACAGGGTATTAGAAGAGGAGGATTTGCAGTTTGGAAACTGAAACCAAGCCTGGTATCAGTACCTTATGGAGTCGGCCAATTTATTGTAACCTGAATATCATTGTATTTTGAACATGGAAGAAAATAGCACCATTCACAGTGGAGAGAAACTGTACAAGTGTTCTGTGTGTGGACAAGACTTCAACCAATCATCTGGCCTTTCGGAACATAATTGCAGTCACAACAGAGAGAAACTGTGGAAATGTGGGGACTGTGAGAAGGGATTCAAATCCCCATCCTTGCTGGAAATTCATCAACGTAGTCACACAGGGGAGAGGCCATTCACCTGCTCCCACTGTGGGAAAGGATTCACTCAGTCATCCAGTTTACATATACACCAGAGGACTCACACCGAGGAGAGGCCATTCACCTGCTCTCTGTGTGGGAAGGCATTCAATCGGTCATTCAGCCTAGCATTGCACAAGCGAACTCACACGGGGGAGAAACCATTCACCTGCTCTGTGTGTGGGAAGGGATTCAATCAGTCATCAAACCTAGCAAAACACCAGCGAATTCACAGTGAGGACAGACCATTCACTTGCTCTGTGTGTGGGAAGGGCTTCAAAGCATCATCCATGCTAACAAAACACCAGCGCGTTCACAATGGGGAGAGGCCATTCAGCTGTTCTCAATGTGGGAAGAGATTCGCGCTCTCAGCCAACCTCCTGACACACCAGCGAATTCACACTGGGGAGAGGCCGTTCATCTGCTCCCAGTGTGGGAAAGGATTCACTCAGTCATCCAGCTTACACATACACCAGAGGACCCACACTGGGGAGAGACCATTCAGCTGTTCTGTTTGTGGGAAGGCATTCAGTCAGTCATCTAACCTAACATTACACCAGCAAGTTCACACTGGGGAAAAGCCATTCACTTGCTCCCAGTGTGGGAAGGGATTTGCTCGCTCATCCAACCTCCTGATACACCTGCGAGTTCACACTGGGGAGAGGCCGTTAACTTGCTCCCAGTGTGGGAAGCGATTCACTGACTCATCTCACCTGCTGGCACACCAGCGAACTCACACTGGGGAGAAGCCTTTCATCTGCTCCCAGTGTGGGAAGGGATTTGCAAACTCAGGCAATCTGTGGACACACCAGCGAGTTCACACTGGGGAGAGACCGTTCATCTGAGTTATCGGGGTGTGGAAGGGAGAGAGGAACTCAGGAAAACTGCTGTCACTTATGAAGTTGCACTGAGCAAATAGTTGGAGCTGTGGACTGACAAACGCCTGGGTCCCGATGGACTTCATTGTCAGCTCTTAAAAGAAGTAGCTCGTGAGATAAAAGCAAAGTATTGCAGATACTGAAAATCTGAAATAAAAACAGAAAATGCTGGAAAGACTCAGCAGGTCTGGCAGCACCTGTGGAGGGAGAAACAGAGTTGACATTTCGAGGCCATATGGCTGTTCTTTAGCTGAAGAGGGGTAGAAATGACGGGTGAGATAGTTGATGCATTGTTCTAATTTTCCAAAATACCCCGGTTTTGGTGGAAGTTCCATTAGATTAGAAAGTAGCAAATGTAACTCCTTTATTCAAAGAAGGAGAGAGACCAAAAGCAGGAAACTACAGGACAGTTAACTTAACATGCCGTAGGAAAAATGTTAGAAGCTATTATTAAATACGTTACAGCATGGCAGTGAGAAAAAATCAGGCCATGAAGAAGAGTCAACATGGTTTTGAGAAAGGGAAACCATATTCAACCTATTTTTTCAGTTCTTTGAATGAGTCACATGTGCTGTGGATAAACGGGAACCAAAGGTGCAGAAAGGCGAATGTACTGAGATTTCCAGAATGCATTTATAAGCTATCACATCAAAGGTTATTGTGGAAAATGAAAACTCCTAGTGGGGCGGGGGGAATGGTAACATATTGGCACGGAAAGAAGATTGGCGACTTAACAGGAAACAGGATTGGCGTAAATGGGTCTTTTTCCAGTTGGCTGGATGTGACGAGCGGTGTGCCACAGGGATCAATGCTGGGACCTCAACCTTTTTACCATTTATATCAATAACTCAGATGAAGGAATTGAAGGTATGGTTGCTAAATTTGCTGATGATATAAAGGTAGCTGGAAAAGTAAGTAATGAAAAGGATGTAAAGAGGCTACAAAGGGACATAGATAGGTTAAGCGAGTGGGCAAAGAACAGGTAAATGTAGAATAATGTGGGCAAATGTGAAATTGTCCATTTTGGGAGGAAGAATGGAAAGAAAGTATATCATCAAAATAGTGAGGGACTCAGAGGGACCTGTGTGTCCTTGTACATGAATCGCAAAAGGCTGGTATGCAGGTACAGCAAGTAATCAGGAAAGTTAATAGAATGTTATTGTTTATTGTGAAGGGGATTGATTACAAAAGAAGGGACGTTATTCATTAGTTATACAGAACACTGGTGTGACCACAGTTGGAGTATTATTCATCTGCTTAAGAAAGGAATGTAAATGTGTAAGAAGCAGGTCAGAGAAGGTCGACTGGACTAATACCTGGGATAGATGGCGAAAGGGTTAAAAATCATTCAATGCAGCAAAGTTCCTGGGAAACTGCTGGAGCTGCAAGGCACAGCTGCAAAAATAATCGACATGGGGCCTTTGATGGCCCACAAGAGGCTGTAACTACAACATCACTGCTTTCAGATAACAGCCCAGGACTGCAGTGTGTTTTGACAGAAGTCATAAGCCACCACTCAGGGTGCCAGACAGTCAAGGACACAGACATGTGTTTATTGATAATGTAGCTATGTGCACGTGCCCTGTTGATTGAATATTGTGATTAAGCAAGCGTAGGGCTGCTGTAATTGGTTAAACACGACTGCGGAAAACAAATGAAGTAATCAGAACTATGAGTTGGGATTGGATATTGAGTACCTTTGAATACGTTTACAACTTTGATTTGTGTGTTCATGACTTATAGTTGATGTTAAAGATATAATTGCTGTTGTATTCCTTTGTTCTGGGAGCCTGTATGTCACGTGTGGAAACAGGTTTCCCCTGCTATAGATTGAATAAAGGCCAATTTTAAACTTTGAAACTATTTGTCTGGACTCTCAGGGGAGTGAGGAATGGGACAGCGAGGAAAGCTCCCTAACAAAGGGTATGGAGAAAAGGCAGGAGAATGGCACTAAGCCATGAAGTTCATTTGGAGGGCCAGTGCAAACACGATGGGCCAAATGGTCTCCTGCACCATGATTCTGTGAAATTCAGGTCCTGGTGAATCGAGTGACCCTGTCAAATTTTGACCTGATGTTTGGTTTTAATTTTCTATCATTAAATCCTTCCCTTCTAATTTAAAAAAAGGAGTTGACAGGGTCAGTGTCACTATCAATGCAGAATAGAAATTCAAAACAGATAATTCCAGTTTCTCTGGAACATTCTTCCTCCTCGTTTCCCCAAACTTGTGGTTCAATCAAACTAAAAGACCAAAATCAGCCACAAAGTCCCAACAGAATCTCCCTCTTCAGGGCCACCTGGGCACAGACAAGACCACAGAAGATCAACCAGAGTGACCCCCGCCACCCCCTTCAGCCCCACCCATCCTGAATCAACAGATTACTGCTTTAACCAGGGTCTGGAGCAGGTCCAGGAGAAGATCCTCCCACTCACCCCGCCCCCTCCACACTTTACAGCCTTCTGGACCCAACATTCAGTCCAACAGTTTCAGAGAGTAAACTCTCAGCCCATTCTGTTTCTTTTCCTTTGATTGTTTCATTTTTCCTTCTTTCAGTCGTCAGCCCCCCTGCTCCAGACACAGCTTCTGTTTCTCTGTTTCTTCTCTCGCTCCATCTCCATTCCCTTTGGCTCTTTGGGGGGGGATTCACTTTTCTCTCATTAAATCTCTCCTGTCTTCCACCCTCTCACAGACCTTCCTTTAGTCCCTGTCCCACCCAAACCTGTTACATTTCTAACTTTCCCCAGTTCACAGGAAAGGTCACAGACCTGAAATGTTAACTCTGTTTCTCTCTCTGCACAGATGCTGCTGAACCTGCTGAGTTTTATTCCAGCATTTTAGGCTTTTAAAGATTTCAGAGTCACTGAAGAGTTTTGGTGCAGGAGGAGGACATTTGGCCCATTGTGTCTGCACTAGTTCTCCGAATGCGTCACTCAACGAGTTCCATTCTGTCACCTTCTCCCTGTATCCCTGCACATTCTTCCTGTTCAGATAATGTCTAATTTCCCCTTTGAATGCTTGAATTGAATCTGCCTGCACCGCACGTTCAGTCAGTGCATTCCAGACCCTAACCTGTGTGTGTGAAGGGATTCGCTCAGTCATTCTCAGTCCAAAGATGTGCGGGTTAGGTTGATTGGTCAAGGTTAACAATTGCCCCTTAGAATTCTGAGATGCGGAGGTTAGAGGGATTAGCAGGTAAATACGTGGGGGTAGGGCCTGGGTGGGATTGTGGTCGGTGCAGAAACGATGGGCCGAATGGCCTCCTTCTGCACTATAGGGTTTCTATGATTTCTATTCTGCCTCACTGAAATTTAATTTCTTAACACTAAAAATGTTCTAAATGTGTAAAAATTTTAAAAGCAGACACGAAGTGTTGAAACACCAACTCATTCTTGATTAATAAGGGGATCAGGGGTTATGGGAAAAGGCAGGAGAATGGGGTGAGAAAAATATCAGCCATGATTGAATGGTGGAGCAGACTCGATGGGCCGAGTGGTCTAATTCTGCTCCTATGTCTTATGATCTTATGATCATTCACACAAGGGTGATGTCATTCACCTGCTCCACTTGTGGGAAAGGATTTGCCCTTTCAACCTGCTGAGACACCAGTGAGCTCACACAGGGGAGTAGTTGTTTTGAGTGTGGGAAGAGCTTCATTCAGTCATTCAACCTGGTTAGGCACCAGTGAGATCACAAGTGACTACAGAGATTGGCTTCTACTGTCATTACTGCTGTTTTTTGTTAAAGTTTATTTATTAGTGTCACAAGTAGGTTTACATTAACACTGCAATGAAGTTACTCTGAAAATCCCCTAGTCACCCCACTCCAGTGCCTGTTTGGGTACACTGAATTTTGGAGAATTTAGCATGGCCAATGCACCTAACCAGCACCTCTTTCGGAATGTGGGAGGAAACCAGAGCACCCGGAGGAAACCTACGCAGACGCGGGGAGAACGTGCTGACTCCACAAGACAGTGACCCAAGCCGGGAATCGCACCCAATCCCTGATGCTGTGAGGCAGCAGTGCTAGCCACAGTACCACCATGCCACCCAGTTGGACTGACCAATGTTCATTCTGAGAGGTTTTGTTTCTGACAGTAATAACCATCCTAACTCAACTGGATAAATATGAAATTAATCAACTTTTTTTCAAAATTATTCTTCTGGATTTTTTCGTTTGGAGAGCTATTACACTATTTCTGCTGTGAAATGAGAACTATTGTCATTTTCTATCCATTTCAGGAAGCCTCATCCAGGATTTTAGCTATTGTGTCTGCATCATTTTTACAAACAGGAAAGGTTTCAATCCACCAGGTAAACATACCTGTAATTAGCAGGATCTACCAGTCTCCTCTTAGTGTGGAGAGTGGGCCTGTATAATCAAGCTGCAATGTTTCCCAGGGAACATCAATAATGTGGGATGTGTTAATTGGGACAATGCATTTTGCAGAATCTGAGTAGTTTGAACACATGAGGCACAGCTTCAGGCGCTGATGGACATTCTGATGCATCCTCAGCCACTGATAGTGTGATCATGTTATATAATATTGAGGAGTCAAAAAACAAGAAATACGCCTTGCTTTGATCCATCAAATATACTCATTCCTTTCTAAGCCATTGAGTTGTGACTGAAGTCAAAGTTAAACCATATTTAATAGAACATAGAAAGCCACAGCACAAACAGGCCCTCCGGCCCACAAGTTGCGCCGATCACATCCCCACCTCTAGGCCTATCTATAGCCCTCAATCCCATTAAATCCCATGTACTCATCCAGAAGTCTCTTAAAAGACCCCAACGAGTTTGCCTCCACCACCACCGACGTCAGCCGATTCCACTCACCCACCACCCTCTGAGTGAAAAACTTACCCCTGACATCCCCCCTGTACCTACCCCCCAGCACCTTAAACCTGTGTCCTCTCGTAGCAACCATTTCAGCCCTTGGAAATAGCCTCTGAGAGTCCACCCTATCCAGACCCCTCAACATCTTGTAAACCTCTATCAGGTCACCTCTCATCCTTCGTCTCTCCAGGGAGAAGAGACCAAGCTCCCTCAACCTATCCTCATAAGGCATGCCCCCCAATCCAGGCAACATCCTTGTAAATCTCCTCTGCACCCTTTCAATGGCTTCAACATCTTTCCTGTAATGAGGTGACCAGAACTGCGCGCAGTACTCCAAGTGGGGTCTAACCAGGGTCCTATAAAGCTGCAGCATTATCTCCCGACTCCTAAACTCAATCCCTCGATTAATGAAGGCCAGTACGCCATACGCCTTCTTGACCGCATCCTCCACCTGCGAGGCCGATTTAAGAGTCCTATGGACCCGGACCCCAAGGTCCTTCTGATCCTCTACACTGCTAAGAATGGTACCCTTCATTTTATACTGCTGCTCCATCCCATTGGATCTGCCAAAATGGATCACCACACACTTATCCGGGTTGAAGTCCATCTGCCACTTCTCCGCCCAGTCTTGCATTCTATCTATGTCTCGCTGCAACTTCTGACATCCCTCCAAACTATCCACAACACCACCTACCTTGGTGTCGTCAGCAAACTTACCAACCCATCCCTCCACTTCCTCATCCAGGTCATTTATGAAAATGACAAACAGCAAGGGTCCCAGAACAGATCCCTGGGGCACTCCACTGGTCACTGACCTCCATGCAGAGAAAGACCCCTCCACAGCCACTCTCTGCCTTCTGCAGGCAAGCCAGTTCTGGATCCACAAGGCAACAGCCCCTTGGATCCCATGCCCTCTCACTTTCTCAAGAAGTCTTGCATGGGGGACCTTATCGAACGCTTTGCTGAAGTCCATATAGACCACATCCACCGCTCTTCCTTCGTCGATGTGCTTGGTCACATTTTCAAAGAACTCAACCAGGCTCGTAAGGCACGACCTGCCCCTGACAAAGCCGTGCTGACTACTTTTGATCATACTAAACTTCTCTAGATGATCATAAATCCTGTCTCTCAGGATCCTCTCCATCAACTTACCAACCACTGAGGTTAGACTCACCGGTCGGTAATTTCCCGGGCTGTCCCTGTTGTGAAAGAAAACTTCATTGTGTCAGATGAGTGAGTCCTTACTTGCTGTGAATGATGAGGGAAAGTTTTCTCTATGGTGCCCACCCTCTTTACCCACAGTCATCTTAGGTCAGTGTCCTGACAAGGTTTTAAATGACATTTAACTGGAGTCTGTTGTACCGGTCCCAATGATTGTGTTTTGGGTGGATCCCATGGAATCTCCTCTGGAGCAGCTTTCCTGGTGAGTCAGTCTGCTTGGTTATTACCATCACTCCCTTCACTAACTCCTGCTGCTGATCTACCTTCACCTGGCAAATAGCAATTTATCCTGGACATCCAGTAACATTCCCAATCATTCAGAGTTTGGAGTGGTGAGCAGTGCTTTCCTTTCTGCTGTGGAGAAGCTGTGTTTCCTCCTCCAGAGGGGTAGGTTTTCTGAGGGAATTACAACCCAAGTAGCTTTCAGAATATTTGGTGATTATATCGGTAACAGTTTGAAGGGCTGTGATCACAACCTCAGAGTTCTGGGCTAACTTTTGTGATTATGGTGGATATTTAGTAAGGATACTACAACTGTTGTGGAGACTCAAACACACAGCTCCACTCTGATACAAACCTTGTTCATAAAACCAACACCTGATCACATAAACCCCAGTGCAATGTAATAGTTATTTGTCTTTAACAGGTCCATTGGACATGACCCCTTTTGCCTGACTGAGACGTAGGATTCTTTCATACTGAAACATCCCAGCCAAGTAATAATTATGAAGATTCAGGACATGAATGTTTTTTCTTTGTAATTCCATAATTCAACCACTCTGAACACACTGGAATACTCCATTGGCCCTTTAGGATAATGTCACTGCAGTATTTGGGGTCTGCAGAAATATACAATTAAACTCTGCCAGGCACTTTATGTGCTCAATGGGCACTTTATATCTTCTCAATGAATTAGGCAATCAATCTTTCCACAGGGCTGATTGTGTCTGAGAACTATCCGACTGGAAAACCTTTTCCATTAAGGCCTCAGAATACTACAGCAGATATACATTGTTCTGGCTGTGGAATTAATTGGATAGATCTTCCAGAGAGCCAGTACAGACATAATGAGCCAAATGGTTTCTATTTGTGCTGTATCATTTTATAAAAGAGTGAATAATCAGCATCAGGGACAGAGAGAGGAACCAGTGATTGTGCGATTGAACCCAATAAGAAGTCTCACAACACTAGGTTAAAGTCCACAAGGTTTATTTGGTAGCACAAGATTTCGGAGTGTTCCTCCTCCTTCAGGTGAGTGAAGAGTTGTGTTCACAAACAAGGCATACATCGAGACAGATTCAATTTACAAGATAATGGTTGGAATGCGAGTCTTTACAGGTAATCAAGTCTTTACAGGTACAGACAATGTGAGTGGAGAGAGGGTTAAGCACAGGTTAAAGAGGTGTGAATTGTCTCCAGCCAGGACAGTTAGTGAGATTTTGCAAGTCCAGGCAAGTCGTGGGGGTTACAGATAGTGTGACATGAACCCAAGGTCCCGGTTGAGGCCGTCCTCGTGTGCGGAACTTGGCTATCAGTTTTTGCTCGGCGATTCTGCGTTGTCGTGTGTCGTGAAGGCTGCCTTGGAGAACGCTTACCTGAAGATCAGAGGCTGAATGCCCGTGACTGCTGAAGTGTTCCCCAATTGGAAGAGAACACTCCTGCCTGGTGATTGTCGAGGGGTGTTCATTCATCCGTTGTTGTAGCATCTGCATGGTCTCGCCAATGTACCATGCCTCGGGACATCCTTTCCTGCAGCGTATCAGGTAGACAACGTTGCCCGAGTCACAAGAGTATGTACCGTGTACCTGGTGGATGGTGTTCTCACGTGAGATAATGGCATCCGAGTCGATCATCCAGCATGTCTTGCAGAGGTTGCTGTGGCAGGGTTGTATGGTGTCGTGGTCACTGTTCTCCTGAATGCTGGGTAGTTTGCTGCGGACAATGGTCTGTTTGAGGTTGTGCCGTTGTTTGAAGGCAAGATGTGGGGATGGCCTTGGCAAGATGTTCGTCTTCATCGATGACATGTTGAAGGCTCCAGAGAAGATAGCTTCTTGGCTCTGGGGAAGTACTGGACGAAGAAGGGTACTCTGTCTGCTGTGTCCCATGTTTGTCTTCTGAGGAGGTCGGCGTGGTTTTTCGCTGTGGTGCGTCAGAACTGTCGATCGATGAGTCAAGTGCCATATCCTGTTCTTCTGAGGGCGTCTGTATGTGTCTGTTGCGATCCTCCTCATCTGAGCAGATCCTGTGTTTAGGGAGGGCTTGTCCATAGGGGATGGCTTCTTTAACGTGTTTAGGGTGGAAGCTGGAGAAGTGGTGCATTGTGAGGTTATCCGTGGGCTTGCGGTACAGTGAAGTGCTGAGGTGACCGTCCTTGATGGAGATGCGTGTGTCCAAGAATGCAACTGATTCTGGAGAGTAGTCCATGGTGAGTCTGATGGTGGGATGGACTTGTTGATGTCATCATATAGTTGTTTCAGTGATTCTTTGCCATGAGTCCAAAAGAAGAAGATGTCATCAAAGTATCTAGTGTACAGCATCAGTTGAAGGTGTTGTGCAGTGAAGAGGTCTTGTTCGAACCTGTGCATGAAGATGTTGGCATATTGAGATGTGAATTTGGTCCCCATGGCTGTTCCATGTGTCTGGATGAAGAACTGGTTGTTGAAGGTGAAGACATTGTGGTCCAGGATGAAGTGGATGAGTTGTAGAATTGCATCTGGAGATTGGCAGTTGTCGGCGTTGAGTACTGAGGCAGTTGCAGCAATATCATAATTGTGGGGGATGCTGGTGTAGAGTGCCGAGATATCCATTGTGACGAGGAGTGCTCCTGGTTTAACTGCTCCATGTGAGCTGAGTTTCTGTAGGAAGTCCATTGTGTCACGACAGAAGCTGGGGGGTCTTTGTACAATGGGTTTCAGGATACCCTCGATGTAGCTGGAGAGGTTCTCGCACAGGGTCCCATTGCCTGAGATGATGGGACAACTGTGTGTGTGGCCTTGTGTATCTTCGGGAGGCAGTGGAGATCTCCAACATGGGGAGTACGTGGGATGAGAGTACGGAGGGTGCTCTGAAGGTCTGAATCAAAGGTTCTGAAGACTGTGGAAGAACAGAGAGATCTTGGGGTCCATATCCACAGATCTCTAAAGGTTGCCACTCAAGTGGATAGAGCTGTGAAGAAGGCCTATAGTGTGTTAGCTTTTATTAACAGGGGGTTGGAGTTTAAGAGCCGTGGGGTTATGCTGCAACTGTACAGGACCTTGGTGAGACCACATTTGGAATATCGTGTGCAGTTCTGGTCACCTCACTATAAGAAGGATGTGGAAGTGCTGGAAAGAGTGCAGAGGAGATTTACGAGGATGCTGCCTGGTTTGGAGGGTAGGTCTTATGAGGAAAGGTTGAGGGAGCTAGGGCTGTTCTCTCTGGAGCGGAGGAGGCTGAGGGGAGACTTAATAGAGGTTTATAAAATGATGAAGGGGATACATAGAGTGAACGTTCAAAGACTATTTCCTCGGGTGGATGGAGCTATTACAAGGGGGCATAACTATAGGGTTTATGGTGGGAGATATAGGAAGGATATCAGAGGTAGGTTCTTTACGCAGAGAGTGGTTGGGGTGTGGAATGGACTGCCTGCAGTGATAGTGGAGTCAGACACTTTAGGAACATTTAAGCGGTTATTGGATAGGCACATGGAGCACACCAAGATGATAGGGAGTGGGATAGCTTGATCTTGGTTTCAGATAAAGCTCGGCACAACATCGTGGGCCGAAGGGCCTGTTCTGTGCTGTACTGTTCTATGTTCCAAACGTCTTGATCAGTCTGTTGAGTTGATGGGTGTGTCCTTTGGTCGGATCTGTGGATCACTGTCTGTAGTATTCCTTGTTGTTCAATGTTGGTACACTTCTTTGCAGTAATCCATTCTGTTCAGCATGACAGTGGCCCCTCCTTTGTCTGCTGGTTTGATGACAATGTTGTGGTTGGTCTTGAGAGTGCAGATGGCATTGCGTTGTGCTTGGGTGTCGTGAGAGTGGCTGATGAATCTGACATTGACGCACCTCAAACAGACCATTGTCCGCAGAAAAATACCCAGCCTTCAGGAGTGACCAAGACACCACACAACCCTGCCACAGCAACCCCTGCAAAACGTGCCGGATCATCGACAAGGATACCATCATCTCACGTGAGAACACCAACCACCAAGTACACGGTACATACTCTTGCGACTCAGCCAACGTTGTCTACCTGATACAATGCAGGAAAGGATATCCTGAGGCGTGCTACATTGGCGAGACCATGCGGACGCTATGACAATGGATGAATGAACACTGCTCGACAATCACCAGGCAGGAGTGTTCTCTTCCTGTCGGGGAACACTCACGGGCATTCAACCTCTGATCTTCGGGTAATTATTCTCCAAGGCGGCCTTCACGACACACGACAACGCAGAATCGCCGAGCAAGAACTGATAGCCAAGTTCTGCACACATGAGGACGGCCTCAACCGGGATCTTGGGTTCATGTTACACTACCTGTTGCCTCCATGACTTGCCTGGGCTTGCAAAATCTCAGTAACTGTCCTGGCTGGAGACAATTCACACCTCTTTAACCTGTGCTTAACCCTCTCTCCACTCACATTGTCTGTACCTGTAAAGACTTGATTACCTGTAAAGACTCGCATTCCAACCATTATCTTCTAAATTGAGTCTGTGTCTATGAATGCCCTGTTTGTGAACACATCTCTTCACTCACCTGAAGGAGGAACACTCCGAAAGCCTGTGCTACCAAATAAACCTGTTGGACTTTAACCTGGTGTTGTGAGACCATAAGACCATAAGACCATAAGACATAGGAGCGGAAGTAAGGCCATTCGGCCCATCGAGTCCACTCCACCATTCAATCATGGTTGATTTCAACTCCATTTACCCGCTCTCTCCCCATAGCCCTTAATTCCTCGAGAAATCAAGAATTTATCAATTTCTGTCTTGAAGACGCTCAACGTCTCGGCCTCCACAGCCTTCTGTGGCAATGAATTCCACAGACCTACCACTCTCTGGCTGAAGAAATTTCTCCTCATCTCTGTTCTAAAGTGACTCCCTTTTATTCTAAGGCTGTGCCCCCGCGTCCTAGTCTCCCCTGCTAATGGAAACAACTTCCCTACGTCCATCCTACCTAAGCCGTTCATTATCTTGTAAGTTTCTATTAGATCTCCCCTCAACCTCCTAAACTCCAATGAATATAATCCCACGATCCTCAGACGTTCATCGTACGTCAGGCCTACCATTCCTGGGATCATCCGTGTGAATCTCCGCTGGACCCGCTCCAGTGCCAGTATGTCCTTCCTGAGGTGTGGGGCCCAAAATTGCTCACAGTACTCCAAATGGGGCCTAACCAGTGCTTTATAAAGCCTCAGAAGTACATCCCTGCTTTTGTATTCCAAGCCTCTTGAGATAAATGACAACATTACATTTGCTTTCTTAATTACGGACTCAACCTGCAAGTTTACCTTTAGAGAATCCTGGACTAGGACTCCCAAGTCCCTTTGCACTTTAGCATTATGAATTTTGTCACCGTTTAGAAAATAGTCCATGCCTCTATTCTTTTTTCCAAAGTGCAAGACCTCGCACTTGCCCACGTTGAATTTCATCAGCCACTTCTTGGACCACTCTCCTAAACTGTCTAAATCTTTCTGCAGCCTCACCACCTCCTCAATGGTACCTGCCCCTCCACCTATCTTTGTATCATCGGCAAACTTGGCCAGAATGCCCCCAGTCCCGTCATCCAGATCGTTAATATATAAAGAGAACAGCTGTGGCCCCAACACTGAACCCTGCGGGACACCACTTGTCACCGGTTGCCATTCTGAGAAAGAACCTTTTATCCCAACCTCTTACTGTGTTTACCCCAGTCCAATGCCGGCATCTCCACATCACGATTGAACCCAGCCAGAATCAGCACCATCAAGGAAGGAGAGGAGAAACGGTATAAAAGCTTTGATATCTCTGTGTGGGATCCACAGCAGAACTTTCAGAAATGGAGTACAGCAGATCACCAATTCACAATATTTTGTTAATTTATCTCAAATGTTAACAATTTTATTTTGTCTTAACTCTTTGAGATTTCAATGGTGCAGTTATCACCCAGCATTCGCTGCGGGTGTGAAAGTGCCCTATTCACTCCACAGGAGGCCAGTACGCCGGCGCGGTGCTGTCTCTGGCGCATGCGTTGTGTCACTTTGCTCGGAGCCCTGCGAGTGAGGGAGATGCTATTTTTTTAGCGGGTGAAAATCGGTGGGGCGGAGGGAGGAATGGAGCCGGGAGTCGGGGTGGGGAGGGAGCGGAGGCTTCACAAACACCCGCTGTAGAACGCAAGGGCCGAATAAGAGCCTGCGGGTCCCGGGTTTGCGGGGATTTTATCCAAGATCAGGCCCAGTGCAGCGGTCGCCATCTTTGTTCCGTGGGGAGCAGGGCGCATGCGCGGTCAGTGGGCGGAGCTAAACCAGACAATGCTGGACAACCCCGCAGGTCTGACAGCTTCTGTGGGGAGAAATTTGAATAGAGGCTATGTTTCCAGTCTGGATGAGCCTTCGTCACAGCTAAGGGGAAAGAGAATCAGAAAAGATTCATACTATGAGGAGGGGGAGTGGAATGGGACAAAGGGAATGGAAATGAGGATAAAGGCGGCTGAGAAGTTGCTAAATATCAGAGAATCATAGAATCCTACAGTGCAGAAGGCGGCCATTTGGCCCATCGAGTCTGCACCAACCACAATCCCACCCAAGCCCTATCCCCATAACCCTATGCACTTACCAAGCTAGTCTCCCTAACACTAAGGGGCAATTTAGCATGGCCAATCCACCTAACCTGCACATCTTTGGACTGTGGGAGGAAACCCCGTAGACATGGGGAGAATGTGCAAACTCCGCACAGACAGTGACCCAAGCTGGGAATCGAACCCAGGTCCCTGGCGCTGTGAGACAGCAGTGCTAACCACTGTGCCGGCCACGGTGCCACAGTGGTTAGCACTGTCCATTAAGAGATCAAAATATTTTGACAGAGGTATAGATGGTTAAGGCAGTTGGCCTGGAGGGGGGAGGCACAAGAAGGAGAGCGGGAATAGGGAAGTGGAAAAATGGAAGAGAGAAAGAAGAATGATATAAATGGATGAGTGAGATGAAAAGATGACACAAAATTAAATAAAACTAATGGAAATTCGGTGATGGTGGAGGGGAGAGTTCACGCTTTAAAGTTGTTCACTCAATATTCAATTCGGAAGGTTGTAAAGTGCCCATTCAGACGATGAGGTACTGTCCTTTTGGTTTGCTTTGGGGTTCACTTGAACAATGCAAAAGGCCAAGGATGGACGTGTGGACAGGAAGTCAGGGTGGTGTGTTCAAGTGGCAAGCATCTTTGTCTTCGAGCTTTATTTTTATATGACCTGCTGTTCTAGATTCACCGTTGAGGAGAAACATCCTTTCAGGACTTATTTTGTCAAGCACCCAGATAATCTTTTATGCTTCAATAAGTTCATCTCTCATTTCTCTAAAATTCAATGATTATGGATGCACCCTGCCCAAACTTTCTTCATAAAACAAACCCATTTGTGCCCCGAATCAGCTGAGTGGACCTTGTCTGAACTACTCCCAATGTAAACATATTGATCTTAAGTAATCTTACATCAGGAAACAGGAGGAGAGAATATTCCATATTTCTATCCTGGACTGAATGATGGATTTTGGAAACTCCTTTTCCAGGGGTTTAGAAGGGGAGGATTTACACACCAATCTCAAACGAAGAAAAATGTTTATCTCGTAATTTCAAACCATAGTTGACGTATGACTCTTGTAATCTGCTTTTACAGGGAGTTAGAGGATTTAGAGGCTGCAATTTGTCTCTGACTCCAGTGCTTCTGACATCTTTCCAGCTGCAGGCTCCAGCAGCAAGTTTAAATTTGAAAACAGTGGAATTGTTCCAGAGGTGAGTATTATTGAACACTCATCTACAGTTCAGAATTGTTAGTGCTGTGCTCTGTTATCTGAGCGAGATTCCATGGCTCTGGGGCTGGTGTGATTCACCAGCAAGTTCACACTGAGGAAAGGCCGTTCACCTGCATTGTGTGTGGGAAGGGATTCAGTCGGTCATTCCACCTGCTGACACATCGGTGAGTTCACGTTGGTGAGGGGCCATTTACCTGTTCTGACTATGGAAAGGGATTCACTCAGTCATTGCACCTGCTGAGACACCAGCGAGTTCACAAGTGATGACAAGGGTTGGATTCTGCTGTTATTGCTGCTGTTAATCACATCCAGGATTGAATCACGTTCATTTATCCGAGTCATCAGTGCAGACTTGATGGGCTGAAGAGCCTCTTTCTGCTCTGCAGGGATTCTACTGGTTCTTAAAATTCTGTATGAATTGAACATAATTTCACTATTTCTGATTTCTGTACATCTGGAGATAAATTCCACTCTTTTGTGAGCATTTTGATTGATTTCCTGACTCGCTATGATATTTTAAACTCATTATTCACTTTAAGCCAGTGAGGAAAGAATGTTCCACAGCAACTAGGATTGTCTGTGCTGAGTTTCTGAGCTGTACTGACTGTGATGACATTTGTAAACTCCTTTTACAGGATATTAAAAGGGGAGGATTTGCCAACAGAAATCTCAAACAAAACTTCACATCAAGCTCTAATGGAGTCACTCATTAGGAGAGGGAAACCATTGCCTGTTTAACCATCAGAGTGACAGGAAAAGCACCAAGACGCAGACACCCACAGCATGGGAAAACCATGGAAATGTGGGGATTGTGGAAAGGGATTCAGATTCCCGTCTGTGCTGGAAACACATCGACGCAGTCACACTGGGGAGAAACCGTTCACCTGCTCCGTGTGTGGGAAAGGATTCGGAGATTCCTCCACCCTGCTGACACACCAGAGAGTTCACACTGGGGAGAGACCGTTCACCTGCTCCAATTGTGGGAAAGGATTCAATCAGTCTTCCAACTTGCTGAAACACCAGCGAGTTCACACTGGGGAGAGACTGTTCACCTGTTCCAGTTGTGGGAAGGGATTCACTCAGTCATCCCATCTGCTGACGCACCAGCGCGTTCACACTGGAGAGAAGCCGTTCACCTGCTCCGTGTGTGGGAAAGGATTCGGAGATTCCTCCAGCCTGCTGAGACACAAGAGAGTTCACACTGGGGAGAGACCATTCATCTGCTCCAATTGTGGGAAGGGATTCTCTCGGTCATCCACCCTGCTGACACACCAGTGAGTTCACACTGGGGAGAAACCATTCACCTGCTGTGTGTGTGGAAAGGGGTTCACTCAGTCATCCCATCTGCTGACACACCAGCGAGTTCACACTGGGGAGAGACCATTCACCTGCTCCAACTGTGGGAAGGGATTCACTCAGTTATGCACCCAGCTCTCACACCAGCGAGTCCACACTGGAGAGAAGCCATTTACCTGCTCTGTGTGTGGGAAGGGATTCACTCAGTTATCCAGCTTGCTGAAACACCAACGAATTCACAAGTGATGACAGGGGTTGGATTCTGCTCTTATTGCTGCTGTAAATCATATCCAGGACTGAAGCATGTTCATTCTAACAGTTGGTGAAGTGGGAGGGTCAGAGGGTTTCTTGCTGCTGGACTGGCCAGTCTCAATTTTCATTCCAGTGGCTGATTCCCTTTGAGCGAGGGCACATTTCCACTGAAATGATCCACAAAAGCAGGTGTCAGATGAGACTGAGATGAGGAAAAAATTCTTAACTCAAAGGACAGTGAACGTGGGGAATTCTCTACCACAGAAGGCTGTGGCATCCAAATCACTGAAAATATTCAAGGAAGAGATAATTTTTGTTTTAGATTTTAACGGCTTCAGGTGGTGTGGGGAGAATATGGCATTGAGATCGAGGATCAGCCATGATCATATTGAATGGTGGATCAGACTCGAATGGCCTGCTCCTAGTTTCATAGAAATCATAGAAACCCTACAGTGCAGAAGGAGGCCATTCGGCCCATCGAGTCTGCACCGACCACAATCCCACCCAGGCCCTACCCCCACATATTTTACCCGCTAATCCCTCTAACCTACGCATCCCAGGACTCTAAGGGACAATTTTTAACCTGGCCAATCAACCTAACTCGCACATCTTTGGACTGTGGGAGGAAACCGGAGCGCCCGGAGGAAACCCACGCAGACACGAGGAGAATGTGCAAACTCCACACAGACAGTGACCCGAGCCGGGAATCGAACCCGGGACCCTGGAGCTGTGAAGCAGCAGTGCTAACCACTGTGCCACCCTATAGAGTACTATTAATTTTATACTCTAATTCTATAGAGTACATTAATTTTATCCTGAATAATAAATAGTCTTTTTCCTATCACGACAGGTGTCTTGTCTTTCATCTGTCCTCGTTCTCAGGGTTGGCCGCACTCTGAACAATTTTTCTCCACTGATTTCTCAGCTGCTCTCACTGCCTGTCCCATCGAGAGGCCGGTCCACATTCTGATATTATCCACCCGTGCCATCTTGGGCCTTCCTTGAACACATTTTCCAGGTGTTCTGTCTCACACGACCTCTTTTTCCAAACACTCCCTCCCTATTCACAACATGTCCAAAATAGGTGAGCTTCCGGGATGTGAGAGCCTCAGACAGGTTCCGGTGAACACCAGCTTTCTCCAGCACTCACTCATTCACCCACTTTGCCGTCCGTGACACACGGAATATCCGTCCGAGTCCTTTCATTTCAAACACTTTTATTGGAGCCTCGTCACTCTTATTGATAGTCCAGCTTTCACAGACACACATTGTCACCGGCCACATAAGGGCTTTGAGAAGATGAATGTTCATTGTAACCGAGTTGCTGGGGCTGCTCCGCACTGTTTTCACTGAGATCACAACACCATGACTCTTAATTCTGACCTGAATTTGATAGATTCTGCATTTACTACTGCACTGGAACTAAAATAAATATATTTGTCTCTGTTCCAGTGAGTCTCCAGCACAGGGCCGGGCCAGTCGGCTGAATTGGTCTGTGTCAGCATTTCTGCTCCAAATGAGCCTCCACCCACCCCTCTTCATCTCCCCCCATCAGCATATCCTTCTATTCCTTTCTCCCTCATGTATGTATCTAGCTTCGAGTGCAGATGGGACAAGGAATCCCTTTGCACATTCCCCACATTTCCATGGTTTTGCCATGTCTCTCCAGGTTGGACAATCAGTCAAAGCCTCGTCCACACACACAACACGTGGACAGTTTTTCCTCGCTGTGAACGGTGTGATGTTTTTTCAGGCTGTGTAATTGGTCAAAGGTCTTTCCAGTCAGTTCACTGGGACACACTCACCTGGATGTACGTGTCTCTGTGTTTTTCAGTCACACTGATGTTTGAAAACTTCAGAAGGTGACAGAACAGACAAGATTTCTTCTTCTAGGTTCAAATCAAATGATTTTCAGGTTCTGATGAATCAAACGCTTCTGTCAAATCTTGACCTGTTTTGTTTAGATTTTTATCTGAAAATCCTTCCATAGAACCATAGAAAATTACAGCTCAGAAACAGGCCTTTTGGCCCTTCTTGTCTGTGCCGAACCATTTTTTGCCTAGTCCCACTGACCTGCACTTGGACCATATCCCTCCACACCCCTCTCATCCATGAACCCGTCCAAGTTTTTCTTAAATGTTAAAAGCATTTACCACTTTATCCGGCAGCTCATTCCACACTTCCACCACTCTCTGCGTGAAGAAGCCCCCCCTAATATTCCCTTTGAACTTTTCTCCTTTCACCCTTAACCCATGCCCTCTGGTTTTTTTCTCCGCTAGCCTCAGCGGAAAAAGCCTGCTTGCATTCACTCTATCTATACCCATCAAAATCTTATACACCTCTAACAAATCTCCCCTCAATCTTCTACGCTCCAGGGAATAAAGTCCCAACCTATTCAATCTCTCTCTGTAACTCAGCTTCTCAAGTCCCGGCAACATCCTTGTGAACCTTCTCTGCACTCTTTCAACCTTATTTACATCCTTCCTGTAACTAGGTGACCAAAACTGTACACAATACTCCAAATTTGGCCTCACCAATGCCTTATATAACCTTACCATAACACTCCAACTTTTATACTCAATACTCCGATTTATAAAGGCCAATGTACCAAAGGCACTCTTTACGACCCTATCCACCTGTGACATCACTTTTAGGGAATTCTGTACCTGTATTCCCAGATCCCTCTGTTCAACTGCACTCTTCAGAGTCCTACCATTTACCCTGTATGTTCTACTTTGGTTTGTCCTTCCAAAGTGCAATATCTCACACTTGTCTGCGTTAAATTCCATTTGCCATTTTTCAGCCCATTTTTCTAGTTGGTCCAAATCCCTCTGCAAGCTTTGAAAACCTTCCTCACTGTCAACTACACCTCCAATCTTTGTATCATCAGCAAACATGGTTGAATAATTTTCAACAGAAATTAGAATTGTTTGTTCTGAATTTCTATCCTGTACCTGCAGTGGTAACTTTTGCAAACTCCTTTTCCAGGATATTTGAAGGGAAGGGAATTCTATTCTAATTCTATGGTGATCCAATTTACCACATTATCATCCAGATCATTGATATAGATGACAAACAACAATGGACCCAACACCGATCCCTGCGGCACACTACTAGTCACAGGCCTCCAAATTCCCTTCCCTTCAAATATCCTGGAAAAGGAGTTTGCAAAAGTTACCACTGCAGGTACAGGATAGAAATTCAGAACAAACAATTCTAATTTCTGTTGAAAATTATTTCCTCTCCTATTTCCAAAAACCACGACATCTCCATCCCATACACTCTTTCCACTCCCCCCCCCCCCCCCCCCCCACCCCCCCCACCGATCCTCACTCTGTTCCAATCCTCACTCTGCTCTTCCAAATATTCACCTTCCTAATTCTGGTGGTGCTAATTCATGCTGACTGACAGAAAAAGTCTCCTGTTCCGGGCAAAGAGACCCAAAATTTTCATTGATGCTGCTGGACTCTCTCTCTCTCTCTCTCATATATATATATATATATATATATATATATAAAGTAAATCTGAACATTTTGTGGTGTAAAAATGCATTTAGACTGTATTACAGTATTACATAATTAGAAATGAAGAAAGTTTATGAACAAGAACATTGTCTAAGCAGTGAGGGCTATGACTTGGAACTTACTGCCTACACGGAAAGTATATGTGGAGATGATCAGTGATTTCAAAATGAAATTGGATGGACAATTGAAAGAAATAAACTTGCAGCGGAACAGTGAAGTAGAGGGAGAGGTGGATTGCTCGAGTCAACGTGGATTCGAGTTGTCGAATGGAATCTTTCTATGCCATAATGACACTTTAAAGTAATAAATTACGCAGCTATGAGCTGCAAGGCTCATCTAAGTGTGATAAATAAAGACTATATAACTATAGTCTTTAGCTGTGTGCTATATAACAACCAGAGTGACGGATATTTCAGGGACACAGACATGACCATGCATGCGCTCTGTTGTCCAAGATGGTGGTCGCTAACCTAGAATCATAGAATCCTACAGTGCAGGAGGAGGCCATTTGGCCCATTGAGTCTGCAGGCCCTATCCCCATATAACCCCATGCATTTACCCTAGCTGGTCCCCCTGATACTAAGGGGCAATTTATCATGGCCAATCCACCTAATCCACACATCTTTGGACTGTGGGAGGAAACCGGAGCACCCGGAGGAAACCCACACAGACAGTGACCCAAGCCGGGAATTGAACCCGGGTCCCTTATGCTGTGAGGCAGCAGTGCTAACCACTGTGCCACCTGGGCCAGTGCCCAGGAGTGAATCCCCAGAGCTGCAATCTCGACTCTCATTCTGGGCTTGCGGCCTCCAGCGGGTGTTTGTGAAGCCTCCGCTCCGCCCCCCCCCCCCCCAGCCCGTCTCCCGGCTCCATTCCTCCCTCCGCCCGACCGATTCTCACCCGCTGGAAAAAGTAGCTCCCGCACTCGCGGAACTCTGAACAAAGTGACACTGCGCATGCTCCGGATACAGCAAGGCGCCTGCGCACTGGACTCCTGTGGAGTGAATAGGGCACTTGTAGGGCCGCAGGGAATGGTGGGTAATAGCACGGCCATTGAATTGACGTACCGGGGATAAAATCAGTGTTACCAAATGAAGACAAATTAACAAATACACGAAGATTCTTTATTATTTAATTTATTCCACCTTCTAACCTACCCTTGATGATCTTCTTTGTTCCACCCCATCCATTATATTAACAGTTCAATGGGAGATGAAGTAATGCTATTGGAAAGACCAATGTCATTATCTTAAGTCACCACTACAAATTCCGTTCCCTAACTACCAAGTCCATCCCTATGGGGTAATATTGAGATACATTTTCCTGTGTTCGTCAAGCTAGGAGTCTTTATTCCTAAGCGAGAAAGAGATAAGTGGACATATTAATGAGAGGCAACATGGTTTTGTGAAGGGGAGGTCGTGTCTCATGAACTTGATCGAGTTTTTGGAGGAAGTGACGAAGATGATTGATGAGGGTAGGGCAGTGGATGTTGTCTACATGGACTTCAGTAAGGCCTTTGACAAGGTCCCTCATGGCAGACTGGTGCAGAAGGTGAAGTTGCATTGGATCAGAGGTGAGCTGGCAAGGTGGATACAGAACTGGCTCGGTCGTAGAAGACAGATGGTAGCAGTGAAGGGTGAGTTTCCGAATGGAGGGCTGTGACAAGTGGCATTCCTCAGGAATCAGTGCTGGGACCTTTGCTGTTTGTAATATATATAAATGATTTGGAAGAAAATGTAACTGAATTGATTAGTAAGTTTGTGGATGACACAAAGGTTGGTGGATTTGTGGATAGCGGTGAGGACCATCAGAGGATACAGCAGGATATAGATTGGTTGGAGACTTGGGCAAAGAAATAGCAAATGGAGTTTAATCTGGACAAATGTGAGATAATGCATTTTGGAAGATCTAATACAGATAGAAATATACAGTAAATGGCTGAACTCTTCAGAGTATTGACAGGCAGAGGGATCTGGGTCTACAGGTGCACAGGTCACTGAAAGTGGCAATGCAGGTGGAGAAGGTAGTCAAGAAGGCATACGGCATGCTTGCCTTCATTGGCCGGGGCATTGAGTTTAAAAATTGGCAAGTCATGTTGTAGCTTTATAGAACCTGAGTTAGGCCGCACTTGAAATATAGTGTTCAATTCTGGTTGCCACACTACCAGAAGGATGTGAAGGCTTTGGAGAGGGTACATAAAAGATTTACCAGGATGTTGCCTGGCATGGAGAGCATTAGCTATGAGGAGAGGTTGGAGAAACTTGGTTTGTTCTCACTGGAACGACGGAGGTTAAGGGGCGACCTGATATAAGTCTACAAGATTATGAGGGGCTTGGACAGAGTGGATAGTCAGAAGCTTTTTCCCAGTGTGGAAAAGTCAATTACCTGGGGGCATAGGTTTAAAGTGCGAGGGGCAAGGTTTAAAGGAGACGTACGAGGCAAGTTTTCTTTTTACACAGAGGGTGGTGGGTGCCTGGAACTCGCTGCCGGAGGAGGTAGTGGAAGCAGATACGATTGTGACTTTTAAGGGGTGTCTTGACAAATACATGAATAGGATGGGAATAGAGGGATATGGTCCCCAGAAGGTAAGGGGGTTTTAGTTCAGTCGGGCAGCATGGTCGGTGCAGGCTTGGAGGGCCGAAGGGCTTGTTCCTGTGCTGTAATTTTCTTTGTTCTTTGTTTGTAGATACACACAGAACGATTCCTATAATATGTAATACATTTCTGAAGTTTTCATTAGGTTATTAGACTGATTTCTTACAGATCTCCCATCTTGAGAAAGGATTAGCTTCACTGTCTACTCAAAAACTGATTTCTGAATAACCCAGTGATTCTAAGCTACAAGCTTGTTTTCCTAATTTCTTGATTACATTCCATAGACAAGAAAACTAAAGGTACCAGAATGATCAGAATCAGCAACACAAACCCTTGAGTTGTCACCAAAAATAAAAGTAAATACTTTGCCGTATTATAATTGAGGTCAGAAACTGCAAGGTATTTTATGAAGTCAGCTTGGACCACAGGTTTTGCAGTTTGAATTTGGCTGAGGTAAACATACAATGTTTCACTGCAGGTATAATTCAAATGACTCACGGGGGAGATTTTATCAAACAAAGTTTATTTAAGAATACAGTTTACACATAGAAAGAAAATTAGCAATCATTTTTGCCAATTACAAACAAGAAAACAACCATGATATTGTAGAACCCTTAACAACTAAATGCACTGTTCCAATACAACAAACCTCCCTACAAACATACACCTGTCACAGGTTTAGCACAGAAAATAAGAATGCTCATGTGATTCTGGAAATTAGTCCTTTGGTTGGAGAATTGAAATTCTGACTTCACCATTCCGGAAACTCCCAGCACCTTGAGGTAGAGATAAAGCCACAGCTGGCATTACCTGGCAAATCACCAACATCAGAATCTTTCACTCCAGGAGGGCAAGAAAAACTGCTTCCAATAGAGCAGAATTTCTAATATCAAGGAGAGAGCACAGAAATACTGCCTTTCAGTCTGGAGTCCAAACGCCTCCTAACTAACCAGCAACCAAAACTGAAAGTAAGAACTCTTGGGAGAGAGAAAAAAAACTGTCCAACCTGACCTGTCAATCATTCTTCCCACAACACTTCAAACTCACAAAGTGCATTGAGCCCAGATTAAAGAGAAACAAAAACCCATTCAAACCATTTAAGCAGCAATAAAAGGACACACAAACATTCAGCCAACGCCACAATGAAAAACAAAGGCCTGCTTTCAAACTGCAGAAAACGTGATTTAAAAATACAGTTCTTAAATGCACAGTAACATCACACCAGTAAATGTGACAATCATCGACTTTGATTCATCCTCCCCATCTGCAGATAATCTCACACAATTCTAAATTATTGACGAGTTGTAAATACATCTGGTTCAAACATTCAAGCACAAACTTCAAAGGTTCTCCAGCTCTCTGCTCACCTGCATCCACCTTGTGGATATTTTCAAAAGCCAGATTTAGATCACTCTTCAGCTTAATGGATAGATACCAGTGTGTTTCATTCGATCCTGATTGTTTTAAAGTCAGTTTCTCTGCAAAATATGCCAATATTTTGACAAATTAAAATATCTTCCCATTCTACTGACAATGTTAAGCACTCAATGTTGTTCTGTTGTCGAATAGCTGAACACGTTTGTTCCTCAGTGCAGTGGCACATGTTAGTTACACCACATGTAACATATCACATCTGCACACTCACACTGGTATCCCAAAGGATGCTCCATGTACCATCTGAGACACCCATTCCTAGATTTTCAAGTGATCGCAAGGAAGTGTCCATATGAAAATGTTTGCTTATCTCTCTCTCTGTATGGTTCCAATGTCTTCAGGCAGAGGCCAGGTTATCTGATTCAGTTTGTTTTAAAGTTCACAAGCAAGGATACAAACATCTCCAAAAGAAAACTATTACTTGACTCATCTCCACTTTCCTGACTTCTACAAGAACGTACGTGGATATCCTGTTTGTCTCTTCCATTGAACTAGACCCAGAGTGAATTACTTCAATTCCCATTTGCTGGTGTCAATTTTTTCCATGTTTGATTCCAAATGGGGCTTCCCTTTCTCTCTGTTTCAGGAGAATGCGGAAACTTTTCTGTCCAATTGAACACTCACACAATAGTGTATTTTGAGATCAGAGGCAGAAGTACAGGCAGTTGTATCAGTTTGGGGTAACGCTCATATCTCCCATTCTCAGGAGCTTTGATTTAAATGATAACAAATGGGATGTGGTTCCAATTTTCAAAAAGGGGAATAGGGATAGCCCAGGAAATTACCGACCGGTGAGTCTAACCTCAGTGGTTGGTAAGCTGATGGAGAAGATCCTGAGGGACAAGATTTATGAGTATTTAGAGAGGTTTAGTATGCTCAAGAATACTCAGCATGGTTTTGTCAAAGGCAGATCGTACCTTACGAGCCTGGTGGAGTTCTTCGAAAATGTGACTAAACACATTGACGAAGGGAAAGCAGTAGATGTGGTTTATATGGATTTTAGCAAGGCGTTCGATAAGGTCCCCCATGCAAGGCTTCTAGAAAAAGTGAGAGGGCATGGGATCCAAGGGGCTGCTGCCAGGTGGATCCAGAACTGGCTTGCCCAAAGGAGGCAGAGAGTGGGTATAGATGAGTCTTTTTCTAAATGGAGGTCAGTCACCAGTGGTGTGCCCCAGGGATCTGTTCTGGGACCCTTGCTGTTTGTCATTTTCATAAATGTCCTGGATGAGGAAGTGGAGAGATGGGTTGGTAAGTTTGCCGACGACATGAAGGTTGGTGGGGTTGTGGATAGTCTGGAGGGATGTCAGAAGTTACAGAGGGACATAGATAGGATGCAAGGCTGGGCGGAGAAGTGGCAGATGGACTTCAACCCAGATAAATGCGTAGTGGTCCATTTTGGCAGGTCAAATGGGATGAAGGAGTACAATATAAAGGGAAAGACTCTTAGTACTGTAGAGGATCAGAAGGACCTTGGGGTCCGGGTCCACAGGACTCTAAAATCGGCCCCGCAGGTGGAGGAGGTGGTTAAGAAGGCGTATGCTGTGCTGGCCTTTATCAATCGAGGGATTGAGTTTGGGAGTCTGGGGATAATGATGCAGCTATATAAGACCCTCGTCAGACCCCACTTGGAGTACTTTGCTCAGTTCTGGTTGCCTCATTACAGGAAGGATGTGGAAAAGATTGAAAGGGTGCAGAGGCGATTTACAAGGATGTTGCCTGGATTGAGTGGCATGCCTTATGAGGATAGGCTGAGGGAGCTCGGTCTTTTCTCCTTGGAGAGACGTAGGATGAGAGGAGACCTAATAGAGGTATATAAGATGTTGAGAGGCATAGATCGGGTGGACTCTCAAAGGCTTTTTCCCAGGGTGGAAATGGCTGCTACGAGAGGACACAGGTTTAAGGTGCTGGGGGGTAGGTACAGGGGAAATATTAGGGGGAAGTTTTTCACACAGAGGGTGGTGGGCGAGTGGAATTGGCTGCCGTCAGTGGTGGTGGAGGCAAACTCAATAGGGTCTTTTAAGAGACTCCTGGATGAGTACATGGGACTTAATAGGATGGAGGGTTATAGGTAGGCCTAAAAGGTAGGGATATGTTCGGCACAACTTGTGGGCCGAAGGGTCTGTTTTGTGCAGTAGTTTTTCTATGTTTCTATGTTTCTTTCTATGAAGTCAAATCTTCAAAAAGCAGAATCTTTGGTTTAAGTTGTCACCGTGCTGCCTGATTGTAAAAGGTTGAAGCAAATATTCCAATTATGTCAACTTTATTTTCAGATCAAAGGTGAACCAAACACCATTTTGATCTTTGTGTTTCCAATTATTTTGGCATTTTTTCTCAGTTTTTCCAAAATGTTATTTTTTTCTTCATTCTTCAAGTGTCTTTCCAAATAAATATATTATAACTCAAGGAAAATTAAACCACAAAAGTTAGTTTTCACAGGTAAATGTCAACCTTCTTAGATCAGAAAGAACATAGAACATAGAACAGTACAGCACAGAACAGGCCCTTCGGCCCACGATGTTGTGCCGAGCTTTATCTGAAACCAAGATCAAGCTATCCCACTCCCTATCATCCTGGTGTGCTCCATGTGCCTATCCAATAACCGCTTAAATGTTTCTAAAGTGTCTGACTCCACTATCACTGCAGGCAGTCCATTCCACACCCCAACCACTCTCTGCGTAAAGAACCTACCTCTGATATCCGTCCTGTATCTCCCACCACGAACCCTTTGGTTATGCCCCCTTGTAATAGCTCCATCCACCCGAGGAAATAGTCTTTGAACGTTCACTCTATCTATCCCCTTCGTCATTTTATACACCTCTATTAAGTCTCCCCTCAGCCTCCTCCGCTCCAGAGAGAACAGCCCTAGCTCCCTCAACCTTTCCTCATATGACCTACCCTCCAAACCAGGCAGCATCCTGGTAAATCTCCTCTGCACTCTTTCCAGCGCTTCCACATCCTTCTTATAGTGAGGTGACCAGAACTGCACACAATATTCCAAATGTGGTCTCACCAAGGTCCTGTACAGTTGCAGCATAACCCCACGGCTCTTAAACTCCAACCCCCTGTTAATAAAAGCTAACACACTATAGGCCTTCTTCACAGCTCTATCCACTTGACTGGCAACCTTTAGAGATCTGTGGATATGGACCCCAAGATCTCTCTGTTCCTCCACAGTCTTCAGAACCCTACCTTTGACCCTGTAATCCACATTTAAATTTGTCCTACCAAAATGAATCACCTCACATTTATCAGGGTTAAACTCCATTTGCCATTTTTCAGCCCAGCTTTGCATCCTATCTATGTCTCTTTGCAGCCTACAACAGCCCTCCACCTCATCCACTACTCCACCAATCTTGGTGTCATCAGCAAATTTACTGATCCACCCTTCAGCCCCCTCCTCTAAGTCATTAATAAAAATCACAAAGAGCAGAGGACCAAGCACTGATCCCTGCGGCACACCGCTCGCAACCTGCCTCCAATCCGAAAATTTTCCATCGACCACCACCCTCTGTCTTCGGTCAGACAGCCAGTTACCTATCCAATCGGCCAACTTTCCCTCTATCCCACACCTCCTCACTTTCATCATAAGCCGACCATGGGGGACCTTATCAAACGCCTTACTAAAATCCATGTATATGACATCAACTGCCCTACCTTCATCAACACACTTAGTTACCTCCTCAAAAAATTCTATCAAATTTGTGAGGCACGACTTGCCCTTCACGAATCCGTGCTGACTATCTCGGATTAATCCGCATCTTTCTAAATGGTCGTAAATCCCATCCCTAAGGACCCTTTCCATCAATTTACCAACCACAGAGTTAAAGAGGGTGGAGCTTCCCTCAGCCTGTGAGTTCCGAAACACAACTTCAAAGCTTAAGTTAAGAATCAAACATTTGTGCCTTTTCCAATTGTACAAGTAAATTGTGATTCACACCGAAAGGTTCACTTTCACTCAGTAATTAGAACATTTCACTTTTCTCAGCACAGGAACTGGCAGCATTTTAGATTCAATACTAATTGTTCACTCCTCTTGTCGCGGGTGTGTGGAGAAGATCATGTTCACTGTAGATCTGTCAGCACAGAAACCACACTGTGCTTCTGGATACACTCAGTCTGCAAATAGCTGGAGTCGTTTAAACATGACCCTAGTGAAGGCCTTCCCAGTGATGTTAAGGAGTGAGATGTTCCTGTAGTTGTTGCAATCTCCTCTGTCACTGCATGTTTTGTATATTGTGAAGATTTTTGTGTCACGTATCTCCTGTGGAACAGGCCCTACCTCCCAACAGAGAAGCAGGAGGTTATGAAGATGTGGCAGTCGATGGGACTTTCCGTGTCTGAACAGTTCAGCTGGAACTCATCCTTGCTGGGAGCCTTTCTGCTTGTTCAGCAATCAATGGCCTTTTCCAGCTCAAGTGATGAGGATTCCTCGTCCAACTCAACCGTGACAGGAAGCTGCAGTAGAATCAAACAGA
This sequence comes from Mustelus asterias, assembly GCF_964213995.1. Lineage (NCBI taxonomy): Eukaryota > Metazoa > Chordata > Chondrichthyes > Carcharhiniformes > Triakidae > Mustelus > Mustelus asterias. The sequence goes on from NW_027590160.1 coordinate 217,515, forward strand.
GACTGGGAGGTATCCATCTCACGGGAGTACAGCTCACAGTCGTGTTCAACCCAGTGGGACATCTGTCTACTTCTGTCGGTGAGAACTTCACCATCTGCCGATTTCAGGGGAACAATTTGGTGATTGTAGGACAAAGCATCATATTCATCCCATCATACATAACACAGAGATATTCATTATCACAGGCAGTTTGGAATTATTGGTGTAGGATTGTCCGGTGTTTATTGACAGAGTATCTCACTGTTTTCAAAATTTCTGATGCAATGTTCCAGCTGTTGGGTTTATGATGAGCATCAGGTAGGCTTTGCTTTTTGCTTCAATGACAGGTGTCATCTCTGCTGAGTGGGTCTCAAACCAGTCTGTTGTAGGAGCCACCTTTACAAAATGTTGCTGCTGCTGTGTCAGAAATGGGTGAACTCAGAGACCTCCAAGTTTCATCAACTTCAATATTGATTGTTAAGGATTTAAGGATTTAACTGTGCCTGTATAATATTTCACTATTTTGTTTATGTTCCTTCATATTTAATTTCATAATGGACGTGTCACTGTGAAGACGTCAGTCAGAATTGTCAGCAAGGATTAATCAGGACTTTCTAATTGGAGATGTTAATCAGTGGAACCTCTCACACACTGATTTGCATCAAAGATTAATTTAGGATTGAAGTAAAGTTCATCATTTTATGTTGAACAGGTTCTTGTTAAGGATTCTTGAATTTAGGGGAAAGATCACAGAAGGTGTTTTTAAAAAGGGACATTGCAGCTCCGAAAATCAGTGACATCTCCAGAATATTAAACTCCAGCTACTTATAGGGATGTGAATATCAGCAAAATCGAACCAATATTGTCAGACTATCAATCCAGGCTGTGATTAAAAGCAGAATCCAATCCTTGCAGTCTATTATGAATTTGCTGGTGTCTCAGCAGGCTGGAGGACCTTGTGAATGCCTTTCCACACAAGGAGCAGGTGAAAGGTCTCTCCCCAGAGTGAGTGCGTTGATGAGTCAGAAGGTTGGATGACTGCTTGAAACTCTTTCCACAGGTACTGCAGCTGAATGGATTCTCCTGAGTGTGAGTGCGGTGATGGGACTGGAGGGTGAATAACCGAGCGAATCCCTTCCCACACACCGAGCAGGTGAATGGTCTCTCCCCGGTGTGAAGTCGCTGGTGTCTCACCAGATCGAATGACTGGGAGAATTTCTTCCCACACACGGAGCAGGTGAATGGTCGCTCCCCGGTGTGAGTGCGTTGGTGAGCAGTCAGGGTGGATGACTGCCCGAAACTCTTTCCACAAGAAGTGCAGCTGAACGGTTTCTCCTCAGTGTGAATTCGCTGATGTGTCCAAAGGCCGGATGACCGAGTGAATTTCTCACCGCACACAGAGCAGGTGAACGGCTTCACCCCAGTGTGAATCCGCTGGTGTGTAGCGAGACTGGATGTGCTGTTGAACCTCTTCCCACAGTGAGTGCAGCTGAAGGGCCTCTCCTCAGTGTGAATTCTCTGGTGTAACATCAGGTAGGTTGTCTTGGTAAATCCCTTTCCACACACAGAACAGACGAATGGCTTCTCCCCAGTGTGACTGCGTTGATAGATTTCCAGTCGGAATAAAGACTTGAATCCTTTACCACAGTCCCCACATTTCCAAGGTTTCTCCATGGTGCCAGTGTCCTTGTGTCTCTCCAGGTTAGATGATCAGTTGAAACCTCGTCCTTGCAGATAACACGTGTACAGTTTCTCCCTGCTGTGAATTGTGTGATGTTTTCTCAGGCTGTGTCACTGGTTAAAGCTCTTTCCACAGTCAGTTCACTGGAACACTCTCACTCGGGTGTGTGTGTCTCGGTGTTTTTCCAGTTGCACTGATGTTTAAAATCTTCAAGAGATAAACATTTCTCCTTCCACATTCACAGATTGATGAATGATCGATTGACTCAAACCAAAATGTTTGTTTTGAGTTTTGCATCTACAAATCTTTCCCTTGTTAATACCTGGAAAAAGAGTTTACAAAATTAAAATCACGGTCAGTCCAGGATAGAAATTCTGAACAGACAATTCTAGTTTTGTTTTTGGAACATTTTTTCCTCTCGTTTCCTCCAAATCTGTAAATCCCCATCTCACACACTCTCCCCCGTCCCTGGGCTGAAATCCAAACCCATCTCACCCTCTCCACCAATTCTTTTCTCCACTCAGTTTTCTCCCTCCCTCCACTCTGTCTGGGTTCAGCTCTCAGGCCCCTCTGTGCAGAATTGTTGTCTCTCCTGGTCACTGAGACCCTGAAGGCCCACGCACCCTCTGCTTCACTGTTACTGATGGCTGAAGGGACCAATCCGTGAGGGGCAGGTTTTGCCACAAGTGAAGTGGTTCTCAGGTCTGGTTGTGGGTTGTTGTTTTCGGTGTTGGCTCTTGTTGCCGAGCCACTGGAGTGACCTTCCTCCATCCTGTGAATGTACCTGAGCTGGAAAAGTCACCTCCACTTGATGGGAACCCATCACCTTTGGGAGACAATGAATTGTAGATTTTGTATCAAAGATCAATTTAGGATTGAAGTAAAAAGTTCATAATTTTATTGCAACCAAGTTTCTGTTGACAGTTCTTTAATTCAGCTGAAAGATCACAGATAGTGCCTTTAAAAAGGGACATCTCCAGATTATTAAACTTCAGCCAGTTGTAGGGTTAAGAAGTTTAACAACACCAGGTTAAAGTCCAACAGGTTTATTTGGTAGCAAAAGCCACACAAGCTTTCAGAGCTCCAAGCCCCTTCTTCAGGTGAGTGGGAATTCTGTTCACAAACAGGGCATATAAAGACACAAACTCAATTTACAGAATAATGGTTGGAATGCGAATACTTACAGCTAATCAAGTCTTTAAGATACAAACAATGTGAGTGGAGAGAGCATCAAGACAGGTCAAAGAGATGTGTATTGTCTCCAGACAGGACAGCCAGTGAAATTCCGCAAGTCCAGGCAAGCTGTGGGGATTACAGATCGTGTGACATGAACCCAATATCCCGGTTGAGGCCGTCCTCATGTGTGCGGAACTTGGCTATCAGTTTCTGCTCAGCGACTCTGCGCCGTCGTGTGTCGTGAAGGCCACCTCGGAGAACGCTTACCCGAATATCAGAGGCTGAATGCCCGTGACCGCTGAAGTGCTCTCCAACAGGAAGAGAACAGTCTTGCCTGGTGATTGTCGAGCGGTGTTCATTCATCCGTTGTCGTAGCGTCATGGTTTTCCCAATGTACCATGCCTCGGGACATCCTTTCCTGCAGCGTATCAGGTAGACAACGTTGGCCGAGTTGCAAGAGTATGTACCATGTACCTGGTGGATGGTGTTCTCACGTGAGATGATGGCATCCGTGTCAATGATCCGGCACGTCTTGCAGAGGTTGCTGTACCAGGGTTGTGTGGTGTCGTGGCCACTGTTCTCCTGAAGGCTGGGTAGTTTGCTGCGGACAATGATCTGTTTGAGGTTGTGCGGTTGTTTGAAGGCAAGAAGTGGGGGTGTGGCCTTGGCGAGATGTTCCTCTTCATCAATGACATGTTGAAGGCTCTGGAGGAGATGCGGGGAAGCTACGGCATCTCCTCCAGAGCCTTCAACATGTCATTGATGAAGACGAACATCTCGCCAAGGCCATCCCCACACCCCCACCCCCCCACAGTCACTGACACCAATCTCCTCCTGTCTGATATAAACCCCACAGTCACTGACACCAATCTCCTCCTGTCTGATATAAACCCTGTGGCTGTGGCTTTTGCTACCAAATAAACCTGTTGGACTTTAACCTGGTGTTGTGAGACTTCTTACTGTGATATAAACCCCACAGTCACTGACACCAATCCCCTCCCCTCAGTTAATTTGATTTAGTTTACTTGTTTACTCAATAAGATTGATACCAATCTCTCCTATCTGATGATTTTGTAGCTAATTTTTCATAAAGGATATACACAAGTTTGTTATTTCAATTGGACCTGTCTTCATTCCCGAGCCGAGGGGATTTCTGTACCAGACGGGAGGGGTAACATTTGGGAACGCTTGATTCTCCACCAATTCCCATTCCCCTTCTTTCTGGGGGATAATGGAGCTCTCACTGTGTGTAATGTGCAGGTCAGTAAGAATTGTCAGCAAGGATTAATCAGCATTTTCTAATTGGAGATGTTCATCAGGAGAACCTCTCAGACACTGAATTGTCGAGTTTGAATCAAAGATCAATTTAGGATTGAAGTAAAAGTTCAATATTTGTGGCAAACTGATTGCTGGTGGAATTCTCTGAATTCAGGGGAATGATCACAGACACATATTCTTAAAGGGAGGCTGCAGGCCCAAGAACACAATCAGCTAATTAACTAGAATCTTAAACTCCAGCCAGAACTATGGTTGGTAACATCAGAGAGACAAACCTGAATTGTCAGAATGAACATGGTTCAGTCCTGGGTATAGTGAATGCCAGCAACATCAGTGGAATCCAAACCCTTTAGTCACTTGTGAACTTGCTGGTGTGTCAGCAGGTGGGCTAGCTGACTGAATCCCCTCTCACACACTGAACAGGTGAATGGCCTCTCCCGGGTGTGAATTCGCTGGTGTGTCAAAAGGTTGGATGAAGTTGTGAATCCTTTCTCACACATGGAACAAACGAATGGTCTCTCGCCAGTGTGAACTCGCTGGTGTGTAAGCAGGTTTGATGAATTAGTGAATCGCTTCTCACACACAGAGCAGGTGAATGGCCTCTCCCTAGTGTGAACACGCTGGTGTGTCAGCAGCTGGGATAACTGAGTGAATCCCCTCCCACAAACAGAGCAGGTGAATGGCTTCTCTCCAGTATGAACTCTCCAGTGTATCAGAAGCTCAGATGACTGAGTGAATCCCTTCCCACACACACAACAGGGGAACGGTCTCTCCCCTGTGTGAAATCGCTGGTGTCTCAGCAGAGTGGTTGACTGAGTGAATCCCTTCCCACATACAGAGCAGGTGAATGGTTTCTCTCCAGTGTGACTGCGTCGATGAATTTCCAGCAGGGATGGATACTTGAATCCCTTTCCACAATCCCCACATTTACACGGTTTCTCTGTGGGGCTGGTATCCTTGTTTCTCTCCAGGTTGGTTGATCAGTTCAAGCCTCGTACACAGTACATGTGGATTCTATCTGCTTCAAATGTTGAAATGTTTTAAAGGCTATGCAACTTGTTAAAACAATCTTCCCTCCACATTCAAAGGCCAATGATACTCACACTCTGATTCATTGAGTATCAGATGTTGATGCGATGTTTGGTTTGCATTTCCTATCTCCAAATCCTCTGCTTCTAATAACCTGATAAAGGAGTTTAAAAAGTCATCACTGTCAGTACAAGATAGAAATTCAGAACAGACAGTTCTCATTTGGTGGAATATTTTTCACTTTCATTCCCCAAATGACTTTGACCCTGAATTGATCCTTAATTAAATATTTTCTCCACAAATCCTCAGCTTTTAATATGCTGTCAATGGGGTTTACAAATGTAACCAAATGTCAGTCCAGGACAGAAACTCTGAACAGGCAATTCTAGTTTCTCTGGAACATTTTATCCTCTCTTGTTCCCCCAAATCTGTAAATTCCCGTCCCACACACTCTCTGGATATCCAAATTAAGTTTTAGATAATTTTTTCCAGATCCTTTTAAAGTAAAGTCCATTTATTAGTCACAAGTAGGCTTACATTAACACCGCAATGAAGTTACCATGAAAATCCCCGAGTCGCCACACTCCAGCGTCTGTTCGGGTACACTGAGAGAGAATTTATCATGGCCAATGCACCTAACCAGCACATTTTTCAGATTGTGGGAGGAAACCGGAGCACCCGGAGGAAACCCAACGCAGACACGGGGAGGACATGCAAACTCCACACAGACCCAATCTGGGAAACGAACCCAGGTCCCTGACGCTGAAAAGCAGCAGTGCTAACCACTGTACCATTTGTCAAATTTTTGACAAATTTAACAAAAAAACCCAATTTTAAGGGCGGCACGGTAGCAGAGTGGTTAGCACTGCTGCTTCACAGCTCCAGGGACCTGGGTTCGATTCCCGGCTTGGGTCACTGTCTGTGTGGAGTTTGCACATTCTCCTCGTGTCTGCGTGGGTTTCCTCCGGGTGCTCCGGTTTCCTCCCACAGTCCAAAGGTGTGCGGGTTAGGTTGATTGGCCATGCTAAAAATTGCCCCTTAGTGTCCTGGGATGCATAGATTAGAGGTATTAGCGGGTAAAAATATGTAGGGATATGGGGGTAGGGCCTGGGTGGGATTGTGGTCGGTGTAGACTCGATGGGCCGAATGGCCTCTTTCTGCACTGTAGGGTTTCTATGATTTAACAAAAATAACAAACTGAACATAATTTCATTCATACCTTGTGACAAAACAGGAATCTGAATCTTGTGCCCAGAATGGAATGTGTGGAGATTTTCTCAGCGAAGCCTCAGTCACCCTCACTGAGACTAACTTTAAATTGCAGATTGTATTAATTGAATGGATTTGAAGCCCTGTCCCCAGAACATTGTGCTGTCTCTCTGGATTACTAATGCAGTGACATTGTCACTCGGTCACCGTGTCCCCTTCTCTCTTTGTTGGAGAGGGTTTGAGGGCAGAAACCGGAAGCGGTGGACAGGGAGAGTGGAGAATGTTCATTGTAAACCCCGCCCCCCGGCACTGACCTCTCACCCGACACCTCACAATGCCCGGGGACTGATTGACGGCAGTTCCGGGCCAATAGAGGGAGAGGAGGCTGGACGGTCGCGAGGGAGCAGCTGGTCCTCCGACCAATCGGAGTGAATGAGGGGCGGGGCTGAGTGAAGCATGCGCAGTGTGATTAATGGCGGTGGAGACATTCTTTCTCGGATCCACAATCAGTAAAGGTGGGAATGGCGGGGCGGAGCACGCGATAGACCAGGCGGGGGTTTGGAGAGGCGTCGTAAACATGTTACGTAAACTGCTATCTCTTAAAAAGAATCTAGCGATATCAGAGGATGGTCCCGGCCCTCAGCACAGAGCAGGGCCTCGGCATTCTCCCAGTTACAGACCCGGGTTAATCAGGGCCATCGTTATCGGGGCACGAGCAACACGGCGCGTGCGCAGTCGCCGTCTTCAGTCGGCGCACTAGCAACACGGCGCATGCGCGTTCGCCATCTTTGTTTGGGGCAATGTTTTGGAATTACCACTGACAGAATGTGAATAACTTGACCATCAAACTGCTTCACCCTTTCACTTCCAATCTCTTACTGATGAGAACAACGATATCAGGGCAGTTGCAATCATTTCTATTCATATTGTGTCTTTAACATCATAAAACAGCCCCAGACATTTTCTCAGAAATGTTATACACTGACATTTGATACTGAGCCATATTAGGACAGGTGACCAAAGGTTTGGTCAAAGAGGTGGGTTTTAAAGAAAGCAGAGGTGATGGACAGGCAGAGAGATTTAAAGAAGAGATTGCAGAGCTTGTGGCCTGTGGAACTGAAAGGATGATTTGTAATGGTATAATGATTAAAACTGAGAATGCTCAAGAGGAATTAGATTATCATCGAGATCTCAGAGGAGTGTGTGTGGCTGGAGAAGATTACAGACACGGGAATGATTGTAACCATGGAGGAAAACAAAGATGAGAATTTTAAAAATCTGATGCTTCTTAAAAGGAAGCATTTATAGATCAGCAAGCATAGGGGCGATGGGTGAACATGATTTGGTGTGAGTAAGCACATGGGCAGTTTAGGATGGTTTGGAGGGGGTTGCTTAATGTTGGAGGCCGGTTGGAACCGTATTGGAATTGTTTATTCCAGAGGTAAGAAAGGAATGGATGATGGATTCTGCAGCGACATGATGGCACAGTGGTTAGCACTGCTGCCTCACAGCTCCAGGGACCTGGGTTCGATTCCCAGCTTGGGTCACTGTCTGTGTGGAGTTTGCACATTCTCCTCGTGTCTGCGTGGGTTTCCTCTGGGTGCTCCAGTTTCCTCCCACAGTCCAAAGATGTGTGGTTAGGTTGATTGGCCAGGTTAAAAATTGCCCCTTAGAGTCCTGAGATGTGTAGGTTAGAGGGATTAGCGGGTACATATGTGGGGATAGGGCCTGGGTGGGATTGTGGTCGGTGCAGACTCGATGGGCTGAATGGCCTCCTTCTGCACTGTAGGGTTTCTATGATTCTATGATTCTCCCCGTGTCTGCGTGGGTTTCCTCCGGGTGCTCCGGTTTCCTTCCATACTCCAGAGATGTGTGGATTAGGTTGATTGGCTATGCTAAGTTGCCCCTTAGTGTCAGGGTTTAGCAGGGTAAATACATGGGGCGATGGGGATAGGGCCGAGGTGGGATTGTTGTCGGTGTGGGCTTTATGGGCCGAATGGCCTCCTTCTGCACCGTAGAGATTCTATGATTAACTGAGGCTAAGGCAGAGTTGGGGGATGTTACTGAGGTGGAAACAGATGATTTTGGTGATGATGTGGATATGTGGCCTAAAACTCTTCTCAAGTAAGACACCATGATCGTGAACAACTAAGTTCAGCTTCAGATATTTAACATGGAGAGGGCGGAGTCAGTTGTGAGGGTGGTGAAGTTTGTAGTGGGGACTGAAGACAATGACTCCAGTCTTCCCGATATTTAAATGCTGGAAACTTCTGCTCATGCAGTAGTTGATGTCAGACAAGTCAGGATGTTGTATGAGTTGGAGGGGAACTAGGAGGTGATGATCTTCACATGCACCTACTACCCTGGTCCAGCTAAATGGTGGAGGTTGAGAGATTAGGAGATTCTGGTCAGGATGTAGATGTAGAGAAACCCTCTCCTTCACCCTCTGCTTCTTCCACCTCTCTCACCCCTTCGATAGATATTGGTTCATGTGTCAGTCCAGAGCAGGTGGCAGGTTTCCTTCCCTGAAGCATGAGTGAATCAGTTGGGTTTTTATGACGATCCAGCAGCTTTCATGGTCACTTTTTCTTAATGCCGGCCCCACAAATTACCCCATTCATTCAGCTCAATTTCACGACCTGTTTTTGTGTGTTCTCTCTCACTCCCTTTTTTTCTGTTTTAAATCAATTTCACAGTGTCTTAGAAGATTAGGATTTGCAGTTGGGAAACTGAAACCAAACTCCACATCAGGATCTCACAGAGTCGCCTAATTTTTTGTGACCGGAATATCATCGGATTTTGAACATGGAAGGAAAAAGCACCGTTCACAGTGGGGAGAAACCTTACTCGTGTTCCGTTTGTGGACAAGACTTCAACCAATCATCTGGCCTGTTCAAACATAAATGCAGTCATGATGAGGAGAAGCCGTGGAAATGTGGGGTCTGTGGGAAGGGATTCAATTACCCATCCCAGCTGGAAACTCATCGGCGTGGTCACACCGGGGAGAGGCCGTTTACCTGCTCGGACTGCGGGAAGGGATTCACTAAGTTATCCACCCTGCAGAATCACCAGCGCACACACACTGGGCAGAGGCCATTCACCTGCTCTTTGTGTGGGAAGGGATTCACTCAGTCATCCACCCTGATTAAACACAAACTAATTCACACTGGGGAGAGACCATTCACCTGCTCTGTGTGTGGGATGGGATTCACTCAGTCATCCACGCTGCTGACACACCAGCGAATTCACACCGGGGAGAAACGATTCATCTGCTCTGAGTGTGGAAAGGGATTCACTCACAAATCCACCCTGCTGACACACCAGCAAGTTCACACGAGGCAGAGACCATTCACCTGCTCCCAGTGTGGGAAGGGATTTGTTAATTCATCCATCCTAATTACACACCAAAGAGGCCACACTGATGAGAGACCGTTTAAGTGTCTGAAGTGTGGGAAATGTTTTAAAACCTCGCAGGAACTGGTGTCCCATCAACAAGTTCACACTGACGAGAAACCATTCAGATGCTCTCACTGTGGGACTGGGTTCAGGCGATCATCTCATCTCACTGTCCATCAGCGGGTTCACACCGGGGAGAGACCATTCACCTGCACCAAGTGTGGGAAGAGATTCACTCAGTCATCCGCATTGCTGAGACACCAGCAAGTTCATAACTAACTGGAGATTGGATGTTGTTGTCAGTCACATTGTGGTCTGCACCTGCTGATGTTAATAAACTTCAGGCCAGTTATAGAGGCGAATATTCTGGACAAAATTCAAATACACCGTCTTTGTGTTAATGTATTGTCTGTTGTCTTTTTTAAAAATGTGTGAATGGTTCTCCTTTTGAAGGGTCTCTCTCCTGTCTCCTCCATCCTCATCTTCAACAACTTAAGTGTGAGGAGCTCGTGGAGCTTCTTTGTCTCTAAGATTGAGACAATCTGATCAGCTGCTTCCCTCCCTTCCACTGGACCACCAGACAAAGCTCTCTCTGAAATTTCCCTTTTTCCAAGTACTGAACTCACATCTTTCTCCAATTCTTCTGCTATCTCCCATCAAACCCTCTCACTGCTCATATTGTCCATGAGACCTCCCTTCATCTCCCTTTACCCTCTAAACCACTGATAACCCAACTTCCCCATATTATTTAATATTGTCAATGGTTCTCTCTTTTGATACTGTCCCTCTCATCTGTAACTCACCTTCACTGGTGAATCTCCCCTGCACCCCCTCCAACGCAATCACATCCTTCTTATAATGTGGCGACCAGAACTGGACACAGTATTCCAGCAGTGACCTCACCACAGTTCTATGCAACTCCAACATGACTTCCTTGCTTTTGTAATCTATACCTCAATTGATAAAGGCAAGTGTCCTACATGCCTTTTTCACCAGCCTTCTAACATACACTTCTGTCCTCAGAGATCTATAGACAATCACACCCAGGTCCCTTTGTTCCACAGAGCTTACTAGTGTCATGCCGTTCACTGAATTTTTCCTTGTCAAATTACTCCTTCCAAAAAGTGTGTCGCCTCACACTCAGTCTACCACTTATCTGCCCATTTGACCATTCTGTCTATATCTTCCTGTAGCCCAAGACACTCACCCTCACTGATTTTGATTTGATTTGATTTGTTATTGTCACTTGTTTCTTGCACGCTATAAGACAAAACATACCATTCATAGAGAAGGAAACGAGAGAGTGCAGAATATAGTGTTACAGTCATAGCTGGGGCGTAGAGAAAGATCAACTTAATGCAAGGTAAGTCCATTCAAAAGTCAGACAGTAGCAGGGAAGAAGCTGTTCTTGAGTCAGTTGGTACGTGACCTCAGACTTTTGTATCTTTTTCCCGAACGAAGAAGGTGGAAGAGAGAATGACCAGGGTGCGTGGGGTCCTTAATTATGCTGGCTGCTTTGCCGAGGCAGCGGAAAGTGTCGCAGAGTCAATGGATGGGAGGCTGGTTTGCGTGATGTATTGGGCTCCATTCACGACCTTTTGTAGTTCCTTGCGGTCTTGGGCAGCTCACCTGGCCAATCTTTGTATCATCCTCAAACTTACCAATCCTATCCCCCACATAGTCATCTATGTCATTTATATCAATGATAATAGGGGCCCGCCACTGGACCCTGGCCTCCAGTTAGTAAAGCAGCTTCTGTCATCACCCTCTGTCTCCTACAACTGAGCCAATGTTGAATCCACTTTATCAAATTACTGAGTATCCCATGCCCACTATTTTGAGGAAGAGCAGGGGAATTATCCCGAGTCCAGGCCAATATCTATCAATCAACATCACTAAAAACACATCAACAGACATTGTTTGTGGGCTCTTGCTGTGTGTAAATTGGCTGCCACATTTCCTAAATTACAACAGTGACTACACTTCAGAATGGCTGTAAAATGTTCTGGGACTTACTGTGGATGTGTAAGATGCTATGTAAATGCAAGTCTGTAAATGTAAGATGTTATCTGATCCAACCATTACAATATAATGATCTATTAGATTACACTTCAAATCTACTTCATTGGCTGTAAAATGCTTTCGGAGATCCTGTGGTCCTGAAAGTTGCTGTAGAAATGCAACTGCGGTTGAACAATGCGAACAGGGGATCTGTAGCTGCCAGTTCTGGATTCCCAGCCTACACAGGGTGTTTATTTAGCCTCTCAAACCCAAATCCCGGCCCCATTCCTCCCGCTCACCTCCAGATTCAGAATCTGAATCGCTGTCAATTTCCCTCCAACAACATCGCTCCAGTATCGGCACTGCGCATGCTCCCGTTCACAATGCCCGGGGATTGATTGACGGCAGCTCCGGACCAATAGGAAGATGGGGCGGGGCTGGAGGACCGAGCGGGAGCGGCTGTTCCTCCAACCAATGGGAGTGAATGGCGGGGGGCGGGGAGAGCCTGGAGCTCCCTCATTGGCTGAAACTCTGCATCAAAGTAAAGTTTATTTATCAGTCACAAGTAGGCTTACATTAACACCGCAATGAAGTTACTGTAAAATTTCCCTAGTCGCCACACTCCGGCGCCTGTTCGGGTCAATGCACCTAACCAGCACGTCTTTCAGACTGTGGGAGGAAACCGGAGGAAACTCACGCAGACACAGGGAGAATGTGCAAACTCCACACAGACAGTGACCCAAGCCGGGAATCGAACCCGGGTCTTTGGCGCTGTGAGGCAGCAGTGCTGCCTTCATTTTAAAAGTTGCTCTGTGTCAAACTCCAGGAGAAAACTGGACCTTTCTGTTTGTGGCTTTAAACAGATGGAGCCCTGTGGGTGCGGAGCAAACAGGTCAACATTTGTCACTGAAATGTGGGAGCATGAGAGAGCAATTCACAACAATTGTAGGGCTGAGTTAAAGGAATAACTGAGCAGACAGGGATTGTCACCATTAAAACAACAGACCCTTGTTTCAGTAAATGAACCGACAGGAGGGTTAGGGCAGGTTTGGATAAGGTTAATACTGTCATCATTCAGAACAACACAGACTATAAAGGAACAACTGATCTGAGAGAAAAATTCATGTGCTGTGAGGGAGAGGTATGCTGAATCAGGTTCAAAGATCTTAAATAATGTTTCTTCTTGAATCACTACAGTGGAGAAAGAGGCCAGTCAGCCCATCGAGTCTCACCGACTCTTCCTCGGCTTACCCCCTAACCCATACACTAAGAGGCAATTTGCCATGGCCAATCCACCTAACCTGCACATCTTGGGAGTGTGGGAGGAAACTGGAGCACTCTGAGCAAACCTATGCAGACACAGGGAGAACGTGCAAACTCCACACAGAGAGCTGTGGCACAGTGGTTAGCACTGCTACCTCAGAGTGCCAGGGATCCGGTTCAATTCCGGTCTTGGGTGACTGTCTGTGTGGAGTTCGCACGTTCTCTCCGTATCTGCATGTGTTTCCTCCGGGTGCTCAGGTTTCCTCCCACAGTCTGGAAGACATGCTGGTTAGGTGCATTGGCTGTGCTAAATTCTCCTTCAGTGTACCCAAACAGGCGCCGAGTGTGGCGACTGGGGGATTTTCATAGTAACTTCATTGCAGCGTTAATGTAAGTTGTGTGGTGTCATGGTCACTGTTCTCCTGAAGGCTGGGTAGTTTGCTGCGGACAATGGTCTGTTTGAGTTTGTGCGGTTGTTTGAAGGCAAGAAGTGGGGGTGTGGGGATGGCCTTGGCGAGATGTTCATCAAACTACCCAGCCTTCAGGAGAACAGTGACCATGACACCACACAACCCTGCCACAGCAACCTCTGCAAGACGTGCCGGATCATCGACACAGATGCCATCATCTCACGTGAGAACACCTTCCACCAGGTACACGGTACGTACTCTTGCAACTCGGCCAACGTTGTCTACCTGATACGCTGCAAGAAAGGATGTCCCGAGGCATGGTCACATTGGGGAAACTATGCAGACGCTGCGACAACGGATGAATGAACACCACTCGACAATCACCAGGCAAGACTGTTCTCTTCCTGTTGGGGAGCACTTCAGCGGTCACGGGCATTCGGCCTCTGATATTCGGGTAAGCGTTCTCCAAGGTGGCCTTCGCGACACACGACGGCGCAGAGTCGCTGAGCAGAAACTGATAGCCAAGTTCCGCACACACGAGGACGGCCTCAACCGGGATATTGGGTTCATGGCACACTATTTGTAACCCCCACAGAGTTTCACTGGCTGTCTTGTCTGGAGACAATACACATCTTTTTAGCCTGTCTTGATGCTCTCTCCGCTCACATTGTTTTGTTTCTTAAAGACTTGATTAGTTGTAAGTATTCGCATTCCAATTATTCATGTAAATTGAGTTTGTGTCTTTATATGCTCTGTTTGTGAACAGAATTCCCACTCACCTGAAGAAGGGGCTTGCAGCTCCGAAAGCTTGCGTGGCTTTTGCTACCAAATAAACCTGTTGGACTTTAACCTGGTGTTGTTAAACTTCTCATTGCATTACTCCAGAGAACCTTGGAATCAGATTTACAGAATGGATTCCTGTAATAGCAGCAATCCCATTGCTATATGTTGGTCAGACTGAGGGTAGTATTTAAACTGGACACCATAGGTGTGTTAAAGGATAACGTACTCATGGAATTTATGAACTATCTGAAATAATATTGAGAGCAAAGAAATCAATCTGGAAAATTGTAGTCACTTCACGTTGTTCCAGGAGAAGTGGGATTAGGTTGTGTAGGTGTCAGGTTTTACACAGCACACAGTCAGCCTGTGGTTTCACCCTGGATGAAGAATCTCTGAATTGTACCATTCAAATTACTCAATGGGTTTATCAGGGGCCAGAATGTCTGCTCAGAAAGAGGAAGGTTGGTGTGAAACCAATGAGAAGTAACACACACACTCACAGACACCCTTACACACACACTCACAGACACCCTCACACACACACAGACTCTCAGATGCCTCAAAATATCTCCTGTCACCTTATTGTTCTTAGATTTTTTGAAATAAATCCTGAATGAATTATAAAATCACACACAAATACTTGTTGAGCTTCCCCTGAAAGACATCGATACTGTTCATTTCACTCCCTGTGGTCATGATTTCCATATTCTCACCACTCTTTGGGTGGAGAAATTTATCTTGGATTTCCTATTGGGTTTCTTGGCGACTGTCTTGTATTGATGGTCTCCAGTTTTGCTCTTCTGCACAAGAGGAAACATTATTTCAAAACCTTTTATAATTTTGAAGCCCTCTATTAGGTTCCCCCTCAGCCTTAATTTTTCAAGAAAGCGTGAGCGTGTCAATCCTTTCCTGATAGATAACCAAACACACAGTTTAAAAATCATTTATGGGATGTGGACATCGCGAGCTTGGCCAGCATTTATTGCTAACCCCTGATTGACCTTGAGAAGGTGGTGGTGAGCTGCTTTCTACATTTCTGGTATCATCATTAAAAATCATCTCTGTACCCTTCTCCAGTGCCGAGATATCTTTTTTATAATACGGTGACCAGAATGGCATGCAGTGGTCGGTAAGATTCTTGATCAGGGAGTCACAGGTTATCCAAAAGTGGTTTGAGCTTATCCATGGTTTTAAATTAGAATATTAAGAAGCAACAATTTTAAAATGATGCATTGTAAACAGGGAAAGAAAAACAGAATACCCATGGCAGGTGACTAGCTGGGGTCTCAGCACTGATCCTGCATTACCCCAATAATCATTGCCTGCCAGTTGGAAAAAGACCTGTTTAATCTTACTCTATTTCCTGTCTGCCAACAAGTTTTCAATCTCAATACATTCGCCCCAATCCCATGTGCTTCAATTTTTGTGAAGAAGTTGCTGTGTTGGCGGACGAGGGAATCGGGTTCACATTTTCTATCTCAGGGCATAATCATCAACAACTTGTATTTACACAGAGTGTTGTGGGACTGGAGGAGGTTACCGAGATACTGAGGAACTTTTTTAAATTCATTTTTACTGGATGTAGGCGTCACTGGCTGGGCCAGCATTTCTTGCCCATCTCTAACTGCCCTCCATTTCAGAAGGCATTTGAGAGTCAACCACATTGCTGTGGGTCTGGAGTCACATGTAGGCCAGACCAGGTAAGGACAGCAGGTTTCCTTTCTTAAAGGACATGACTGAACCAGAGTGGTTTTGACGACGATCAACAATGGTTAAGGTTTGTCATTAGACTTTTAATTCGAGATTTTAATTGAATTCAAATTTCACCATTGCCTGTGGTGGGATTCGAACCTGGGTCCCCAGAGCCTTACCCTGAGTCCAGTGATAATTCCACTGTGCCACTGCCTCCCCTATTCATCCAATTGTTATTGTTTATCTCAGGGCGCAGAAACAACAGAATCCAACTTTGCCGATCACACATGAAGTCGTCTATGTTTCAGCAGGCTGTAATACTGATTAAATCCCTTCCCACACATGGAGCAGTTGAACGGTTTTGCCCCAGTGTGAACTCGCTGGTGTCTCTGCAGGCGGGATGGATCAGTGAATCCCTTCTCACACAGGGAGCAGGTGAACGGTTCTGTCGCAGTGTGAACTCGCTGGTGTCTCTGCAGGCGGGATGGATCAGTGAATCCCTTCCCACACAGGGAGCAGGTGAACGGTTCTGTCGCAGTGTGAGCTCGCTGGTGTTTCAGCATATAGGATGAATCAGTGAATCCCTTCCCACACACAGAGCAGGTGAACGGCTTCTCCCCGGTGTGAATGCGTTGGTGTCTCAGCAGGCTAGACGACTGAGCGTATCCCTTTCCACACACAGAGCACAGGAACGGCCTCTCTCCAGTGTGAACTCGCTGGTGTCTCTGCAGGTTGGATACCTGAGTGTATCCCTTCCCACACACAGAGCAGGTGAACGGCTTCTCCCCGGTGTGAACTCGCTGGTGTGTCTGCAGGCGGGATGGATCAGTGAATCCCTTCCCACACACAGAGCAGGTGAACGGCCTCTCCCCTGTGTGAATGTATTGGTGTCTCAGCAGGCCAGACGACTGAGTGAATCTCTTGCCAGAAATGGAGCAGGAGAACGGCTTCTCCCCTGTGTGAGTGCGGCGGTGTGTCCGGAGGCTGGATGACTCGGTGAAAGCCTTCCCACACTCGGAGCAGATGAATGCCCTCTCCCCGGTGTGAACAGGCCGATGTCTCAGCAGGTGTTGTAAAGAAGCAAATGCTTTCCCGCACACAGGGCAAACGTAAGGCCTCTCCCCTGTGTGAACACGCTCGTGTATCACAAGCTGGGATGAACGAGGAAACCTCTTCCCACACACGGAGCAGAGGAATGGCCTCTCCCCACTGTGAACTCGCCGGTGCCTCAGAAGATAGTAAGACCGAGTGAATTCCTTCCCACACACCGAGCAGGTGAACAGCTTCTCCCCAGTGTGAACTTGCTGGTGTGTCAGCTGGTCAGTTGATTGAACTTCTTCCTTTCTACACATTGAGGAGGTGAATGGTTTCCCTCCAGCGTGAATACTCTTGTGTGTCAAAAGGTGTGAAAATCGAGTGAATCTCTTCCCACACAGGGAGCAGAGGAAAGGCCTCTCCCCAGTGTGAACTCGCTTGTGTGTCAGAAGATGAGATGAATGAGCGAATCTCTTCCCACAAACAGAACAGGGGTACGGCTTCTCCCCGGTGTGAGTGTGCTGGTGTCTCAGCAGACTAATCCTTCTTTTGAAGGTCTTCTCACATTTAAAACATTTAAAATGTCTCTTCTGAGAATGAACCAGTTGGTGAACGGTGCAGTGGGAGGACTGAGTGAATCTCTTCCCACACTGGGAGCAGCTGAATGGCCTGTCCTTGGTATGAACTGGTTGATGCTCAGTGAGATGCATTGAGTCGCTGAATGACTCTCCACAGTGAGAGCAGCTGAACGGTCTCTCGTGTGTGTGAAGGAGCTGGTGCTCTGCAAGGCGGGAGGACTGGCTGAACCTCTTCCCGCAGTGGGAGCAGCTGAACGGTCTCTCGTCAGTGTGAAGGAGCTGGTGTTGGGCCTGTTCCTCAGGCGTCTCAACGCTGTCCCCAGAGTCAGAGCTTTGAAGAGGCTTCTCATCAATGTGATCGAGTTGGTGAGCCAGCAGGTTGGACGAACACATGAATTTCTTCCCACACACGGAGCAGGTGAATGAACTCTCACTATTGCGAGCTCGCTGTCGTGTCAGCATGTTTTCCAGCTGTATCAATCCCTCCCCACAGGAGGAGCAAGGAAACAGATTCTCACCAGTTTCCAACTGAGATGGTCAATTAAATCCCTTCAGATGCACAAATCTTCAAATCCCGATGAACCGATTGACTCTGTCTGACGTGAGATTCGATCATCCAGACTGCAGATCCTTCTCTTCAATTTCCTGCAAAATCAGTTTACAAAGAATTACATGGATGGCACAGTGGTTAGTACTCCTGCCTCACAGCACCAGGGACCTGGGTTCGATTGTAGCCTTGGTTACCTGTCTGTATGGAGTTTGCGCATTCTCCTCGTGTCTGTGTGGGTTTCCTCCGGGTGCCCCGGTTCCCTCCCACTCTCCAAAGATGTTCAGGTTAGGTGGTTGCCCCTTTCTGTCCCAAGATGTGTAGGTTCGGGAGATTAGCGGGGTAAATATGTGGGATTACGGGAATATGCCTGGGTGGGGTGGTCTGAAAGGCCTCCTTCTGCACTGTAGGGATTCTATGAATACACGAGATACACAAAACACAAACAGGCCAGTCTATTTTTTAAATTCATTTTTAACAGGGTGTGGGCATCGCCGACTGGGACAGCATTTATTGCCCATCCCCAACTGCCCTCCATTTCACAGGGCATTTGAGAGTCAACCACATTGCTGTGGGTTACATGTAGGCCAGACCAGTTAAGGCCAGCAGATTTCCATCCTTAAAGGACATCAGTGAACCAGATGGGTTTTTACGACAATCAACAATGGTTTCATGGTCATCATCAGACTTTTAATTGAATTTAAATTTCACCATCTGCTGTGGTGGGATTCGAACCTCGGTCCCCAGAACATTATCCTGGGTCTCTGGATTGCTAGTCCAGTGATAGTTCCACTGTGCCACTGCTTCCGCCGCCACCCTCCCACCCCTGCCCTGATCTGTACTGGAATTTCTAATCCACACAAATCTCCTCTCATTCTGCTCACCTCAACTCAGCTTTTCAGCTCAACTTTTTAATCCCTTTTCTCTCATGTTCTCATCTGGTTTCCTTTTTAAAGCATCTAAAGTATTTGTCTCAACCACTTCCAGTCGCAGTGAGTTCCATATTCTAACAACTGTCCGAAGAAATAAATATCTCCTCCTGTTGATTTATTCGTCTCTGTTGTCTGTTCATGGTTCCCAGTATTAGAAACACCAACAAGTGGAAACATTCCATTCACATCTACCTACTTATCCCATTCAGAAAGCCTATATCAGAAGAGACAACATTTTTCTCTTGGTTTGAGCTTGTTGTGTGTAAATCCTCCCTTTCTCACCCCCTGTTTAAGAAAAAGTATCCAAAATCCATCACGATAGAAAATCGCAATATTGTCTCAGGTACAAGTAATTCAGAAAGCTATTATTTATTATGAGGGGAATTGAGTAAAAGCAGGGAAGTTATGTTTCAGTTGCACAGGGCATTGGTTAGACATATCTGGAGCAGTGTGTACATTATTGGTTTCCTTATTTAAGAAAGAATATGAGTGCATATTATTCCTTAACTGCTTTATGAGAAGCAGTTCATAGAAGGTTTAGTAGATTAATACTTGGAATAGGTGGATTGTCTGATGAGGAGCAGTGAGACAGTCTCTGCTTGAGTTTAGCTTCTGCTCGACTTCAACAGAGTAAGAGGCAACTTAATTTAAACCTTCAAGATTCTGAAAACTCTTGACAGGGTGGATATGGAGAGAAGGGTTAAAGCAAATTACTGCGGATGCTGGAATCTGAAACCAAAAGAGAAAATGCTGGAAAATCTCAGGAGGTCTGGCAGCATCTGTGAGGAGAGAAAAGAGCTGAAGCTTCGAGTCCAGATGACCAGATGACCTTTCGTCAAAGCATAAAAAAGGCATAGAAAGTGGGAGATATTTACACTGTGAGGGAATGAAAGATGGGTCCAAGCCACAGGAACCAGGGGAAAGGATGCTAATGGCAATTTCTCTCCTGGACTGACAGGGATGGACTTTGGAAACTCCTTTTACAGGGAGTTAGAAGGGGAGGATTTACACACAGAAAACTCAACCCAAGAGAAATGTTTCTCGCTTAATTTCTATTCTTGACTGACAGTGATGATCTTTTTTACAGGAAATTTGACGACAAAATTTAAGGGAAACTCAAACCAGACATCAGATCAAAACCTGACAGAGTCACTCCATTCATCAGAACCTGATTGTAAGTGTGTCTGTAGAAAAAGATTCAAACATCTGTGTGGCTGGAAACAGGGAACGATAATGTCATGGAAGGATTTGCAAAAAAAGAATGCAATTTTTTCAATTGAATTGTTTTAAAGTTTATTTAATAGTGTCACATTAGCTGAGCTCACATTAACACTGCAATGAAGTTGCTGTGAAATTGCCCCAGTTGCCACACTCCGGCGCTTGTTCGGGTCAATGCACCGAACCAGGAAGCCTTTCTGACTGGGAGGAAACCCATGCAGACCTGGGGAGAATGTGCAGACTCCACACAGACAGTCACCCAAGCCATGAATTGAATCCAGGTCTCTGGCACTGTGAGGCAGCAGTGCTTACCACTGCAGCCCCATGGTAAGGACATGGTTATGGGTGTGTGGGACTTGATGCAGAGGACAGGGGTTTACATACACCAAAGTTTTTCATGGATTAAATGAGGGACGCTGACAGTCAAGTCTAAAGAAAATAAAGGAATGAATGGAAGTTCTAGAAACATCAGCTGAGACAGGGATTTAGCGAAACTCAAGTTGGTAATGAATAGATGAGGCTGTCCGGTCAAGTCAGGAGGAATGCATGAAATTTTCAGAAACAATACTAAAACAGGGCCAGGGTGAGCCATGTTAGGGGGATATGTTATCTACAGGAGGGGGCGGAAGGTAACTTATTCCACATTGATTTCTCATCTCACATCTGTCTGTGACCAGAAAGATGCCTTTGATTTGATTCGTCCTTTATAAGCAGTGGCATACTACCCAATACTTCAAGGCTTACTCCTGCTCGTAATTCATATATCCGTATATATGTTCACTAATGTCCTTTAGGAAAGGAAATGGGTACGATGGCTATAGAGGGATATGGGTCAAATGCGGGCAATTGGGACTAGCTTAGGGGTTTAAAAAAAGGGGTGGCATGGACAAGTTGGGCCGAAGGGCCTGTTTCCTTGCTGTAAACCTCTGTGACTCTAAGTGAGAATTAACTTTAGTTTACTCACAGACACTCCAAATGTGGTAACTCAATGTTGCGCCATTTGATTTGATTTATTATTGTCACTCAAAGTTTATTTATTAGTCACAAGTAGGCTTACGTTCAGACTGCGATGAAGGTACTGTGAAAATCCCCTCGTCGCCACACTCTGGCACCTGTTCAGAGGGAGAATTTTAGCATGGCCAATTAACCTCACCTGCACATCTTGGGAGTGTGGGAGGAAACCAGAGCATCCGGAAGAAACCCACGCAGACACAGGGAGAACATGCAAACTCCACACAGACAGTGAGCCAAGCCGGGAATCGAATCTGGGTCCCTAGTGCTGTGAGGCAGCAGTGCAACCACTGTGCCACCATGCATTAGTATGAAGTGAAAAGTATTGTTTCTTGCATACCATAGATAGAGGAAGAAAGGAGAGAGTGCAGAATGTTGTGTTACAGTCAGAGCTAGGGTGTAGAGAAAGATAAACTTAATGAAAGGAGGCCCATTCAAAAGTCTGACAGCAGCAGGGAAGAAGCTGTTCTTGAGTCGATTGGCACGGGACCTCAGAGACTTTTGTATCTTTTTCCCGACGGAAGAAGTTGGAAGAGAGAATGTCGGTTGTGTGGGGTCATTGATTATACTGGCTGCTTTTCCGAGGTCGCGGTAAGTGTAGACAGAGTCAAGGGGTGGGAGGCTGGTTTGCGTGATGGACTAGGCTTCGGTCATGACCCATTGTAGTTTCTTGCGTTCTTGGACAGAGCAGGAGCCACGCCAAGCTGTGATACAACCAGAAAGAATGCTTTCTATGATGTATCTATAAAAGTTGGTGAAAATCATAACGGACATGCCAAATTTCCTTAGCCTCCTGAGAAAATAGAGGTGTTGGTGGGCTTTCTTAATTGTAGCATTGGCTGGAGGGATCAGGACAGGTTGTTGGTATCTGGTCGCCTAGAAACTCAGCTCTCGACCATTTCCACTTCATCTCTGTTGATGTAGACAGGGGCATGTTCTCCTTTACGATTTCTGAAGTCGATGACAATCTCCTTCATTTTGTTGACATTGAGGGAGAGATTATTGTCACCGCACCAGTTCACCAGATTCTCTATCTCATTCCTGTACTCTGTCTCATCATTGTTTGAGAAATGACCCACTATGGTGATGTCATCAGCAAACATGAAAATAAGTTGGGGGGGAATTTGGCCACACAGTCATAGATGTATAAGGAGTATCGTAGGGGGCTGAGGACACAGCCTTGTTGGGCATCAGTGTTGAGGATGATCGTGGAGGAGGTGTTGTTGCCTATTCTTACTGATTGCAGTCTGTGTGTTAGGAACTCTTGGACCCAGTCATAGAGAGAGGAGCTAAGCCCCACGCCATGGAATTTGGAGATGCGTTTCATAGGAATAATGGTGTTGAAGGCTGAACTGTAGTCAATAAATAGGAGTCTGAAATAGGTGCTTTGTTATCCAGCTGGTTCCAGGGTTGAGTGCAGGGCCAGGGAGATGGTGTCTGCTGTGGACCTGTTGCGGTGGTTGTGAACTGTAGTGGATCCAGGCAGTCTGGGAGGCCAGACTGATTTGTGCCATGACTAACCTTTCAAAGCACTTCATAATGATGGATGCATTCAGATATAGAAGATGGACAGAGAAAGGAAAGATTTACAGTGCAGAGATCACAGAGAACAATTGTGTTTCACATGATCCAGAATCAAAATGTTGCTTCTGGGAGAGTGAGGTGTGAGTTTGTTTGTGTCTCCCAGATTGCTCCATTTGTTCAGGGGTCAGAGACACACACAGATTCAGCTATTTCTCCCATTTTAATAATTTTAGAAATAGCTATGAGGATATCAATACATGTTTTCAAAGAAGTATGCAGTGTGAGGTCACAGCCCCCTCACCGATGGAAACCCATTCTTGGAGATGGCACAGGTGTGTGGTTGGAAGGGCATCGAGGGGGTGAGACCCAGGGTAATGTTCTGGGAACCGAGGTTCAAATCCTGCCACGGCAGGTGGTGGAATTTACATTTCATAAAAGTTTAAATTTGAAAGGCTAATGATGAGCAAAAAACCATTATTGATTATCATAAAAACCCATTGGGTTCATGAGTGCTGTTTAGGGAAAAACAAATCTGCCATCTTCACCTGGTCCGGCCTACATGTATCTCCAGGTCTGCAACGTGGTTGAATCTTAAATTCCCTCTGATATGACACAGCAAGCCACTCAGTTATACCCAACTAGTATAAAGTTACTAAAAAGGTATGGAAATGGGCAGACCAGGCATGGGCCTTGACACGGGAAACAGCCTTGTCGACCCTGCAAAGTCAGATTTAGAAAATAAATATTTGAACCTGGTTGTAAACAGCCTGCTTCAGCACCAGAGTGGGATGGTGTCAGTGTCCACGGGGTGGAGTTTGTAGCGTGGACTGAAGACAATCCTTTCATGTTTCTCACTCTTTAAATGGAGGAAACTTTTCCTCATCCAGGACAGGATCTCAGTCCAGTCGGGATGCTGTGTGACTTTGAGGTGATGATGTTCACATTCACCTGTGAACCTGGTCTTTCTAAATGGTGGAGGTTGAGGGTTTGGGAGTTTCTGTCTGGTTGTAGATGTATCCACTCCTTCACCTCTTCTCCTCCCACATCTCTTAATCCCGCCCATCCGCTGCCTCTTCACATTGAAGCTCTGGTCTTGTAGAGGTTCAGACTGGCTCAAAGGTTCCCTTCCCTGAAGGACATTAGTGAACCAGTTGGGTTTTTATGACAATCCATCAGTTTTCTTGGTCTCTTTTTCCCAGTGCTGGCCCCACAAATGACCAGATTCATTCAGCTCCATTTCACAACCTGCCTTTGTGTTTTTGTGTGTTCTCTCTCACTCTCTTTTTTTCTTTTTTAAATCAATTTCACAGCATATTCAAAGGTGAGGATTTGCAGTCGGAAAACTGAAACCAAACATCACATCAGGATCAGACAGAGTCGCCCAATTTATCGTAATATGCGTATCATTGGATTTTGAACATGGAAGGAAAAAGCACCGCTCACAGTGGGGAGAAACTGTACACGTGTTCCGTGTGTGGACGGGGATTCAGCCGTTTATCTGGCCTGTCAAAACATAAATGCAGTCACAACGGGGAGAAATTGTGGAAATGTGAGTATTGTGGCAAGGGATTCAGTTCCCCATCAGAGCTGGAAATTCATCGACGGTGTCACACTGGGGAGAGACCGTTCACCTGCTCCGAGTGTGGGAAAGGATTCACTCAGTTGTCCCACCTAGTGAGACACCAGCGAGTTCACACTGGGGAGAGACCATTCACCTGCTCTGTGTGCAAGGTGGGATTCACTCAGTCAGCCCACCTGGTGTCACACCAGCGAGTTCACACTGGGGAGAGACCTTTCACCTGCTCCGAGTGCAAAATGGGATTCACTCAGTCAGCCCACCTGGTGTCACACCAGCGAGTTCACACTGGGGAGAGACCATTCACCTGCTCCGAGTGTGGGAAGAAATTCAGCCGGTCGTTTCACCTTCTGATTCACCAGCGAATTCACTCTGGAGAGAGACCATTCACCTGCTCTGAGTGTGAGAAGGCATTCATTACATCAACCGAACTGTTGACACACCAGCGGATTCACACTGAGGATAACCCGTTCACCTGCTCCAAATGTGGGAAGGAATTCGCTAACTCTTCTAACCTGATCTGCCATCAACGAATTCACACTGACGAGAGACCTTTTAAATGCCCAGACTGTGGAAAGTGCTTTAAAAGTTTTGGGAACTTGATGACCCATCAACGGGTTCACACTCGAGTCCGTTCAGATGCTTTCACTGTGGGACTGAGTTCAGACAATCATCTCCTCTCACTGTAAACCAGCGAGTTCACACTGGGGAGAAACCATTCATCTGCTTCAAGTGTGGGAAAGGATTCAATCAGTCATCCAACGTGCTGACACACCAGCCAGATTGGAGTTTGCTGTTAATCACATCCAGAACTGAACTATATTTATTGGGGTCTGATGTTAACAATATCCAGTGCAGATTTAGATATTAGTATTCTGGGTTAAAAATAAAATAAAAAATCAACTTTGTTTTAATTTTTGAATGACTGCATCTTCATTTGGGAGGCTGGGATTATCCCCGTTTCGAGGGAACTAAGGAATAGACCATAAGCCATAGGAGCAGCATTCGGCCATTCAGCCTTCATTATAACAATGATCTCATTGTGATTCCTGCTGGTTGGGAAATGTGCGATATTGATGCCAGTCTGTCTTTCTTCAATTATCTTCAATCCCAGTCCTCTGGTTACTGACCCGCATCAGTGGAACGGTTTCTCCCGATCTGTTCTATCAAACCACCCGTCCCCACTCCGATAATCTTGAACAGATCCATGAAATCTCCATTTCAGCTTCTTTGTTCTAAAGGGAACACATTTGGGGGAGGCGATGCCTAATGGTATTATCGATAGACTATTAATCCAGAAACCCAGCTAATGTTCTGGGGACCCGGATTCGAATCCACATTTTGAAAAAGATGAACAGTGTCTGTGGTTTACAGTGAGAGGAGATGATTGTCTGAACTCAGTCCCACAGCGAAAGCATCTGAACAGGTGGTGCAGCACATTTCCCAGGACATTGGAGCAGTAATGAATGAGGCCAGGATGACAGAGTCGAAACAACATTATATTCTTTATGCTTGAAACCTGTCTTAGAATTCTCTTCATTAACTGGACCATCAATGTGAGGGGAATTAGCATCTTCTGTAATTCCAGAACCAAGAGACACTGATTCCCCAGGGATGTTGTTCTGTAATTTACACTATCCCCCAGCAGGGCTCTTCACCCAGGCTGACAAGAGGCAGCTCAGTGTTCGTGATTTGTCATTGCTGCTGTTCCAGATGTTGTTCAATGTAGACTCAAGTTTAGAGAAAGGAGTGGAAATGGGTCATCAGAACTCTCACTGTCCCTGACGGGTCATGGTTACTTGAATTTCTCAAACATTGTGGTTTGTAAAGACACTGTTATTTCATCTCCAGTATTAGTCAGAATGGGCTGTATTCTCCACATGATAGGGCTGGAATTATCTGTGTGGGTGTGTGTCTATGAATGAAGATGTCTGTCTGGGTGTGGGTGTGTGTCTATGTTTGCCCATATCTGTGTAAGAGACAGGGAGAGAGAGTGTGTTTGGATCTCTGTGTTTGGATATCTTTATGTGCTGCTCCTTCTTAGGTGGTTTGTCTCAAAGGTTCCTCTCCGGGTGATTTGAGTAGAATCATTCAGAGATTCTTCATCCTGGGTGAATCCACAGGCTGACCATGTGCTGTGTAAAACCTGACATCCACACCACCAGACTCCACTTTTCCTGGAACAACATCAAGTGTTTGCTGCTTTCCTGATCCTTCCTTTTCCCTCCCTTTTCAATTCTATCACTTCTCATGATTCTGAATTTCAGAGAGGACAGACTCATCCCACTGAATGTCCTCCAAGGACAACCGCCTCATCTCAGGAATCAGTCCAGTGAAATTTAGTTGCACAAAGACAGTGAGCAAATAGAACAAAGACCAAAAGAGGGAAATAGATAGAGACACAGACAGAGGCTGTTCGAGTGAAAGAGACTGAGCGAGAGTTACAGTCATAGTCATACAGTGCAGAAAACACCCTTCGACCCATGGAGTCTGCACCAACAATAGCTACCACTAAGCCCCATGCTAATCCCATTTTCCAGCACTTGTCCCATATCCTTATCTGAATGCTATAATATTTCAAGTGCTCATCCAAATACTTTTTAAAGGTTGTTAAGTTTCCAGCCTCCACTACCTTCCCAGGCAGTTTATTACAGATTCCCACCACCCTCTGATTTTTCTCAACTCTCCTCTGAATCTCTTGCCTGGCCCCCTAAAACTACATCCCCTCATGATTGACCTCTCAACCAAGGGTTCTACTCACCCGGTCCATATCCTTCATAATCTTATTCACCACAGTCATGTCCCCCTCAGCCTTCTCTGCTCTGAACACTCCAAACCAATCCAGTCTCCTTATAGCTCAAATGTTCCATCCCAGGCAACATCCTGGTGAATCTCCTCTGTACCCCCTCCAGTGCAATCACATCCTGTGGGGGGGAGGTTTAACACAGATATCAGAAGGACATATTTCACACAGAGGATCGTGGGGGCCTGGAATGTGTTGCCGGGCAAGGTGGTGGAGGCGGACACACTGGGAACGTTTACGACTTATCTAGGCAGCTATATGAACGGAGTGGGAATGGAGAGATACAAAAGAGTGGTCTAGTTTGGACCCGGGAGCGGCGCGGGCTAATTGTTCCTTGTTTCTCGTTTCAAGGCTTCATTCTATGATCATCTTGCTGGTGCCAGTACAGAGCGAGACTGCGGATAGTTGGGAACCTGTCTCGGGGGCAGGGAATTCATATGGTGTTCGTGGAAGTGGAAATGACTATGGTTGGGAAGCATTTTCCGATCGGGGCCATTGTGATCTCCTGGACTCGTTTCGATCGCCTCAGGGGGTCGGAGAGGAATTTCCCAGATTTTTTTCCCCCATATTGGCCCTGGGGTTTTTCACTCTGGGTTTTCGCCTCTCCCTGGAGATCACATGGTCTGGAATGGGGGGGTGGGGGTGAGTTAATAGGTTGTAATGAACAAAGCATCGTAGCTGTGAGGGACAGCTCGGTGGATAGGATATTGGTATGTAGATAGGCTGGAAAATTGGGCGGGGATCCTAGATTCAGGATTCAATCCTGGACCGGGGAGCGGCGCGGGCTTGGAGGGCCGAAGGGCCTGCTCCTGTGCTGTATTGTTCTTTGTTCTTTGTTCCTATAGTGAGGTGACCAGAACTGCGCACAGTACTCCAGCTGTGGCCTAACCAACATTCTGTACAGCTCCAGCATTATCTCTTTGTTCTTATACTGTATGCCACGACTGATAAAAGCAAGTGTCTCATATGCCTTCTTATTCTATTCATCTGCTCTGCTACCTTAAGTGAATAAATACCCCAAGATCCATCTGCTCCTCTGATTTTACCTCGTGTCCTTCCATTCATTAATTATTTCTTTGTCTTGTTACTTCTTCCAAAGTGCATCACTTCACACTTATCAAGGTTAAATAACATATTTTTTTATTAATTTGTGGGACATGGGTGTTGCTCGCTGGCCATCCCTCATTGCCCTTGAGAAGGTGGTGGTGAGCTACCTTCTTAAATTGCTGCAGTATATGTGCTGTGGGTTTACCTACAATGCGGTTAGGGAGGGAATTCCAGGATTTTTACCCAGTGACTGTGAAGGAATGGTGATATATTTCAAAGTCTACCATAGTTCTGCCCATGTGACCAACCCAACTATATCTTGTTGCAACCTACGACAGAGTGGGGTAGACTCTAAAAGGACCCTGGGTCTCTGGAATACTCGTCCAGTAACAATCCCACAATGCACATTGGGAGATGTATCAATTGGTTTAATAATTTTATATATTAACCCTCTAGTTCTGACCGTAATTGGATGACAAAATACAATTTTGTGTTGAAATTATTTCCTTCCTATGGCGGTGCTCTTACCCAGCATTCGCAGCGAGAGAGAATGTGCCGCATTGTCACAACAGCAGCCGCTTGCGCAGGCGCAGTACCTGATTCCGAGTGGAGCATGCGCTCTGCGGATTCGGACTGGCCCATGCGCAATGTGGATGCTGGAGCTGCAGGGAGGCGGGGAAGTGGGTGCAGAGGCTTCAGAAACAGACCGGAAGGACACTTATACTCCAGCCAATCAGTGGGTGGGCTTTGTGACATTGGAGGTTGAGCTTCACACCGACTGAACCTTCTTCCTGTGTCCCACATCTGTGAGTAAAACAGTTTGTTTGTGTTGCAGATAAAGTCATGATGTGGGGATGCCGGCGTTGGACTGGGGTGAACACAGTAAGAAGTCTCACAACACCAGGTTAAAGTCCAACAGGTTTGTTTGGTAGCAAATACCATAAGCTTTCGGAGCGCTGCTCCTTCGTCAGATGGAGTGGAAATGTGCTCTCAAACAGTGCAAAGAGACACAAAATCAAGTTGCAGAATACTGATTAGAATGCGAATCCCTACAGCCAGCCAGGTCTTAAAGGTACAGACAATGTGGATGGAGGGAGCATTAAACACAGGTTAAAGAGATGTGTATTGTCTCCAGACAGAGGTTGTTCTGTCTGGAGACAATACAAAATATTGGTAAGGCCACAGTTGGAATACTTTGTGCAGTTCTGGTCACCCTATTATAGGAAGGGTATTATTAATCTTGAAAGAGTGCAGAAAAGATTTACTCGGATGCTACCAGGACTTGATGGTTTAAATTATAATGAGTGGTTGGATAGATTGGGGCTTTTTATTTCTGGAGCGTAGGAGGCTGAGTGGTGATCTTACAGAGGTCTATAAAATAATGAGGGGCACAGATCAGCTAGATAGTAAATATATTTTCCCAAAGGTAGGGGAGTCTGAAACTAGAGGGCATAAGATTAAGGTGAGAGGGGAGAGATAGAAAGGGGTCCAGAGGGGTAATTCTTTCACACAGAGGGTGGTGAGTGTCTGGAACAAGCTGCCAGACAGTCTTTTCAAAAGTGCATAGAGAGTTAAATGGCTATCGAGGGTAATGGGCCAAACACGGGCAATTAGGACGAGCTTTGTCGTTAAAAAGGGCGGCATTGACATGTTGGGCCGAAGGCCCTGTTTGCATGCTTATACCTCTGTGACTCTATGACTCTATCTCACCTTCCTGATTCTCCCAGATACTGATTCCAGATGAGTCAGCCTCCGATTTAAATGGATGAAGGAGATATCATTATGCTATGTTGTCAAATGCGATTGGCTGAGCAACTTGTCAGGAATTATTATTGATGTATGTTTACTGAACGTAATTGATTCTGAAACTAATATGAGGTCGGAACGATCGGTACGAAAATCTATAATTGATCTGTTATTGATGGTACACGTTAGATGCATCGGAAAGATCCTGCCGCTCGGTTCCAGAGCGACTTAACCCTTTTGGTCATCTCCAAGCAGCTGATAGTTCTGTTTTTGTTTTAAATAAATGTTCCGTCCTTACACAGAGATATCTGCCACGTGAGTTTTATATTGTCTGTAGTTAAATACAGTATTGGTCATCTCAAATTATCCCATAGCACTCGCCTTAATTTGGAAATTTGTAATCTATTATGTGCTTATGTGAAATGCACCTCAGTCTCTTGGTTTCACCTCATGGTTTGCACCTCTGCTCTGTATGTGTTCTCTATCTAGCTTGTGGCATGTCTGCCTTGTAAGTATTCCATCGGACGAAATATAGAGAGATTCACACTGTTGACCCACGCTGCAGCGACACTGATAGTTTTTTTAAGGGGCAGTGTAAAGGAAACTATCTTCTGCCACACACTGTCCTGCATCGGCCTCTGATGAAACAGAGCCTTTGCTTTTTAGAATTACCTGAAACTCGGTCAGTGGCAGACCAGTTTA
Source organism: Mustelus asterias (assembly GCF_964213995.1). Lineage (NCBI taxonomy): Eukaryota > Metazoa > Chordata > Chondrichthyes > Carcharhiniformes > Triakidae > Mustelus > Mustelus asterias. Next base: position 248,131 of record NW_027590160.1, read on the forward strand.
TGAGTGAAATCACCGAGGTTCTTCTCATTCTTCACTCGCTCTGTCTCTGGATTTTATCATAAAAAGGCAGAGATGAAGGTGTCTTTATACGGATTGGCCACTGGGTGGCGCAGTGACTCTTTCACTGAACGGCCTTGAGTTCAAACACATCCCGCACAGGACTGGGGGGACAGACATGTCTGGGAAAGAGGGGAAACCGTATAATATGGAATATGGGGCGGAGTTGATGGGCTTTGGAAAACGGAATTAAGCCAAGCCAGAGATGGTTAAATTTTCATTCAATATTTATTTTAAAAATTCAGAGAATATTTTACAGCGACATTATTTTTTAAAGTTAGAAAAGTGAATTTAACGATCGAGCTTCACATTGAGAACACAACACATGCACAGGGAATCCGTCAATATTTGTACATCTGTCACATACACCAGAAAGAGAAAACAGGACCTTAATAGAAAGAGGAATTAACAAATATGGATAAGGAATGAGAAAAGTTTCTTATTTATACATGATATTTAAACTATGGGGAAACTGTTAACCACAATTACATTATAACAAAAAATGCCTCGTGCTTTTCACTCTGAAAACTGAAATACCGTCTATGATTGTCTCAGTTACAGATTCAGAATGATAAACTGAGAGAATTTTACTGATAGAGTCACCAAGAGTAGATATTGTATTTCTGTCATACGGAGATCATAATAATCAGCTGAGGGAAATCTGCAGCTTCCAAAATTCAACCCATCACTTGATCTGTAAAAGAAAGATACAATAATGAAGCAGTTGTTTATGATGCGGGATATTAAAGTTAGAGTTTTTAATGGAACATTGAGAGATTTTTCAAATCCATTCTGTCAGTTTGATATGTGAGTGCATTCAATCATCTCACCTTCACCAGAGTGACCGCAGTGCTGTAGAAAATGCTCAGGAAGAACAGGACAATGAATGTGGAAGCCGTTGTCCAGATGTTACTGTTATCATCCTCATTGTCTTCAATCCAGATGCGGTCGGTGGAGTCTAGGGGACGGAGACCAGGATATGAAATTAGATTACTTTGTTTATCCAGGTAATCTTATTGTTATTTTTCTTTTCCCCGTTCTCCTTTTTAAACTGTTCATTTATTCTTGAACTTAATTTTCAATGTATACCTACTCTTACGCTCAGGACACTCAGTAACCGATCTCCGTAACTATTTTCACACCTGATCTTTATTGACATTCCTTGGACAGTCCATGTCAAAAAGCACTGAAGATGTTTTCTCGAAAATCAGTTGATTTTTTAACAATTCGGAACTATCCCTCATTGAAGAGTATTATCACTGATATCGAGGAACGTTCACTGATCAATGATTGTTTTCACAGATGGTTACTGATCTGTAAACTGTGAATGTTGTTGTTTAAGAGTTGGGATGTAATTTCCGATCTGTGCTTCTTTATGGTGGAAATGTTTAGTCGATCGTGAGCTTAATTCAGTTTCTCAGCGTGTTTATCTGTTCATTGTACATTGGGATAATAAATCTGTGGATATCTCCATTAAAAAGTCACGTTTAAATTTTACTTTCATCATTTGCCTACCGTTTGTATTGAAGATTTTGCATTTGTGTGCGTGTGCATGAGCATCTCGTGCTCTGCATTAATCTTTGGCTCTGAGTTAATATGTGATTATGAGTGTTAATGTGCGCGTACATTTGCCTGTGATTGTTGATTTGTGTAGTTGTGTGTCTGCATCTGTGCGCATATTTTATTCTTTTGTCATTGTGTGTATATGACTCTATTATTGTGTGAAGTCTATGAATATATATTAATGCCATTCTTAATGCGTGCACATGTGTTTATGCCTATTGCTCTGTGTTAATTTCTGTCACTCTAATAATGTTTCTTTCCCTTTCTGTGGAGTTGCCGGCGTTGGACTGGGGTCGGCACAGTAAGTAGTCTCACAGCACCAGGTTAAAGTCCAACAGGTTTATTTGGTTGCACGAGCTTTCGGAGCGTTGTCCCTTCATCAGGTGACTACTTACTGTTTCCCTTTCTGTGTGCGTCTGTTTCTCCATGTGTCTGTGTGCACGCCTGTTAACATGTCAGTGTATGTATACACGTGTTGACATTCTTTATAACGGTGCGTTGATGTATATTTGTGTTTCGATGTGTAGTAATGTGTGCTATGGTGTTCTGTTCTATGAGCATGTTAATGTTTGCGTCTACATGTTTGTGTGTAAATGTTTTGCTGTCTGTTCTTCTGTATGCAGTCTGGTGATTTGTTTATATGTATTTCCATATATGTTTGTGAATGTGTATAACGTTGTGTGTCTTTATATCTATATTCCTATCAGCGTGAACGTGTGCTAATATATGTATTTATTTGAGTCTAAGTATGTGCTTGTGTATTTATGTGGGTCTGCATGCGTGTGTATCTGTCTGTATTGTGTCTATGCATGTATGTGTTTGTGTTTGGGTCTGTACCTACTCGCGTATGGGCATGTGTATGTACTTGTGTGTTTCATGTGTACATGTGTGCGTTTGTACATATTTGATTATGTGTGTGTATGTTGTTGTTTTAGTGTCTGTTTGTCCAAGAGCGCGTGTCTATGTGTTCGTATGTGTGTGTGTGTGTGTATGTGTCCGTCTGTATGTGTGTGTGTGTGTGAGAGAGAGAGAGAGAGAATGGGTGTGTCCCTATGTATATTTGTGTACGGATGTGTTTGGGTATGGGTGTATTTTTGTGTGGGTGTATTTGTGTAAGTGTGTATTTCTGTTTGTGCATGTTTTGCCCATGAGTGCATTTGTGTGTGCATTCTTGTTTCTCTGCATGTGTGTTCGTCTGTGCAAGTATTGAGTGTACCTATGGTGTGTGAAAGTGTATCTGTTGTGTATTTGTGTGTTTCTGTGTCTGTATTTGAATGTGCCTGTCCCTATTTCTGTATATGTATGTGTGTGGGGGTATGTGTATGCGTTTGTGTGTGTATATTTACATGTGTCTTTCTGTATTTGTGTGCATATGTGTGAGTATGTGTATTTGTGTGTGTAGTTGTGCATTTGTGTCGATGTGTGTGTGTGTGTGTATGTGTGTGAGTGTGAGTGTGTGTGTGTGCGCGCTTATGTGTGTATTTATAATTGTGACAGTTTTGTGGAGTATTGTCAGTGTGTGTATTTTTTAGCTGTTGCTCCAAGTTTCACCGCAATCATTAACTGAAAATGATCCAAACAATACGTATAATGGAGCATATTTTCAATGTTTTGCTGTATGAATGTAGTTTATGTGAGTGGCACGGTGATATCAGGAGAACGAATGAAATCATTCATTGATGCATCTCGGAAACATCAGGGACAGAACAGTAAAAACCGGGGAGGATTCAATCATTTGTTTCAATTTGCATTATGGGAAATCAATGCCAGGACATGATTAACAGGAACAAGAGTGCAGAAACATTTTTAAATTATGTTGCATAAGTATATATGCATCACATTGATTAGGATAATGATACTTCAAACTCTGCAGCAAATAAACCAGAAGCTAATTTGTACTGTTGGCAACTGGGTTCTTCTAGTAGAGAGCTGGTCCCTTCCAAACACGTTACTTGCGAAGAGGGAGGGAGTGAGCTCATAATTTCCCTCTCTCTACCCGGTGAAGCAATGTGCCTGATGGTTCTAACCGTTGACGAGGTGGTGGTGAGTGGATTAAATAATGACATTCCTCCTCTTTTCATTGAGGAAGTGATGGTACATGGGTTAGCTACGGCTCTCCCCTCTCTTTGTTGGGTGAGTAGGAATCCGGTATGTTCACAATTTCACTCTCCCTCTCTCTGATGGGGGGATTGTTGCTCCATGTTTCTGTGTGACCCTCACTCCAGTTCCCAGTGGGTGTGGTGCAGCAGCTTAAAGCTGACATCAATGGTAAAGGCATGGACAACGAGAGAAGCAGGAACACCGAGATGTAAATTGTGTTTGTTTGTCAGAAATGTTGAAATTGTCAGATTTCTCCTCAGTGGGAGGAAAGTCGGTGAAGATATTTTGCAGAATACTGCAATGAATGTGCTCTACTCTGTCTCTAACCCAGGGTGTATCTGAGCTGGGTGCATTGGTTCAACAAGGCTTGAGCCCGAGACGTGAAAATACCTGACTCAAACCAAAGATACATAGTGGAAGTAAAATTGAAAACCAATCAATTAAGCAATTGGGTATTTCATTTATCGTTGGAGGAAAACGATTTTATTCTTTTTATTGAAGTTTTTAATGTAACCGAGTGATTCTCATTGACATGAATTAACGGTGTCCATCAGTGCAAGGGAAATGTTCACAAAACTGGGTTTACCGCTGGATTTGTCAACTGTTCTGTTGATGATCTTCAAGGGGATGGCTTCATGTCCCACCACACAGGAGTAAGAAGCACCGCTGGACCATTCCTCTGCTGCAATGGATAACAGGCTGTACATGAAGAAGGAGCTATTCCCGCTCTCCGCGACCACCTCGGTGTTCTTATAGTTCCCAGGATTCACCGGCTTGTCGTTGACGGTCCACTTGACGAAGATCTCTCGAGGGGAGAAACGTCTCACTAAGCAGCTGAGGGAGACGAATCTCTGGGCGGAGACTTCTTCTGCCGAGGGCAGGAGGACAGAGACGGACGGTTCCCGCGGATTTGGATCTGCAGAAAATGTACAATAAATGTCAATAAACTGGAGAATTCCGGAGAGACTGTAACCACTGGCTAGGTATCAGAAAAATGTGCTTCATTTCGATTTTAAATGTTTCCATTTTTGACTTCCAGTTTGGAGCAGAGGTGAACACAATTATTTTCTCAAATAACTCAGGGGGCTGGACTGGGAAGTTTCAGAAATTTTACAGCACAGAATCAGGCTATTCGGCCCAACTGATCGGCTTTATTTTTGTTTTTCTGGTTTTTATGCTCCACATCAGGCTCCTCCCTCGTTATTCGATCTCAACCCAATAACATCGCCTTCAGTTCACTTTTCATTCATCAACACATCAAATTTCCCCGTAAAAATATCTACAACCCCCAGTTTTTAGTTAGTAGAGTTTCCACTCAGGGGACACCATTAATGCACTGAATACTGAATATTGACCAGTCCACTGACACTGGAAATAGACACAGTGACGCATTTATTGCTTCAAACTCTCAGCTCACCTGTTTCCTTGTGGATGGATTTTCTTAAAGGAGTCGGCAGATCCTGATGGCTCACCACGCAGTCAAACACAGCCGCACTCAGCCAGGCTTGTGTCGAGACGTTTAAGTTGCTGACCACGCTGTCAGGATCCGCTCCTGGCTTTTCGGCAATCTCTGATTTCAAATACTTCCTGTCTCGGATCCAGGACACATTGACTCCATAGGGAGCATGAGAAATGATGCAGGTTAAGGTCACGGTCGCCTCCAATAAGACCTGTTCTATTGGCGGGGGCTGTATCGTCACTGTGGTATCAGGGCACTGGGGAGTATCTGTGAATGAAAAATGAAAATCAACCCTAGTTCCCTCTTCAGAAGCAGGACAGCAGTCTTCAGCCTGAAGGAGACGAAGTTGCCTTCGATATATCAACCTCTAACTATCACCTTTCAGCCTCTATGGAGGATGGAAAACCAGCCTGCTCTGTGAAATTATTCTCTTTTTGTTCAAGTATTTTAGCAGCGGTATCATTCTCATGAATCAACATTGCAGTATTCCCCAACAAATATAGCATTCCTGAACTCAGGAACCAAGTACTGGCAGTTAGTTTATAAGTAGGGTGGATACACTTCCCAATATTTTACCCCTATGCTGTGACCTGTGAAACAGTCCGACACCGACTGTCTCTCCAAATCTTACCGGCTGTCTCAGGAAAAAGCTGACATCAAGACCACCTCGCTTACTATGTTACTTTAAAATGGAAGGGAACACTATTTCAAGGGGAGACAGTGGCATGGTGGTGTTGCCAATGGTCTTGTAACCCAGGGCACGACTCTGGGGACACAGATTCGAATCTCACCACTGCAGATGGTGAAATTTGAATTTAGTAAAAATCTATCATTAAAAGTCAAATGATCATCATGAAGCCGTTGTTGTAAAAACCCACCTGGTTCACGAATGCCGTTTAGAAAAGTAAATCTGTTGTCTTTATCTGGCCTGGCATGCATGTGACTCCAGATCCACAGTAACGTGGTTGACACTTAAGTGGCCTCCGGGATGGGCCACAAATGCACATCTCATGAAGGAATAACAAAAATTGATGTTGTGATGAAGTTCTGAATGGGGCACTGTCCCAATGCAGCAAACTACATGACAATAACTTAGAAGTTGTTCTATGCTTTGTATTAACTTTAATAGATCCCTAATTTCGATTAACAGCGGAATAATTTTTTTCTCGGTTTGAGTCTCTTACCCAGAGATCCGCTGATGTTCTGACTCTGAGTGAATCCTTGATGAGTGACCTGGCAGGTGTAGACCGCTTTGCTGAACCATTCCTGAGCGGAGACTGTCAACCGACTGCTGGCCGAGAATTTCCCGTTCACTTCACAGGCGGGAGAGGTGACAATTCCTGAATCCATGGGTTGTCCATTCTTCAGCCACTTTACCGTCATTGACTTTGGCTGGAAATCGATGATTGAACAGACGATGGTTGCAAATTTTCTGCTGGTGATTTCTTCACTGGAACTCACGGTGAGGATAACGGTTGGGGGGAGAACGCGTGGGCCTTCAACAAACAAATGTTCAGACGTTACTTGAAGATTCAATTGACATCAATTAAATTTAGTTATTTTATTTTAGCACCATAGCTGCCGATTTGAGAATTATATCCATGGTTTGGTTGAATTGGCAGGGAAATGGCGAATGGAATTCAACCGTCAAAAGTGCCACACAATGCATTTGGGGAGGGAAAAAAAAGCAAGGCAATAAACTGGAATGTTAAAAGGGATTGAGGAAATGCAAGACCTTAGAGTGCATGTCCACAGGTCCTTGTAGATGGTAGGGCAGCTGGAAAAGTTGACCAAGAAAGCATATCGGATTAGTTCCTCTATTATTGTGAGATATTGAATACAAAAACAGTGATGCAATGATGGAGCTGCATAAAACCTAGTTAGGCCACGTTTGGAGTTTGCTGTACAGTTCTGGTCACCACGTTGCAGGAATAACGTAATGACTCTGGAGAGAGATGAGGTTTACAAGAATGTTGCCAGGGACTGAAAATTGCCGCCATGAGGCGAGATTGGATAGACAGGGTTTGTTCTCCTTAGGAAAAGAGGAGGCTGAGGCGTGACATAATTGTGGTTCACAGAATTATAAGGGACATAGGCTGAAATAATTCATTCCCCAAGTGGAGGGCTCAATTACCAGGGAGCATGGTCATTTAAAAGGTATCTGGGTCTGCATCTCAAGTGCTTTAACCTGCAATGCTACAGAGCAAGGGCTGGAAAATAGGCTTAACTTGTCTGGCTAGTTTATTTGTTCTCCCTTTTGGCCAGCACAGACATGATGGGTTAAATGGCCTCATTCTGCACAGTAACATTTCTATTGTTCTTTGATTCTGAGCAACGTTTCAGTCAGTAGGCACTTACCTGGATTTTGCATCATTCATTTTTTTCAGAATGCTACAGATCAGTTATAACTAAGGCCTTATACAGTTCAATCGGCGAGTTCCTGTCTTGCCCAAGTTCCACAACACTTACATTGCATTCCAATGCTCTTGACTGAGCCGCTGTGTCGAACCTCACAGTTGATTTTGCTGCACTCTCCCACTGACTGGGTGATGGTTAACTGGCTGCTCAGGGTATAGGTTCCCTTCGCGTTTCTCACTGACGGGTAAGTCTTAAATCCAGAGGTGATCAGCTGCCCATTTTTCTTCCAGGTCAGTTTGGAGACATCTGGAGAGTAGTCCATCGCCAAGCAGCCGTAGGTGATGGAGCCATCGGAGTTGTGTTGCTGACAGGAAGAACCGAGGATGTAGAGAGTGGGCGGAGACGGTGTCACTGGGAAAGAATAGTCGATTAAATAAGTTAGACTCTTACCTGCATTTATTAATTAATCAAACATATTTATACAAGTATGTTTCTATATTAGGTATAGCTCTTGGGGCTAAAGGGATCAGTGGATATGGGTAGTAGGCGGGGTCAGGATATTGATGAGCCGTGATCAAAGTGAATGGTAGAGCAGGGTCAAAAGGCCGAATGGCCTCCTCCTGCTTCTATTTTTTATGTTTCAACGTCACAATTTGACTAGAATAATGAACTTAAGTTAATATTTCCCGATTAAGACCTACGCACACCTTTGAGCTTCTGTTACTCCTATCATTTGGGAATCGCCATCTTTGTAGAAACTCACATCACTGTCTCCACCTCTATCAGATTGGAAAGACAAAAAACATTTTGATGTCATCGTAATGACATACCATTCATTGGATTAACAGAGAAGAGTAAAGATTTTCTCCATTATTTCAAGCACTACCTATTTCTCAAACGACAGCACTTTGTGATGAATAAGTTGTCTCTTCATTCATATCATCCACTCACCTGATGAAAGAGCTCCAAAAGTTCGCAATTCCAAATAAGCCTGTTGTACTTTAACCTGGTGTTGTGAGACTCGTTACAGTGCCCACCCCAGCCTAACGCCGGCATCTCCACATTGTAATTTTTGGATATTGCCTGTGTTCAAACTGACTGAATCCCCTTCCTCGCTCCAACTCACTGCCTCTCACTCCATAAAACGAAGATCAGTGACTTTCCTTCAGAAATACCTTCGGAATGAATACTTACTGAATGACCAGGAAACTCTGAATGTGATTACAAATTCAAATAATTGCAACATTGACTAATTGAAGGGCCATACATTAATAGCAAGAGTTGGCCATTCGGACCCTGACGTCACCTCCGTTGTTCACTGAGATTACAGATGATCTGGTTGTGGTGCTCGCTCTATTTTGCACCTCCTCACTCCGCCCGTCGATCACCCACTCTCTGCACATTTTCCCCGCCTCTCTGCCCTTTCCTCTGGCTCTCTGCCATTCCCTGTGGCTCATTTCCCCTTACACCCGGCTCTCTGCGCTTCCACCTGGCTCTCTACACTTCCCTCCAGCTCTGTGCCCTCTCCCCCGGCTCTCTGCCCTTTCCCTCAGCTCCCTACCGTTTCCCCCAGCTCTCCGCCCTCTGTCCCTGCTCACTATTCTCTTTCCCCGTTCCCCCGGCTCTCTGCCCTTCCCCCCTGACTCTCTGTCTTTCCCCCTGACTCTCTGCCCTTTCCCCAGGGCTCTTTTGCACTTTTCGTCGGCTCTCGGTCCTTTCCCCGGCCTCCCTGCCCTTTATCCTGGCTCTCTCCTCTTTCCCTGATCTCTCTGCCATTTCCTCCATCTCGCTGCCTTTTCTCCTGTTTCTCTGCCCTTTCACCTGGCTCCCTGCCCTTTCCATTGGCGCTCTTTCCCATTTCTCCTGGCTCTCTGCCCTTTCTCCTGGCTCTCTGCCCTTTCCCCCGGCTCTCGGCCCTTTCCCCAGACTCTGTGCCCTCCCCCCCCCCCCCCCCCCCCCAGCTCTCTGCCCTTTACCACGCCTCCTGTTCTCCCCGGCTCTTTGCCATTGTCCTTGGCCCTGAGCCCCCAGGGATTCCCTCCAGCTCTCCACATTCCCAGGGCAGCTCCCACATTTGAACACCAAACTGCCGCTTGAGATCTTTCTTCTCTCTCGTTGCAGACCTCCACACACAGGTTTAGCGAGTGTGAGTGAGAGAATGTGAGTGCGTGAGGGTGAGTGAGTGAATGCGAGTGAGTAAGTGGGGGGGGGGGGGGGGCGGGGGGATGGTGGCACGGTGGCACAGTGATTAGCGCTGCTGCCTCAGAGTTGGATTCCCGACTTGGGTCACTGTCTGTGTGGAGTTTGCAAGTTCCCCCCATGTCTATTTGGGTTTCATTCGGGTGCTCCTGTTTCCTCCCAAAGTCCAAATATGTGCGGGTTCGGTGGATTAGCCGTGCTAAATTGCCCCTTAGTGTCAGGGTGACTAGTTAGGGTAAATACATGTGGTTATGGGGATCGGGATTGCTGTTGGTGCAGACTCGATGGGCTGAATGGCCTCCTTCTGCACTGTAGGATCCTATGATTCTATTCTATGATGTCAAGGACAGACACTCTGACGTATGTGAGATGGAAAGTGTGTGAGAGGGTGTTTGTGTGTGTGTGTGTGAGAGAGTGAATGTGTGGGAGGGTGCCTGTGTGTGATAGACTACGTTTGCACGTGTGTAAGACAGTGGGCTGTGCGTGCAAGAGGGGAGAGTGTGTGTGCGAGAAAGGGTGTGTGAGATAATGTGTGTGTGTGAGAGAGCATGTGTTTGAAGAGTTATTCTTTGTGTGTGATAGTGTGTCTCACCTTGAAAGTGTGTGTGTGGAGGGGCGGGGAGAATGTGTGTGGGGAGTCTGTATGAGAGAGTACTTCTGTGTGTGATTGAGTGTGTGTTTATGTGAAAAGAAGTGTGTCTATATGAGATACAGGGTGTCTGTGGAAGAGAGTGTGCGTGTGCTTGAGAAGGAGGGTCTGTGTGTGGGAGAGAGTGTTGTGTTCATGTGAAAGACAGTGTGTGCGAGAGGGAGTGCCTATTGGAAAGCAAAATAGTAGGTTCATGAGTGTGTGAAAGTGTGCATGGGATTGCGTGTGAGTGAGAAAGATGTGTACAATGTGTGTGGGAGATCGAAGCAATATGTTTGAGTGTGTGTGTGTGTGTGAGCGTGTGTGTCTGTGACAGAGAGAAAGAGTTTTTGTGTGTGAGAGAGAGACGTTGTGTGTGGTTTATGTGGGTGAGAGTGTGTCAGACACATGAGTGCTTTTGCACGTGTGTGAGACAGTGGTCTGTGTGTGCAAGAGGAGAGAGTGTGCGTGAGAGAAAGGATATGTGATATCGCGAATGTGTGTGTGTGAGAGAGAGAGTGTGTGTTTGAAGAGATATTCTTTATGTGTGTGAGTGTCTCTGTTCTTCAAAGTATGTGTGTGTGTGTGTGCGTGCGCGTGTGGAGGGGCGGGGAGAGTGTGTGAGCGAGAAAAAGTGTGAAAATTAGACAGAGTGGATGTGTGAGTGTGTGTGAGTGAAATAACTGTTGAGAGAAAACAGTGATAGGTGGAGTGTTTCAGAGAGATACATTGTGTATACATGTGTGTTCGTGTGTGAGAGACGGAGAGACTGTGGGCGTGTGAGAGAGAGAGTCTTTGTGAGAGACAGTGTTTGAGAGCAAGATTGTGCGTATGTGAGATAATGTGTAAGGGAGTAAGCGTGTGAAAGAGAGAGAAATATGTGCGTGCGTGAGAGAATGCGTGTGGAAGTGTTCGTATGAGAGAGGGAGCATGTGAATGAGTGTGAGACGAAGTGAGAGTACGGGAATGTGGGAGGGATAGTGCATGTGTATTTGTGCGTGCGTGTGTGTGTGTGCGTGTGTGTGTGTGTGTTGTGTGTGTGTTGTGTGTGAGAGAGAGAGAATGTGTGCGCGAGACTGCTTATGTGAGAGACTGTGTCTGTGTGAAAGAGTGTGTGTTAGAAGGTGTGCATGTGTCTATCTTTGCGAGAGAGTGTTTGTGAGAAAGCAAGAATGTAGAGGTGTGAGATAGTGTGTGCAAGGGAGATAGAAATATATGCATCTGTGTGTGTGTGTGTGAGAGAGAGAGATGTGTGTGCAAGAGGAATTGTGAGAGAGTGTGTGTGAATGAATGTGAGACAGCTTGAGCGTGTGTGACAGAGTGTGGGAGAGAGAGTGCATGTGCGAGAGTGTGACACTGTGCTTATGTGTGAGTGTGTGTCTGCGTGTAACAGAGAATGTGTGTGGCGGTGTGTGCGTGTGGGAGCTTTTGTGTATGGGGGTATGAGATACTGATTGAGAGAGCGAGAGGATGTATGTATTTGTTTTTGAGACAGTGTATGTAGAACGTGAGAGAGAGAATTTGTATGGGTGTGAGAGAGAGATCGTATGAGAGAGAAAGTAAGTGTGAGTATGTATGTGTGTGTGTGAGAGAGAATATGAGAGTGTATATGTGCGTATTTATGTCTGTGAGAGCGTGTGATGTGTGTAAGTCTCTATCTGGCTGATTCAGTCCGGAAAAGCACCCTCACTCCACACACACTCACCCAAACACATTGTAAATGGGAGTGACAAGTGAGCACAATACGGACCTCGGGCCAAGGGTTGGAAAAACATTTAAATCTTTCACAGGTCAGTCACAATTGAATAATTTCCTCTTTCCGCAATGAGCGAAACTTGTAAAAACTCAAGAAATTTGACACAATCCAGAGCAAAGCCATCCACAAGATTACCCAACCCCTCATTCACCCTATTCGCTCTCTCCATCACTAACAAGCAGTGACAGCAGTGTGTATTATATACAAGATGCACTGCAACAACTCACCAAGACTCCAGAGAAAACACTGTCCAAACCAGCTGCCTTTATATCCCAGCAGGACAAGGGCAGCAGCCACATATGAAGACTACCACCCGCAAGCTCCCCTCCAAGACAGACAACATCCTGACTTGAAACAATACCTCAGTTCCTTCACAGTCGCTGGGTGGGTCAAAATCCTGGAACATCCTGCCTAACAGCAACGGCGGATGCCTGCAGCATATGGACTGCAGTTTTTCAAGGATACTTCATATTAACACTTTCTCAGGTAGGATTAAAAATTCTGACCGAGCAAATGACTCTAAAATGTCTTCAGAAGATTAAAAATAGGATGCAAATGAATTTGACCCTTCAACTGTCATACTAAACAGGTCAGGGACTGCTATAGTACGGAGCACAATATAGTAAATCTCACTTTGCATTTGCTCATCGAACATTCCCAAGACCGGTAAATCACTGGTTAAAAATCACTCAAATCTGCCTCTGCAGTCTGACGTTTCTGCTCTCTCTAACGGTCACAATATGCTTTGGGGATCTCATTTCTGAGACGCCGAGTCAAACGTCAAGTCAGACTGCCACATTTCTCACAGGTACAAGTTTATAAAGAAATAAATCAAATTTCACTCCCTGAAATACAGCAGAAGGAACCAGAAGTTTTACAACCAGTCAGGCAGATTCCTGGTCCCAACACAGTGACCACGCGCACAGAAACAGAACAGACACAAACGGTGCAACAATCGAGTGCCCAGCAGATAGATCTGTTCAATCTGTCAATTTCATTCAAACTGTTGGATTCTAATTGATCAATGGCCAACTTACAACAACAGAAAATTAATAACCTTTTTTAAATTAAACTGATATTCATTTCAAAACTCCTTTCGACTGTTAATTATTCCTGTTTCACTTCTCGAAAACTATGTAAAAATGTAACTTCGCCGAAAATGAGCAATCAAAAATAACAGATTCGGGACAGTTCAATGTCCCTAACAGAGATGCGGTGACACAGCAAGAAGTAACCAAATCAAGAAACATTTAGATTGAAAATCATTACCTGATTAGATCTAATTTCTTAATTAAATGTAATCAACAAATTAATCAAAGCAAAACACTTTATCGAGTGAGCACAGCTGAGTAAAGTAATGTTTTGTTTCTGAATTCATTTCCGATACACGCCTGTACAATATTCAAGGTAGTTTGTTTTGAATTAATCAGCAGCAATATTATATTTTAAGTTATTGTTAGTTACTAGTTAGTTCTCCTGTCAGCTCATTTGTACTCTGTAATAAAATGAGTTTTCAATCATTCAAAATGTGCTTCTGCCTCCAACATTGTTAAATAATTAGGTTACAATTAAATCTTAGACAATGTTAAATATAATTTCAAATTACTGAACAGAAACATTCAGACATCTGCCATTCATTTACTTAAATCTAATCACATTGTAATATTTTACTTTTTCACTTTTACTACAAGTGTCTTATTATAACCTGCAAAAGTGTTAAAATTGCATACTGCTGAATATGTATAGACTGTAACGGCCTGGCAGTTTGAAATCAATAATACTGCTTCCTAGATTTAGTAATTTAGAACATCCATATAACTTAATTACTGAGCACATTGTTTAATTAAAGAAGATCTGAATTAAACCGTGCAAACACAAAGAGGACAATTGATTCAAATCCTCTGTAACACTAAAACATGATGCAGAATGTAAGTCCAGACTTTTTCTTCATTATAATATTTAATAAGAATTAAACATAAGGTTCAGATAGAATCAATTCTTCTACTGTGTCATTTATTCTTCCCATAATTCTATCCTGTGTTCAGCAGTAATGGGAGACATGATGTTATTATCAAGTGCAGAGATAAGAGTATTTTTATAGTATTTATAATAGTATAATATTTTTATTTAAATTAATCTTTTTGAATTTCAAGCATTAACTTGCCCATCTCTAGCCAGTTTCTGTTGACACTTTACTACAATTCAAACACAATTATGTGAACAATTGCTTGAGTGTCAGCGAATTCCACCTGTCAGAAAACTCTGTTCGCTCTGTCAAATTTATTCAAACTGTTTGATTCTAATTGATCTAAGGTCAAATTACAACTGCAAAAAAGTCAATAAAATATTTAAATTAACCTGATGTTAATTTCAAAATTCCCTTCGCCTTGTAACTATCTCTCCCTGTCTGTCTCAAATCATGAAAACTGGGCAAAAATGTATTTTTTCTGAAAATGAGCACCTCAAATATAACAGATTCAGGGTAGTGTAATGTCCCTAACAGAGATAGAAAGATAGAAACCCTACAGTGCAGAAGAAGGCCATTCGGCCCATCGAGTCTGCACCGACCACAATCCCACCCAGGCCCTACCCCCACATATTTTACCCGCTAATCCCTCTAACCTACGCATCCCAGGACTCTAAGGGGCAATTTTTTTAACCTGGCCAATCAACCTAACCCGCACATCTTTGGACTGTGGGAGGAAACCGGAGCACCCGGAGGAAACCCACGCAGACACGAGGAGAATGTGCAAACTCCACACAGACAGTGACCCGAGCCAGGAATCGAACCCGGGACCCTGGAGCTGTGAAGCAACAGTGCTAACCACTGTGCTACCGTGCCGCCCATACATAAATAAATAGATACAGTGTCTCTGTAAGAATTGTAATTCACGATTTATTTTAATATGTAAGCATCAGTTAACATGAATAAAAGCCCAACATCTAATTATTTTATTTTTCCGAAACCTTTTTCCTTTATCCCTGCAAGAATTTTCAAACGCAGCTTTATTTTCATTTAGCCAGGAAACGTGTAACCGTTCAGTATCACAGAGTTGAAACAATACAGAAACAATTGAGAAACACCAAACCATTTCACAAATTTTGAGATGAGATTAGTAATTAATTATCTCGGTATCCAATTACAAATTACTTGGAAGGAATAATTTGATTGCGACTGCACAGAAACAATCCCAACCCCATCCACTGGGGGCAATCTGGACAATGGCTGCAGACAGACCTCACTGCGCATGCGCAGTAATGACACCCACCGCTGCGGCCATTTTGCGTTGCCAAGGGAGACGGCCAGCGGCCATATTCCGTTGCCAAGGGAGACGGCAGCGACCATCTTGCGTTGCCAGGGGAGACGGCATCAATGCGGGCGGTGTCCCGCGCGCTGACCTGTGGGAGCATTCCCGTCCCGCACATGCGCACAGGCAGCCCCGCCCCCCTCGACAGACCCCCTGTTGTCCCGCCAACGAGCATGGGCCGGGCCGGAGTGGGCAAGAGGTGACACTGGGAGGAGCAGCCCCCGGGAGCGTTACAGCGACGCCTGGTGGCCAGGAAGGGCAATAGCAGCAGCACAGTCTCTGCCCAAAGGCTTCCCCAGTTCAGCTGCTCAGAGACACTGGGAATGTCTTCAAGTGGAAACTTCAGCTTCTCACATTCACCCCCTGTGTTCAGTCATTGTTTCCTAGACAACCTCTGTAGTCACATCACAAACAACTTGTTCACATTGAAGGCCATGGCAATCTGGACCATTCGGCTTCAAAGCCATTGAGCTTTAAAATTTCAATTGAAATGTTGGAGATGAGAGTTTATCGATGCAAGTCATGTTGCATGTGGAACGCTCATGATGCCACAATTAGAGCAGTACAGACATCTCACAGGGTTGTGTGACTGGAGGAGATGTCAGAGACGGGCTGGTTAAATATAGAGGGACAGGGTCTGAAGCTAAGTTTTGGGTAAAAGATGGCAGTAATGTTGTGACATTAATTTAGCTTCAGATAGTTGCTGGGGAGGGGGATAGAGAGGTTGGGGAGCGATGTTTGTATTGGGGCAATCTCTCTCTCTCTCTCATCATGTATATATATGAATCCATCTCTCACTCTCTATCTCTCTTTACCCATTGTGTCCAGAGTCTTGTGAAGGCGCAGACCGGTGGCAGGTCATTACTGCCGAGGAGGACAGCCTTCAGCGCACTGGAGCTGCGTTGCTGCACGGATAGCTCGAGGCACCTCTGCCTCCGACAGCATCATCTTCCACACGTGTGTCTCTTCTGGACTTTGTGTGTGTCGTGTGTAACTGGTGGGGACTGTACAATCCAACTGGAACATGGTATGGTGGGAAGGTCTTATGAGCAAAGGCTGAGGGACTTGAGGCTGTTTTCGTTAGAGAGAAGAAGGTTAAGAGGTGAGTTCTCATCATAAACCAGCTGGTCGCCTCCATGCTGTGGTACCGGCTGGTCCCTTTGACCCCTCCCTCTGGCTTTGTCGCCGATATCCAGAGAACCCTCGTGCGGTTCTTCTGGGGCAATCGACTGCACTGGGTCCCTGCTGCGGTTCTGCATCTCCCGCTTGAGGAGGGCGGACAAGGTCTGGTGTGCCTCCGCACTCAGATAGCGACCTTCCGCCTCCAGGCCCTGCAGAGGTACCTTTACGTTGAGCCCCCTCCACAGTGGTGTGCCATGGCGACGTATTTCTTCCGCCAGTGGCACGGCCTCAATTATGACGTGCAGCTCCTGCATATCGAACTGGGGCGTGCTTCGACCGCCCTGCAGGAGTTGCCCGTCTTTTACCAGGACCTCCTCACTGTCTGGAACAAGGTCGCCTCGTGACGCAGCTCTCCCCCGTCAGGAGTAGCGGCTCTCGTGCGAGAGCCGCTGCTCAGGAATCCGCTCCTCCAGCCGTATAACTTCAGGTGGCTGGCGGAGAGGAGGGCTGTGGACGCCGGGGTGACCAGAATCGGGGACGTGCTCGATGGCGGAGGGGCGGGCTGGATGAGTCCCCGCATGCTGGCTGAGCGCGCGGGGACGACCGTCCGGCGCGTGACCAAAGCCATCCTAGACCTTAGGACGGTCGTGCTCGGCCCCGAAACTGCACGCAAACTTGAGACGGCGCAGGCGTGCGGTGGGATCCCGCCCGAGCGTTCCCCTGTTCGGGCGGAATTCCACATTGGCCCAAAGCCTCAGCCCCCTCCCCTGGGTGAGGTGCCCCACAGCCTGAGCCGCCTTGCGGAAATGTCCTCCGTGCCTTTTTCTACCGCGCGGAGGCGTTTCCTGTGCGGGCTGCTGCTGCACACCCTCCACTACCGCCTCCTCGCCTGTCGCCCGGATACACCTTGGCGGGCCTTGTTGCCGCCGGGCGGCGGAGGTCCCCGCTGGAGGTCCCTCTATGGAGGGATCTTCCCCAATTACGTCGGGGACCTGGGGTGGAGGGTGATGCATGCAGCAGTGCCGCACAACCGTAGGATTCACTGGTTCACGGGCTCCGAAGACTGCCCTTTCTGTGGCCTTGTGGAGTCCGTGGACCATGTCTATGTTGTGTGTCTTAGGCTGCACTCCCTTTATGTTTTCCTGAAGAACCTTTTATTGATGTTCTGTTTGCACTTCAGTCCCACACTCCTGATCTACGGACACCCGGTGCAGAGAGGGGAGGGTCGGGATGGCGACCTCCTCGTGAACCTGCTCCTGGGCCTGGCGAAACGCGCCATTTACCGGTCCAGGCAGCGGGCGATCGAGGGGGCCGTCCATCCTGACTGTCTTCCCCTCTACCGCGGCTACGTTCGCAGCCAGGTGTCCCTGGAGAGGGAGCATGCGGTGTCCACGGGCGAGGTTGACTCTTTCCGCGCCCGCTGGGCACCGCAGGGGTTGGGGTGCGTTCCCGACCCTAATAATTACATTATGATTTGATGTTTTTAAGTTTCCTTTGTACTTTGATTTCTGTTCGGGCTGTTCCCCCTCTTTTTGGGGAGCTGCCCCTTTTACTTTGTCCTGATTTAATCTGAGTTTGTTTACTTGGTTTGGTTTGACCTAAAAAGAGGACAACAGGAGAGACGATGGCTTTATGGTATTCGCGTGAGGTTATTCAGAAACTCAGCTAATGTTGTGCGGACCAGATTCAATGAAAACAATATCTACAATTAACAATCTACTGATGACCATGAAACCATTGTCGGAAAAAACAATCTTGTTCAATAATGTACTTAAGGGAAGGAAACCTGCCGTCCTTACCTGGTCCGGCCTACGTGTGACTCCAGAGGCACAGCAATGTGGTTGGCTCTCAACTCGTGATGGGGAATAAATGCTGGCCAACCAGTGGCACCCATGTCCCACACACAGAAAAAGGAAATCACTGGAATCACTGTTGAAACTGTCCTGATAATAAGGCTAATGGACATATTGAGGAAAAGCAATGATATAATTATTTAGCCTTCCTTAACTTCCGTGTCACAATAAGAAAATAAGCATTTTTTTGTAGAATGTCAATTATTGAGCATGTTCAAAAAATTCAGTAGCTTCATGGAGCATCATCTCATCAAGGGCCATGCAGATAGCGCGGGAAAGTGGCGTTCAGGCTGATCAGCCCTGATCTAACTGAATGGCGACACCAAATCGAAGGACCGAATGGCCGACTGCTGCTCCCATGTTCTTTTACCCGATTTTTCGATATTCCTCCCCAAGTAAATCGCTAAATCTGGAAGTTCTCGCAGTAGGATAGTGACTTTACTGTTCGTCTGTTTCCTGTCCGTTATCTCACCACCTGGGCGTCACACAGCACCACTCGGGACAGTTGAAATACTGTGTCCAGTTCTGGTCGCTCTACTATTAAACTAGAAAGAGTGCAGAATGTATGCTTTAGGATGAACGCTTTAAACATTTGAAGTTCAAGATAAGTTAATAAATTGAAAGTGACGGTTTTCTTCTTAAATTGACTGACATGGGCTTTCAGTCTAAACACAGTGCAGTTGAACAATACAGATAGCCGATTTGCTGGAGCGTGTAGTCTTCTGTTTCTGTGGTGCTGTGGTTATCACGTTTACCTCACACGCGAAAAGTCAACGGTTCGAAACCGGCCAGAAGTACTGTTGGATTTATCTCGCTGAGCGTGAGCTAAATCTGCAGAATTTAAGTTCGTTGCTCCATATTATGTGAATCTCCATGTTACGTCAGCTAAAATGCTTTTCGGAAAATCAGAATTGCTGTATTTTAGGATGCAAAAGCAGGAAATAAATGTATGTACTGCTTATACACATATTCGCAACTCGTTCAGTCCACAATAGAATTTAATGGGTTCAGAGATGCAGACTAACATAGTTAATTAACATCTGAAACACGTCTCTTAGTATTATGTGCTCATAAAGACAGACACAAGTGAAACTGTAACTGGACTAGAGGAAATGGCGCACATTTCCCAGCAGCATCTTTTTAAAATTGTTCTTCATGATAAAGAAATGGGAAAAACCACTCAGACAGATGAGGAAATCGAGAATCAGTGGGGACCTCCTAGAGATGAACGAGATTTCGGCGCCAGAATGTTTCACACGCGGAATAAAGAGGCATCAAGTATAACGAACAGATCATTCTTAATTCTCTTCCCTTGAAATGAATTTGATTTTGTTTGAAAGATGAGTGTGGTCATTCTCAGATAAGCACCATGGGATGTGTATTACCCAGTGACTCGATTTCTTTTGTTTGTTAGTCATGTTTGCAATTGAATGTTGTATATTTCAGAGAGGTTCAATTCAGAATGAGGGCATCTGTGTTAAATAAAAGTATTGAAATTAAATGTTGAATAACTACAAATGCAGGATATAACTGGTTGAACGTATTCTACGAAGATGAGATGATTGAGCAGAAATCATTGCTCCCTTTGACATTTGACAGACGAACGCTTTTTAAGTTTTGAAGTTCAAGATAAATTGAGATATCAGGTTGAAAGTAACGGATTTGTTCTTGTATTGGTCCTTCAATCTTACCGTCTGAACCGGCAGCAACACAGTGGAGTGAAATATTGTAGTCAAGCCAATTAGCGAGTCGGTGCTGTCTCTTGTTCCTGTAACATAGTGGTTATCACGTTCGCCTAACACGCGAAAGGTCCCCGATCTGAAAACGGGCAGAAACATTCATTAGCTTTTCTCATGAAGGGTGAGTGAAATCTGAATGATTTCAGTTGGTTGCTGAACATTATCCGAATCTCGATGTTAAAGCCACGTTATCTTTGCTCTGACCTCTGCCTCAAATGCTTTCTGTAAAATAAGAAATGCTGATTTTTTTTGACGCATTGAGAGGAAAGAAACGTTTCGTTTTGACACTCTGCACATGTTAGCATTTCGTTCGGTCTCCAGTAGAATTTAATGGGTTTATAGGCGCAGACTAACATAGTTAATTACCATCTGAAACATGTCTAATAGTAGTGTGTGCTCAAAAAGACAGACACAAGTGATACTGTAAGTGAACTACAGGAAATAGCACACATTTCCCAGAAGAATCTTTTTTAAATCAAAATAAATAAATAACAAAGAATTAGGAATAACCACTCAGACAGATGAGGAAATCGAGACTCACTGCGGATTTACGGGACTTTCCTACAGATGGCCGGAATTTATGCACCTGAATGTTTCACACTCATAATAACAAGCCTCAAGTATAACTAACAGATAATTCTTCTATCTCTTCCATTTAAATATAGATGACTTTGTTTAAAAACTGACTGTGGTGAATCTCAAAGAAGCACGATGGGATTTGTATTACCCGGTGACTCGATTCCATCTGTTGGTCAGTCATGTTTGCAATTCAATGATGTTCAATTTCAGAGCTATTCAATTCATAATGAAGACGCATGTGTTAAATAATGTATTGATATTAAATATTAGAAACATAGATAGAAACATAGAAAACTACAGCACAAAACAGGCCCTTCGGCCCCACAAGTTGTGCCGAACATATCCCTACCTTTTAGGCCTACCTATAACCCTCCATCCCATTAAGTCCCATATACTCATCCAGGAGTCTCTTAAAAGACCCAAACAAAATACCCTATTTAATAACGAAAAAATACTGAGTACAATTGGTTGGAATTATTCGAAGGACGATGAGAATGATGCATTAATGATTGAGCAGAAATCATTGCTTCCTTAGCCATTTGCCGGGCGAACGTTTTTTAATTTTGAAGGACAAGATAAGTTGCGATATCAGGTAGAAAGTAACGGATGTCTTCTTGGATTAAGTGACATGGACTCTCAACCGAAACATCAGAACCTGCAGCATCACAGTGGAGCTGAATATTGTAATCAGGCCATTTGACGACGCTGTGCTGTCCTTTGTTTCTGTAATGTCGTGGTTATCAATTTCGCTCAACACGCGAAATGGCGCCGCTTCGATGCCAGGTAGAAACATTCGTTAAGCTTTCTCCTGTAGGGCGAGGGAAGTCTGTCTGATTTCAGTTTGTTGCTGAACATTATCCGTAATCTCAGTGTTACAGCCATGTTATCTTTGCTCTGACATCGGCCTCAAATGCTTCCCCCAAAATCACAAATGCTGACGCTCCTATTTTGGCACCGTTCACAGGTTAGCATCTCGTTCAGTCTGCAACACAATTTAATGGGTTTATAGGTGCAGACTAACATAGTTAATCACCATCTGAAACATGTCTAACAGTATTGTGTGCTCAAAAGACGGACACAAGTGAAACTGTAACTGACGTAGAGGAAATGGCACACATTGCCCAGAAGCATCTTTTTATTTGCATATATATTTATTTTTGCAATCTTTTAAGTTAAGAGCTACAACGAAAGGTGAGGAATTTTCTTGTGCAATTCTTTTCTAATAACAAGTAACGAATGCGATAATTGGGTCGCAGCATTTTAACACGAGTGCTGAGTGTTCAGACATAGTTTCTCTGCTTCCTCCTGCACCATCTGACCGCGCCATTGCTCTGTGCCGGGCTTGGGTTTGGCAATTACCCCACCCCTTCCCTCTTCACACCATTTGTTCCAACAGGCAAATATTCGGGCAGCTTCATTGCACGTTGCTGAAGGTGCAAAAGAAGAACGAAAATTAAATTCAACGAGAGAAACTGAGAGAGGAAACAGGACTGAAATTGAGGAGCAAAGGGAGATGGTACAGACACAAATAATAAAAGGAAGAATGAATATTATAGAGGAAACAATCATGTGGTGATTCTCAAAAAATGTCAGCCGTTTTGTTTAAGTTTTAGTTTGTTTGTTTTGTGATGCATATTCCCTAATTATGGGCGATTATGGCCAGATTAGCATTACTCGTCCATCGCTATCTTGACCCACCATCGTGTAAATGGTGACGGTGCTGTTCTGGAGATATTTTCAGGATTTTGAGTGAGAGACAAGAGGAACGGCGCTTGTGCCGGAGTTAGAATTGAATGTGACTTATGGAATCGCTGGATAACATAGGCAGGAAGTAGGGCCTTTGGGAAAGTGTGTCTGTGCTTCCAGTTTGCAGCGCTGTACAATCAAGTCAACTACATCTCCATTGCCTATGGAGCTGCACTTTTTCATTTTCAAACATATATTGAATCACATTTTATTTAATCTTCCTCTACCACGCTTCTGGGCAGTGTTTTCAAGATGATCACAACTCGATTTGAAAATTATGGCAAATCCAAGCCCCCCTCCAGAAATTTTTGATCAATTACCTATAATTC
This sequence comes from Mustelus asterias, assembly GCF_964213995.1. Classification (NCBI taxonomy): domain Eukaryota; kingdom Metazoa; phylum Chordata; class Chondrichthyes; order Carcharhiniformes; family Triakidae; genus Mustelus; species Mustelus asterias. The sequence continues at coordinate 270,927 of NW_027590160.1, forward strand.
GTAAGCCCTCATCGGCATTCCTGATGACAGTGGAAATAATTTCCTAATATCTACATCCAGAGATAAACTCTCATAAATCTGGTCACTTCCATGACAATTCCTCTTAACAGCCTTCTTTCCAAGGAAATCAATTCAGTTTATCTGCTCACTCTGCGACACCTTGGCACAATTGTGACAGATAATAAGAATGGGTATCCTGAATGAGCAATTTTACTCTACAAGTGTCGCACGGTGGTCGATGCCATCAAATAACTCTCCTGTTATGTCGTGTTTTGTCAGGTTTCTTGTGTGGGCTCGTGTGGTTGTGAAGCATTGTGATCCTCAATCCGCAGATATAGAGGGCGCTGTCTTTCGTCTCCACTGCAGAAATTGCAAAGGGAAAATCTGATATTGACTGAAACGACGAGCATCGAATTTTCTTTTGAAAAACTCGGCATCACAGCGTCTGAAGTTATCCGATACAATATAAAATAGAGTGGCTGTTTCGGTTACAGCATGTACCAATAGCGACCCGGTTCAACAGAACTGGAGTTATGATTACAGTTCAATTCCAGATTAGCTCCCGCAGTAGCCTTCAATTCATGTTGCCCCTATGTGACCGAACTCTCTTAGATTTGACCAGTGAGATAATATATTAAACATCAGGTGACCTTATTGATTACTTGCATTCCCTCCAACATAAGGAACACCAATCAAAATCTAAATATGACACATCAGATAAAGAAAAACGTCCCGATATTTACATATTACAAGGGGCAGAATGACAGAATGTTCACATGTTCCAGAATATAAATAAGAATGGACATCAGGAAGAGCTCAACAGGCATCATCTCTAAACTGCTGTCAAGGTATTACAGCAGCTCACGTGAATGTTTTCTTCACCACGTGCAGAAATTGAAGTTGTTTTTATTCCTTGGGACACGATCAACCAATTGATGCCCTGAAAGTTGCTCAGCTACAAACAGCAGATATGTTCACGTGAGAGTGAGCAAAAAACAAACACAGTTACCGTCAGTCCAGTTGAACAGCAAAGAACGCTTTAAGTGCGTGTTTACGTCACGGTCTAGTACAGGACTCGTGACACACAACCCAGTGCTTTATAAATAGCTACATGACCCTGCTGCATTTCAACGAAATGCATGGTGCCTTGCGGCAATAACTAAGACAGGCCGTGTGTAATATGAACTGTAACAAGGGATAATATATTTTAAGCAGAGCCATATTCTTATTGAGACATTGCATTATGATATAAGCATGGATGTTGTACACTGCAGCAAAAACTGACACAGAGATTAGTGGAATGTAAACGAAGACATAGTTTAGCTTTGGTGTAATTGACACAGCCAAAGACGAAGTTTAAACACTGACAGGACATTTTCGAATAGAAAAAGATATATTTATCAATGCGGCAATAGCTAATAGATAGACCAGTGCGACATAAAACTGGAACTGGTCTATCACCGTAATAACTGAGTCAGGGGTTCGCCTAATATGATGAAAAACACTTTCGGTTTGAACGTAAACAAAGGGATTGTCTTGTCTGCAATAAGTGAGTCAGATTCTATCACAACATGAGCAAGAACATGGTTTGAAACAGGACACAAAAAAACAGCATGGTCATGGTGCAGTATAACAGATAGGGAGACATGGTGCAATGATAACAAAGCCAGATCATCCCAAGCAATACATCTCGAGGTAAGGCCTGGTATAATACAAATGAAAACATGCTCTACTGTCGCAGAAGCAGAGGCAAGGCCTAGCCTTTTATAAACTGAAGCATATTCGAATGCAGTCATATATAAGGTATGATAATTCAAACAGAGGCAACCCGGCTACAGCAATGAGTGAAACAGGGTGAGTGTAAATATAAAAAGTTGAATACTGTAATTTCATATACCGAACAGTACCTGGTGTAATGTAAACAGTTGGTGTATTATGAGCCTGGTGCAATTGTACCTGGGCAGGGTCACAAGTATGATGAACAGTTGCTCGATGTGGACCACTAATAAACAATACATGGACAAGAGTAATACATGAAAAGTCACGTTCTAGAATAATATAAACAGGAACAGAGTCATGTCAACCTCGATGTCGCTGAGTGCTTGAATAAGCGAATCCGGCCCTTGTGTCATTATGCTGAAGCACAAATCAACGCATTGATATCTAAGATCGGGCTGACTGTAATGTCAACAGAGATATGCCCAACTGCAGCAATATCTGACGCCGACTCTTCCCTCACGCAAGCAAAAACGTTGTCGTGGAAAAAAATGAAAGAGGGAATATCGGACTTTACTTGGAGACATATTTTAGAGTAGAAATGAATTAGATCGACGCTGAGGCAAGCACGGCTTGAGACACAGTCCAGGTCAATAAAAAAAACTGATATGCAATCAAGTTCAGCAATTACTGATTCCAGATCGAGTGTAACACAAAGAACAGACTTGATCAAGTAAAAATGAAATGGGAAGTGATATTTTGTAGTTTGCAACGAACAGATAGAGAATGAGATTTACAAAGAACTATAATCAATGACAGTAATAAATGAAGCCGGCCCTGCTGTGATATGAGCAGAAGCTGAAGCTCTTACTGTGACAAGAGAGAGTTCAGCGCAATATCAAGAGAAACATGGTCTAGTGTAAAGCAAATAGAGACATTGGCAAGTGCAGTAAAAACAGGGAGAGGATCTCCATTAAAATAATTACATGCTGCAGTGTATTTTTAACGAAAAGATCTCCTGTAATAGAAGATAATGTCTGGTTCCACTGACAGCTGGTGGACGCAAAATTCAATGACATCAGATTGCAGACGCCATAAAATTAGCTGGTGTCTTTGATTAGCCTGAGGAGGACGCTAAGAGTGTGGAAATGAGGAGAGACAGGTTAAATGCATGAACAGGATATTTTGAATTGTGAGAGATGGGAACGTAGTTGCTAATGTACAGGCACAGCAAGCAATTGGGAGATCAAATTGTATGTTCGCCTTTAATAAAAGCAATAGATTGATTGACTTTTTTAATTTCTTAGTTTCATAAGTAGGCTTACATTAACACTGCAATGAAGTTTCTGTGAAATTCCCTGGTCGCCACATTCCGGCGCCTGTTCGGCTACACTGAGGGAGAATTTAGCAAGGCCAATGCACCTAACTAGCACATCTTTCACTGTGGAAGGAAACTGGAGCAAGCGTAGGAAACCCACGGAGACATGACGAGAACGTGCACACTCCACTCAGACAGTGACCCAAACCGGGAATCAAATCCCCGGCACTGTGAGGCAGCAATGTCTAGCACTGTGCCATAACGTTGTCCGATAGAAAGATAGATAGACAGGTAGAGAGACAAACAGAGACACAGACAGACAGATAGATGGGTAGATAGATAGACAGACGGACAGACAGATAGATAGACAGACAGACGGATGGACGGATGGATGGATGGATGGCTGGATGGATGGAATGGTAATGCCGGTGGTTCTCCTGACCAGCTTCAAAGCAGCTTCTGTCGACTTTCAGAGATGGTAGACTTGGGCGAAGGTTGAAAGTATTTTTAGGTGGTGACAGCGAATCTATCGATCTTACTGTCGGACACTGTAGAAGATTACAGCACATTGAGAATCAATGAAGAAAGATACAATGAGCCTGTTCAATCCCTGACTCGACATGCAGACTGAGGAGACAAGTCCACGGGCTTGAAAAGTGACAGCAACACAGCCAATATTCCTTAAATATGTTATTGAAATGTGTAAAGTACACAGTCCGTGTAGTTTGATAGAACAATATATTATTTCGGTTTGTTAAGAAGTTGCGAACACATTTCTTCCAGAATGTCCAGCATAATCGGCCCTGCTCGAAGCAGAAGCAGTTTGTATTATTATCCTGTGCCATACTTGCGGTGGGATGTTTTGGCAGGTACCACATAGAGGAAGATTTACGCTATCGCTCTTTCTCTGCTTTTATGGGACAGTAAGAAGTTTAACAACACCAGGTTAAAGTCCAACAGGTTTATTTTGTAGCAAAAGCCACACAAGCTTTCGGAGCTGCAAGCCCCTTCTTCAGGTGAGTGGGAATTCTGTTCACAAACAGAGCACTTTATGGGACAGTGCAGAGTGGACTTAATTTTGAATCTACACCGGATATTCATTGTTATTATTGGACGCAAATTGAAATTATTTGGAAACCATTTGTATTCCTACGTTTCTTTATTTGGTTTCGTGTCCGGAGAACAAACTTTCTGATAAATAATGGCCATTCCAATCTCCATCTGCTTAAACAATTATTCCAGCATCACAACATCGACGACACAGGAAAAGCAGTTCCGTGGCTGGCAAACTCTCTCGGACATCCTGTGAAAGTTATATTTCTGTTGACGTTTCTATATTGAAAGCCATGCACTCAATTACATATGTGGAAAATAGATTGCAGCTGATACAAAACAAAAAACAATTCTTAATGTTAGCAAATATAGACCATTTGCTTCTTCATCACTTCATATTATTGCATAGCCATGCCTTTGTTTAACGTACACTGGAAAGAGAGAGAGAAAGAAAGAGAGAAAGAAAGAGAAAAAGAAAGAGAGACAGAAAGAGAGACAGAAAGAAAGACAGAGAGAGACAGACAGAAAGAAAGAAAGAGAGCCAGGGAGAGAGACAGAAAGAGAGAAAGAGAGACAGAAAGAGAGATAGAAAGAGAGACATTGAGAGAGAGAGAAAGAAAGACAGAAAGAAAGAAAGACAGAAAGAAAGAAAGAGAGACAGAGAGAGAGACTGAGAGAGACATAAAGAAAGAAAGAGAGACAGAAAGAAAGAGAGACAGAAAGAAAGAAAGACAGAAAGAAAGTAAATAGGTAAGTACGAAACCCCTGGATTGAGCGCACTCCATACCTAAGGATGTGCTAAAGTGCACTGAAACAAATTGAAAACTCTTCTGCTGTAATGGAGGAATCGAGGCCGCAAATGTGTGAACAGCAAGATTCCACAGAAGTGGAGATACATAATAAATACAGTTTTTAGCGGTGTTATAAGAGGGAAAGCTATTGACTCAGGGCCCTGGAGAGAACGTCCCTTCTTCTTTTTGGAAACAACGACAGTGGTATATTTTACATTCTATCTGAGATGGAGGACACATGGAGTTCTTCAGAATCTCAGCCAGAAAGACTGTCCCTCTGATAGCTCAGTATTGCAACAGGAAACTGTCGACGCTCGATGACTGGTTTTAAATTTACCTAGCCTGGCAAATGGAAATCAGGAGTTTCTGATTCGAGAGGAAGACAGGGCGAGAGAGGAAGAAAGATAGATCGAGAAAAAGGGAAAGGCAGGCGGGTGGGAGACAAGCAAGAGAGAGCCGGAGAAAGGAAAGGGCGGAAGCGAGCCTCCCCTGTGCAAATGAAATCAAGCGAGGTCGTTTTTCTGTTTATGTTGCTGCTTAAAGCAACCAGTGACCATGGTGACTGGCCACATCAGCACCTTCATCATCTCCGCTCGAAACTTGGTCTGGGCCACTGCATAGATGAAGACGTTGTTGCAGGAACTGAGCAGCTGGAGCATGTTGGTCGTCTCCTGAATGATATACTGTGAGTCATTGAAATCGAGGCTGTTGAAGTAGCCCTCACCTGTAATCTGCACGCAGAGAAAATGTCCGACATAAGGAGCCCACAAGAGGAGGAAGCTGAGCGAGATGGCAAAGAGCAGGACAATGGATCGCTTACGGTTGGCCATCTCCGGGTCGTCCTGACTGTCGGAGCCCCGGAGCCTCCTGCGGGCTCTGCTGGCCGCTAAGATGTGTTTTATTGTGAGGGCGTTGAGCAGCAGAATGAGTATGAATGGGAGGAAAGGGGTTAGGATGTGATCCAACCAGTCAAAGGCCTGCCAGAAGGGCGAGGTACTGAAGCTGGCTTTGATATCACAGAACCAGGCCACCCCGTCCCGGATGAACAAGGGCTGGAAGGTGAAGTAGAAAGGAATATTATTGATGCAGCTCAGGGCACAGACTATTCCTATAACTAGCAATGTTGTTTTCTCCGTGCAGTATCTTGTCTTCAGGCTCTGACAGCTGATGGCCACAAAACGGTCGATGGTAAAGCCCACTGTCAGCCAGACTGATCCATCCAGTGTGACAAAAGCCAGAATCATGGTGAGAGCACATGCAGGGTGGGTGAAAAGCACACTTTCACCAAAATAGATGCGCCCAGTCCGATTCAGGATGATGCCGGTGATGATGACAAGGAAATCGGTCACCGCTATTGCCACCAGATAGTAGGTGATACACCGGGAGAGTCCACACCGTCCACGGCATAAGGTTATGATCGCCACAAAATTCGCTGTGAGAGATCATGAAACAGTGATATCACTGAGCGGCTACCCAAACATTAGCAATTTACTCATGTAATATATTACTGTATTCTTTCTGATCCGTTTCTTTGTTACCTCCAGGCTCCTAAATTTTCCAAAACCTTTCATAATTGTTCAATATCAAACACGGGATTAAAAATTACTAACACATGAGACACTGCTACGGGTCCCACTCCAAACTGTGCTTTCTGGTCACTGAGTCAGTCCCCAGAGCTCGCTATCGAATTTAAACTCATGCAGATCAAGAAGAAATCAGATATTGCTCTTGGGGCTAACGGGATCAAGGGGTATGGGGGTAGACGGGATTAGGATATTGAATTTGATGATCAGCCATGACAATAATGAATGGCGGGGCAGGCTCACAGGGCCGAATGGTCTGCTGCTGCTTCTATTTTCTAAGTTTCTATGTTAGAACATTTGCTGCCAATGGTTTGAATCACAGTGAGATCCAACAATCCATCAATCCCATTCACGTGATTTCCATTGATTCTCCTTCTGGCACCGTCTCCCTTTCAATCGTCTCATTGTTTCAATTTTCTAACACCTCCACTGCCTCGCCATCCCGATGCTGTGATATCCTGGGTAAGATGGGTATAGAGGGATATGGACCAAATGTGGGCAATTGGGATTAGCTTAGGGCTTTTAAAACAAAGAGCGGCATGGACAAGTTGGGCCGAAGGGCATGTTTTGATGCTGTAAACGTCTATGACTCTATGACTCGTGTCTGAGATCGCAGCATACCTCCATTTCTAGCATCATGTGTTTGCCCTGATTTAGTCCCTACATCAATGGTGGTTATGTATTAACCATGTATTATGTACCGTTAATTGAAATACTATGTTGACAATGAGGACTGCTCAGTGGGGGGAACTCACTACACGACAATTATTACATACTTCCAGCGATCAGACTGTTAATTCGTGTATCACTGAATGTATTTTATATCACAATTCATTAATCTGATTGTTCTGTGGTAACTCATTTTGCAATATTGCAATAAGATCAGTGCACGAACATATAAGTTACAACATTATGATATACTAATAATCCGCATAACACTAGAAGCAGTAGATTGCATTTTAAAAAAAAGAAAACCCAAATTTCAACAATATGACAAATCAATGCTCATACAACATTAATTGTGTTACAATCCATGTGTCAGCGATCTAATAAACGGTATTTATATGAATGTGCAGCATAATGAATAAAATACTATCTTATAATGCCCCGTAAAACAAGTTGAATTAATGCACCAAAATTCACCACACCAAGATATAATACCACACAAGGCAGCTATAGATATGGGGATTCGGTTGAAGCCCCTCACAAGTAGGCAGGACTAAATATTGGGAAGCTAATGCTGATTCTGAAAAGAAAACAATCCTGCAAATTCTCAAAAGAAAAATAACGCTATTGGGATTCATTACTTACCATGGACACCAATAACAGCAAGGATTGGATAGAACATAGCAAAGAAGGGTCCATTCGCTGGTGCATGCATTGTCTACCAGGAGCTAATGGATTCTCAAGCCGTATTCCTTAGATCCGCGACACAATCAAACCCTCCCTCATTTATTCTAAATGAAAGGCCCCAGAGGAATAATAATGTTGCAACATACATCTGAGTTCCCTTCGCTAAACAAACAGATTAACTCACAGTTTCATGACTTTCATTTTGTAATATTCACAAGTTTGATGATCACATTATATTGGTGGGTGAATTGTTGGCTGAGAATTACGATGGGCGGCATGGTGGCACAGTTGCACTACTATACAATGGCACGACTGCTCACAGTTCCCGGGATTCGGGCTCGATTCCAGCCTTGGGTCACTGTCTATGTGGAGTTTGCACATTCTCCCCGTGTCTTTGCGGATTTCCTCTGGGTGCTCTGGTTTCCTCCCATAATCCAGAGGTGTGCAGGTTAGTTCGATTGCCCATGTTAAATTATCCCTTAGTATCCCAAGGTTAGCTTTGGGGGATTGGCAGGATAAATACGTGGGGTTACGGGGTAAGTTTGATTATGTCGGTGCGGACTCGATCGGCCGAATGTCCTCCTACTGCACTGTAGGGATTCAACGATCGAGCCACTCAGCTTAGCTATGTCCAGAAAACCTGCTTTTTTGTCTTTCAGAAGGAAATGCTGACAATAGATATTTCTATCTCTGCCAGCCTCCCAATCTTGCTTTTGAGTGTCAGACTATTTCATGTGTTTAGTTTATTGGTAAGCCTTTCAGTGATTAACGCTTCAATTTCATCTGCATATTTAAATAATTTAGATCTGAATTATTTCAACAAAAATAGCGAACCTGGAAGAATATTTAAGCTGGAGATTATCACGCGCAATACTGAGTCATATAGAAACTGTATGTGTTCTGCTAAACTCCAAGTGCAGGAAGAACCTCCAGACACTCGGGTTCAGAGTTTCTGATGCAGTAACAGATCAGTTGACAAATGATCTGGTACAAGATAAGCAGAGACATCGTCAGGTGAAATAGGAACTGCGGCATTGCATGGAAATATAACATGTTCAGTGGCAACCATCAACAGCAGCAGGGGAAATATAATTAAAAAGACATATATTCTCGTACAATAACAATTAATGAGGCTGAGTTCAAATAAATTCAGACATGGGTCGAAAGTATTATTTAGCGTCTATTTTAATAGGAACATGGTCATGGACTGGTACAGTGAAACTGGACTAGGGCCTGGTGCAACTCAAAGAATGACAAGTTAACTAAAACTAAAATCCTGGACATGGCTTGGAACAGTGTAGTAGCAACAGAGGCAAGGTCAATCAAATGTGAAATTGAATGTCATCTAGTGAAGTAAAAAATGAGACAGGACCTAGACAGCGTAATATAAACAGAGACCGTGTCTCGCTTAAGCAACATGAGACAGGATCAAGTGTAACATAAATAAAGACAGTATCCAATGTAATATAAATAGTGGCAAAGTCAAGTCTGAATAATGAACGATGACATGATCAAGAGTACTCTGTGACAGCGTCTGGTACAATTGAAATAGATCGTGTAATGGCAACACAGAAAGGGCCAACAAGGCTAAACAGAGAGAGGAGCAAGTTCGTTAACAGTTGGGAAACCGTCAATTGTCATCCAGGTATAGATTGAAACTTGTGTATAAATTACAACGCGTTCTTCAATGTATTATTTAACGAACCAAGAACTTGAATAATGATAAATAGGGCCTTCTGAAACAGTAAGGGAGACTGAGTCTCGTGTAATAATCAACAGGCCAGCGACCAGTAGAATAATACTCAAGGACCGGAACACTAAGACATGCAAAAATTAATGTGATGATCACTGAGAGAAGGACGAATGAAATAACAATCAGAGTTTGGTCAAACACTAAGAGACAAAGCTTAGTGTCATAATCAAGGAGTGGCGTGCACATTAATAATCAAGGCGTTGGTGAAACACCAACAGAGTTTCAAACTCCGTTGTAAGATTCAGCATACGATTTGGTTTCTGAGAAAAGGGTGGCAAAAAAGAGTTAGGTTTTCTGGTAAGTTCTGTGCTGAGCTGTAAATTGTTCGACAGCAAAAGGAATTATTAAAAATGTGAGACTATCAGTTATTTTACCTCGTGTTGAAACAATGACCAACTTTGAATGGATCAGGTTCACACTAGGATTATGTAAGGAAAATAAATCTATTGTAAGGAACGGACAAGATAATGAGAGTTATATATTTGGGTGGACAGTAGGACATTGCGGATTTCCTGCTGTGCTGGGTGGTCTAAAAGAAGTAGGGTCGGCCAATCTTGTCTGACATACTGTTGGTCATATTTTTTATGCAGCAAAATTAGCCATAGTTTGTGCGAAGTACTGGGATTGCGAAGTCCACTTTTGGCCTTTATTGCAGTTTGTTTGGCAGCCTAAAATATTGAACAGAACTTTCCCATTCCCTTTGTCGTTACCTGGAGCCTCGAACCGCAGCCACAGAGTGTATCGATCAGAGAGAGTTTTTGAGTGAATGTCAACAAACAACGAACAGTTTTCAAAAGTTTATGAGTGATTTTAAATCGATCCCCTTTCACAGAGCTCCCACCATATTCATTGTCCTTCCGAGAGACTGTCCATTGTCTGTCACTGTGCCCGGTAATTCTGAAAATGACAGAACTGGAAACTAAGCATTACTGAATGAAAACATAGCTTTAAATGCAAAGAACAGAAGGTGATGACGGAGGAATGGCTTGCTTAAATCAAAAACGATCGCTCTTTGTGTATCGTGTATGTCTGCTTGGATATTGTCAGTGGGAGTTATCATATTGCAACCCGATCCTCGGTTACTGCACTGAAGAAAGCTGTCGATCTGAGTCGCCTCTTCAGATGAGACATTTCACCGACGGCCAGCCATCCTGACCAGGGTGTTGCTACAGAATTCCATGAACTTCTGAAATAAGAGCGGAAATTAGAAAACCAAAGAAATCACCCGCACTGAACTCCCCATTCCTTCGTTGAGGAGAGAGGGTTGTGGCTGCTCCACTGAACAGAACAATGTCGTCTCCCATTCCCTCCTCAACAGACTGAGGTGAGAGGGGATTTCAAATCCATGTCACACATCCAATGCAGAGACAGATAATTGACAGCTCCCTCTTTCTACTTGAGCGTTATTCACACAGCACACCATCAGAAACCATAGATCCGGGCGGCTCATCAATGACCTCCTGGAGCAATAACAGAAAATGCTGGAACATCTCAGCAGGCCTCACATCATCTGTGGAGAGAGAATAGAGTCAACGCTTCCTGTCTGTATTACCGTTCGTCAGAGCTCATGGTCACTGCTCTCTGCCAATCAGCGTTAGGTCACATAAAGAGGGACATACCCAAACTGTGCATCGCAACACCCAGCTGTGTCGCGGGAGTCCATTCTGGGGTTGGGAACTCCGGGGCCGCAATAGCTGACGAGCTTTGATTGAATGTTCACAGCTTTCTGTCGCCTTTAAATCTTTCAGTCTGTTTTTTTTAACGTTGGGCATGATCTAATTTACCGCCGGTCGGGTCCGAAGAATTTCAGTGCAATTCTGAGATCCAGCTTCCCAGTGTAGTCCAGCTCTGCAGTCTCCATCTCCCCGTCATGTGAGCCATCAGCTCCAGGCAGCAGAGCGATGGAAATCTTCTTTGTTTTCACCCTGTGTGTCTGTGTACCCCGTGAGTACCGACCAAACTTACCCACATTGTGTGGATTGAATATAAAACTGCCCCAGTCCACCCCAATTACAGACACTGTCTGGGGTTTTAGTCCCGTTGTGTGGTTCGGCTCTGATGGTCCATTAAACTCTGTGTTTAATTTCCAGGGTCATTCAGTCAGTCAGTGACACAGAGCCCAGCAGCGGTGACCAGGAAGGAATATCAGTCTCTCACCGTCACCTGTGTTTTCTATGGCGGTTATTACTATTTGGAAAATGGTGATTTCTTCAGACAAACCCAGACTGGAACAGAGCGGGAGAAGATCACCAGCGGAGGGAGATTTGTTGTGTCGGTGAGTAAAGCAGAAGAGATATTTTCACTGGAAATTCGGGACTTGAGAGTTGAAGACACCGCCACCTATTACTGTGAAGCTCATTACAAATACGAAACACACAGTGGTCGGCCTCGACTTCCCGCGGTACAAAAACTCTCACTGCAAAGTTTCACATAAACACATTAAAAATCGGACCTATTCTGTTCTGAAACACTCAGTTTCACCTCACATGCTCTGTTACATAGTCTCGTTTATAATGAGACGGGATTATTACAGTTTGCACTTTGAGTTTTATAAATACGGAGCGCGGGTGGTGATATCTTTTCCGGGATTGATGTTGTTGAATGGAGATTGGGAATGACTGACCCCAGTTCCAACCCATCTCAAAATTTCGGGTCCTGTTCCCTCAGGTTCCCTCAGATGGTACCATCTGACGAAGGAGCAGTGCTCCGAACGCTTGTGGTATTTGTTACCAAATAAACCTGTTGGACTTTAACCTGGTGTTGTGAGACTTCTTACCGTGTTCACCCCAGTCCAACGCCGGCATCTCCACATCATGACTAGTGGTGTTCTGCAGGGCTCTGCTCTGGGACCTCTGCTGTTTCTGATATATATAAATGATTTGGAGGAAGGTGTAGCTGGTGTGATCAGTAAGTTTGTGGACGACACAAAGATTGCTGGAGTTGCGGATAGTGATGAACATTATCAGATAATGCAGCAGGATATAGATAGGCTGGAACATTGGGCGGAGAAATGGCAGATGGAATTTAATTCAGATAAATGCGAAGTGATGCATTTCGGTAGATCTAATGTAAGGGGGAGCTATGCAATAAATGGCAGAACCATCAGGAGTATAGACACACAGAGGGACCTGGGTGCACAAGTCCACAGATCCTTTAAGATGGCAGCACAGGTGGAGAGGGTAGTCAAGAAGGCATATGGCATGCTTGCCTTTATTGGACGGGGCATAGAATATAAAAGTTGGCAAATGATGTTCCGGCTGTGTAGAACGTTGCTTAGGCCAAATTTGGAATACTGCATCCAGTTCTGGTCGCCACACTACCAAAAGGACGTGGAGGCTTTGGAGAGAATACAGAGAAGGTTTACCAAGATGTTGCCTGGTATTATCTATGAGGAGAGATTGGGTAAACTGGGGATGTTCTCCCTGGAAAGACGGAGGATGAGGGGCGACCGAATAGAGGTGTATAAAATTATGAAGGGCATAGATAGAGTGAACAGTGGGAATTTTTTCCCCAGGTCGGAGGTGACGAACACAAGGGGGTCACAGGTTCAAGGTGAGGGGGGCAAGGTTCAACACAGATGTCAGGGGGACGTATTTTACACAGAGGGTAGTGGGGGCCTCGAATGCACTCCCAAGCAAGGTGATTGAGGCCGACACGCTGGGATCGTTTAAGACTAGATAGCCACATGAACAGACTGGGAATAGAGGGATACAAACGAATGGTCTAGTTGGGCACATGAGTGGCGCAGGCTTGGAGGGCCGAAGGGCCTGTTCCTGTGCTGTATTGTTCTTTGTTCAATGTGGTCATGGCTGATCCAGGACTTCAGTGCCATATTCCTCCTTTTCCAAAAACCCATGGTGTCATTAAAATCTAAAAAAAACAATCGATTTCCTTCTAGAATATATTCAATGACTTCGCCTCCACAGCCTTCTGTGGCAGCTGATTTCCAAAGGTACATTACCCTTGCAGTGAAGAAAATTTCTCTCATCTCAGTCCTAAATATCCCATTTCCTGACACTGCACCCCCTGGATCTAGACGTCCCAACCGTGGAAAACATCCTTCCCGCATCTAAACTGTCCAGCTCTCATAGAATGTTATACGGTTCAATCAGATCTTCTCTCATCCTTCTAGATTCTAGTGATTACAAGCCCAGTCCAACCAATCTCTCATAGCTCAGTCCCACCAACCCCGGTATCAGCCTAGTGAAGGTTCACTGTACTCCCTCGATGGCAAGTATGTCCGTGCTTACCCAATGAGACCAAAACTGCATTCAATAATCCAGGTGTGAACTCAACAAGGTCCTGTAGTAAGACATCCCTACTTCTGAATTTAAATCCTTTTGCAATGAAGGCCAACACCTCATTTGCCTTTCCAATTGCTTGCTGCACCAGCTTTTCTACCTTCACTGATTGGTGTTGAAGATCCCTTTGTACATCCACTCCTCCCAATATATCATCGTTTAAATGATACTTTTCCTTTACTTTTTCATCCTGACCTTTATAACTTCACATTTAGCTACATTGTTCTATATCCGCCATATGGAATTGGCAGATGGAATTTAATCCAGATAAATGCGAAGTGATCCATTTTGGAAGAACTAATGTAGGGGGGAATTATACAATAAATGGCAGAGCCATCAAGGGTATAAAAACACAGAGGGACCTAGGTGTGCAAGTCCACAAATCCTTGAAGGTGGCAGCACAGGTGGAGAAGGTGGTGAAGAAGGTATATGGTATGCTTGCCTTTATAGGTCGGGGTATAGAGTATAAAAGCTGGAGTCTGATGTTGCAGCTGTATAGAACACTGGTTAGGCCACATTTGGAGCACTGCATCCAGTTCTGGTCGCCCCACTACCAGAAGGACGTGGGGGCTTTAGAGAGAGTGCAGAGAAGGTTTATCAGGGTGTTGCCTGGTATGGAGGGTCTTAACTCTGATGAGAGATTGGGTAAACTGGGCTTGTTCTCCCTGGAAAGACGGAGAATGAGGGGAGACCTAATAGAGGTGTACAAAATTATGAAGGGTATAGATAGGGTGAACAGTGGGAAGCTTTTTCCCAGGTCGGAGGTAACGATCATGAGGGTTCACGGGCTCAAGGTGAGAGGGGCGAGGTATAACTCAGATATCAGAGGGATGTTTTTTACACAGAGAATGGTGGGGGCCTGGATTGCGCTGTCAAGTAGACATGCTGGCATCGTTTAAGACTTATCTGGTTAGTCACATGAGCAGTCTGGGAATGGAGGGATACAAACGAATGGTCCCGTTGGACCAATGAGCGGCACAGGCTTGGAGGGCCGAAGGGCCTGTTTCCAGTGCTGTACTGTTCTTTGTTCTAAAGTTTATTTATTAGTCACAAGTAAGGCTGACATTACCCTACAATGAAGGTACTGTGAAAATCCCCTGGTCGCTACACTCCACTGCCTGTTCGGGTACACAGGGAAAATTTAGCATGGTCAATGCATCGAACCAGCACGTCTTTCAGACTGTGGGAAGAAACTGGAGCACCCGGAGGAAACCCATGCAGATACGGGGAGAACGTGCAAACTCCACACAGACAGTGACCCAAGCTGGGAATCGAACCTGGGTCCCTGACACTGTGAGGCAGCAGTGCTAACCACTGTGCCACTGAGCTGTGACAGAGGATTGTTGTCGGTGCAAGCTCCTGAGTCTAGTTACTATGTTTCTATATCGATGTTTCTATGCACTATGGAGGATCCATGATGTGGAGATGCCGGCGTTATAAAGGGGGAGGCAAAGTTAGAAGTCTCACAGCACTAGGTCAGTCAAACGGGTGACATATCTGATGAAGGAACAGCGTTCCGAAAGCTCTTGATTCCAAATATATCTGCTGGTTTTTAAACCGGTGTTGTGAGACTTCTTACTGTGGAAGATGCCAGTGGTGTTGACCCTAACAGAACACATAATCTCAGTCTTAAATTAGCGCTTGTTTATTCTGAGAGTATGCCCTCTCTCCCTACACTCTCCCACGAGGGGAAACATCCTCTCAGCATTTACGCTCTCAAGCCCCTCAATAATCCCATATGTTTCACTAACATCACATCCCATTTTTCTAAATTCCAGTGAGTAGAGACACAACCTGTTTAATATTTCCTCATAAGACAATCCCTCCGTACCGGGGATCAGCCTTGTGAACCTTCTCTGAACTACCTCCAATGAAATAATATATGCCCTCAAATAAAGAGACGAAAGCTGCTTACGGAACTCCAGATGTGGTCTCACCAGTACCTTGTACAGTTGCAGCAAGACTTCCCTATTCTTACAATCCAACATCTCATTAGCCTTCCAGATTACCTGCTGCATATGTCTGCTCATTTTCTGTATTTCATGTACAAGTACCCCTAAGTCCCTTTGTGCGGCACCTTTACACAGCTTCCCTATTTGCATAATACTCTGTTCTTTTGTTCCCCCTTCCAAAATGAACATTTTCATTTTTCCCCACATTAAACTCCCTTTCCGAATTTACCGCCGAATTAAAAAACTTATCAATATCTCTCTCAACTATTTATTTCCCTGTTGTAACTTGCCTTTCCACCTATGTTTGTGTCTGCAACTTTTGCTACAGTATATATGCTTCCTCCCTCCAAGTCACTAACATTTATTGTATGCAGTTGTCCTCCCAGCACTAATTCCTCTGGAACCCCACCAGTACACGTCGCAAAACTGAAAACCCTTTATCCCAAATTGCTGTTTCTTGCCCATCAGCCAATTCCCTTCTATTCCAATATACTACCATGAACACCATGGGCTCTTATGTGATGAGTTAACATTTTGTGAGGTACCTTGTCGAATGTCTTCTGGAAGTCGAAACTGAACACATATACTGATTCCCCTCTATCCACTCTGGATGAGACTTCCTCGAAGAACTCTAATACATTAGTTAGACATGATTTCTCTTTTCTTTCCAATAAATCATGCCATTTCAATTTCTACCTTGTTATTACAATGAAACGAATCTTCTTAAAAGGACATCGGTGATTGTGTTGTTTCCGATCACTGACAGCCCCATTGTGACATCTTTCAGGAGCTCATCCCTATTGGCTTTGGCGATGTTCACAAGTGACTTTCTAATTGGCATGCTTGGATTGGCGCAGTCTGTTCAATCAGATTTAGAATGGGTGTGTGTGTGTGGGGGGGGGAGGGGGGGAGGGGGGGGAGGAAGGAGGGAGGTGGGGAGGGGGGAGTGGGTGGTCACTCCTGTTTGATAATTGACATTCCAAAACAAGGAAAATAAATGTTAGAAATAAATCCTGTCTCTGTGGATTATCTGGATTATCTGGAGATGGAAGATGTTTCGGAGAACTTTTCCAAGGAAGCATTGGTAGGCCGAATGGCCTCAGCCGGTGCTCCAGGATTCTATGATTCTCGTTGCTTCATGCCCCAACCGCTCGATTTGTCGGTAGAAACCTGAATAGTGAGCAGGTGCAGAATGGTCAGAGACTTTTGTGGATTCAACCGTCGCTATTTCCGCTCCATTCACTCCGAGTGCAGCTGAGAGTCACCGCAAACGTCACTCAATATTGAGTCTGCCGTATCCCCGCCCATTGCTTCCGTTTGCTGCTCTCACTCTGACCTGATTGTGTGATTGGACAGATTGCTGCCGCTGCTCCATTCCACTCATTGGTTGGATCAGCAGTACAGTGAGCGGAGATCTGTATGGTTGTCTCTCACAGAGGATTTCCATCACGGCAGAGTTACAGACCCAGGAAGGATCATGGGGAACCGTCCTGCTTCGATTCTCATCATTATTTCAGTTCTTAGTAAGTAACTCCTGGGGCAAAGGGTGTCAAAGGATATGGGGGGAAGGTGAGAACAGGTTATGGAATTGGATAATCAGCCGTAATCATAATGAATGGCCGAACAGGCTCTAAGTGCCGAATGGCAAACCCTGCTCCTATTCCCCAAGTTCTATATATTTCCTTCCCTGTAATGCCGGATATCATTGCTGGTAAAATATGAGTGATGGTTAAATGACAATTTGGTTTATAAATATTAGGCTGCAGCTGATTGTTTTTACCTTTACTATAATTTTACATTAGACTGGAGTCACCAAGACACAGTGGAGCAGCCGGTTGGCGAAAAAACAGTTCAAGAGGAAAGTAATGTCACAATAACCTGCAAATTTAAGACAAGTGATTCCAACCCTTATGTGTACTGGTACAGCCAGAGTCCCGGGCAGTCTCCACAGTATATGCTTCACATTCTGGGTGTGAAAATGTATAGACACGCCGACATTAGCGACCGCTTTTCAGCTACACTAAATAAAACTGCCAAGATCACCGAGCTGACGATCGGCAACACATTCATGGCTGACAGTGCGGTATATTTCTGTTCCTTGGAGTCCACACTGCTACAGATATAGCGAGACCCATACAAGAACACCACAATACATGTACCGAACTTAACATCGTCTCCCTCTGGCGGCCATAATGTGGAGATGCCAGCGTTGGACTGGGGTAAGCACCCGAAGAAGTCTCACAACAACGCGTTAAAGTCCAACAGGTTTATTTGTTAGCACAAGCTTTTGCAGTGTCTCTCCTTCCTCAGGTGAGCGAGGAGTTGTGTTCACAAACAGGGCATACAGGGATACAGACCCAATTTACAAGATAATGTTTGGAATGCGAGTCTTTACAGGTAATCAAGTCTTAAAGGTGCAGACATTGTGAGTGGAGAGAGGGTTAAGCACAGGTTAAACAGGTGTGTATTGTCTCCAGCCAGGACAGTTATTGAGATTTTGCAAAACTAGGCAAGTCGTGGGGGGTTACAGAAAGTGTGACATAAACCCACGATCCCGCTTGAGGCCGTCCGCATGTGTGCGGAACTTGGCTATCAGTTTCTGCTGGGCGATTCGGCGTTGCCGTGTGTCGTGAAGGCTGCCTTGGAAAACGATTACCCGAAGATCAGAGGCTGATCCCCATGGTAACAGAATGGTCATTGAAAGTGGCAATGCAGTTAAAGGTACAGACAATGTGAGTGGAGGGAGCATTAAGCACAGGTTAAAGAGATGTGTATTGTCTCCAGACAGGACAGCTCGTGAGATTTTGCACAGGTTCGAACAAGACTTTTTCACCGCACAGGACCTTCAACCGATGCTATACACTAGATACATCGATGACATTTTCTTCCTTTGGACTCATGGTGAACAATCACTGAAACAACTATATGATGACATCAACAAGTTCCATCCCACCATCAGACTCACCATGGACTACTCTCCGGAATCGGTTGCATTCTTGAACACACGCATCTCCATTAAGGACGGCCACCTCAGCAACTCACTGTACTGCAAGCCCACGGATAACCTCATGATGCTCCACTTCTCCAGCTTCCACCCTAAACACGTTAAAGAAGCCATCCCCTTCGGAAAAGCCCTCCGTAAACACAGGATCTGCTCGGATGAGGAGGATCGCAAAACAGACACCTCCAGACGCTGAAAGATACCCTCATAAGAACAGGATATGGCGCTCGACTCATCAATCGACAGTTCCGGCGCGCCACAGCGAAAAACTGTACCGACCTCCTCAGAAGACAAACACGGGACATGGTGGACAGAGTACCCTTCGTCGTCCAGTACTTCCCCGGAGCCGAGAAGCTACAACATCTCCTCCGGAGCCTTCAACATGTCATTGATGACGATGAACATCTCACCAAGGCCATCCCCACACCCCCACTTCTTGCCTTCAAACAACCACACAACCTCAAACAGACCATTGTCCGCAGCAAACTACCCAGCCTTCAGGAGATCAGTGACCACGGCACCACACAACCCTGCCACAGCAACCTCTGCAAGACGTGCCGGATCATCGACATGGATGCCATCATCTCACGCGAGAACACCATCCACCAGGTACGCGGTACCTACTCTTGCAACTCGGCCAACGCTGTCCACCTGTTATGCTGCAGGAAAGGATGTCCCGAGGCGTGGTACATTGGGTAAACCATGCAGACACTATGACAACGGATGAATCAACACCACTCGATAATCACCAGGCAAGAGTGTTCTCTTCCTGTTGGGGAGCATTTCAGCAGTCACGGGCATTCAACCTCTGGTCTCCCGGTAAGCGTTCTCCAAGGCGGCCTTCACGACACACGACAGCACAGAGTCGCTGAGCAGAGACTGATCGCCAGGTTCCGCACACATGAGGACGGCCTAAATCGGGATATTGGGTTCATGTCGCACTATCTGTAACCCCCCCCCCCCCCCCACAACTTGCCTGGATGTGCAAAATCTCACTAAATGTCCTGTCTGGAGACAATACACATCTCTTTAACCTGTGCTTAATGCTTCCTCCGCTCACATTGTCTGTCCCTTTAAGACTTGATTAGCTGTAAAGACTCCCATTCCAATCATTATTCATGTAAATTGAGTTTGTCTCTTTGTGCCCTGTTAGTGATCAGAACTCCCACTCACCTGATGAAGGAGCAGCGCTCCGAAAGCCTGTGGCTTTTGCTACCAAATAAACCTGTTGGACTTTAACCTGGTGTTGTTAAACTTCTTACTGTGTTTACCCCAGTCCAACGCCGGCATCTACACATCTTGTCTAGGTCACAAGAGGAACAGATTGCAAAATCATGAGACATATCTTTATGGCGCAATGCATGTAGTTAACCTCCAAATCTACTTCAGAGCAGCGGTAATGAAAGCTCTTAGATGTAGAGATCATGCAGCCAAATATTACTGTTATATCATCTTCCAGGGCCGTTAACTGAGAATGCCCCAGCAATTCCTAGAACCAAACATTTGATGTGTCAAAGTCTGCTGTAGTTATGAATACTTGGAATGCTCCATCATAATTTCAACACAGACTCACCTCGTTAAAAAGGCTGTATTATCCGACAGTACCACGCACCACTTCCTGAATCAGTCGCTAATCAGCCATGCTAAACTCTCCCTCAGTGTACCCGAACAGGCGCCGGAATATGGCGACGAGGGGATTTCCACAGTAACTTCACTGCAGTGTTAATATAAGCTTACTTGCTACACTGATGAATAGACTGAAGCACTGAACTTCTGATCTAACCAATGACAGAAATCGACCAGCGGCAGCAATGTCTCGAAAAGCACAATGGTGTTAGAGTGAACGCAGCAACCGGAAGCTGTGACCGGAGTCACCGCAGACTCAAAGCTGATGGAAGTGCGGAGTTCTCAGCTGCAGTCGCAGGTGATGGAGAGGAAACAGCGACAGCTGAACCTGCAGCAGTCTGTGACTACCCTGCATCTGCTGACTGCTCAAGTGACTGAGAAAAAATAGTGTCGGACGGGCGCGAATGGATCATAAACAATTGACTCTCCCTGTGGCTCAATGAAAGACATTTCCCAATTGTTCTTCTCACCCCTCATTCCACGTGTTATTTTCCGTTCTCATGGTCTGACAATGCCTTTTTGAAATTTACTATTGAATGCTCTTCCCTTATAGTTTGCGGCGCTCTACTCCAGATGGTAACAAATAGCAATGCAATGAATAACATTTTTCGATCCCTGTCCACTTTTCTGTGAAAATGGGATGACTTGGTCGTTTATTTATCGACCAGGTGCATTGCTGTCTTTGTTCGTTCAAATGAACAGCGAACCGGTCTGAGAGATTTTGGGACCTATCTCAATGTCTGGCCCTCTACCACTTCATTAAATATCCCATAACTTACCCGGAATACTGCGCTGTCTAGATAGGTACAGAAAGCTTTCAGATATGGAGTGACTGTCCCTTAGCACTCCTGACTGGTCTTTCAGAGCGTTCAACTCCGATGGAGTCTGGGAAACTCAATGTCTGTCACTCGTCCCTGCAGCCGAACTTAGAATGTGTCACAGACTGGAATGGGATTTATCACAGGAAATAGACAAGGATCCTTTTAATATTGATTCACCGAATACCACGATTATTCCAATTTGGAAGCACCATGGAACATGCGCTGCCCGGATGACATTCCCACAGAAAATAACCCAATTTAAATGTATTTTATCCGTTCTTTTTTGATTTTAAAGAGTAAACCCAAATCGGCAACAGATCCCACTGATCGGGTGACTGTGGCGCGTATCCAAGGGAGAGAGTGATTAAAAGCCCAGCTCTCTGCACAGGCTCCACTTTCTGGATGATCGCGGCAGGTTTTTGTACGGCCCTGTATGGTATTTGCTACATTGTGCCTCCATTGCACAGAAATAGGTGGCGGTGTCTGTCAGCCGAGCTTCACTAACATTCATAACGCTGTGGTTCTCTGAGAAAGTATGCCGAGCCGTGATCCTGCCCTGATCGCTGGTGCCGCTCACCAGGTGCTGCACGGTTCTGTCTAGATTTTGTCTGTACCATTGAAGGACCTTTCCAGCTCCTGTGGTTGAACAGTTCAACGATGCAGTGGCTCCCTCGGTAACAACCACTGACTCCGGAGACTGTGATAGCTCTTTACTGCCAGCGGCATCTGGGAAGAATATGTACATTTGCAGTAATAGCATATCGTACTATAATGTAGCACAATAAAGTACAATTGTATTCACAATTCGAGATGATACAATAAAGCTGAGTTCAATTTAACAGAGCCTAACATTGCTGAGGTGTGAAATATTCCTGTCAGAAATAGTGACCACACTTACACTGAGGGAACAGTAAGAAATCCAGGAAAATAATCAACCAAGTGAAGGTCAGAAACACGTTGGATCCTATAGACTTGTGAGAAACAGCTGTCAGCGGATCCCAGGCTGAGAGAAGCTCCTGGGAAAGCAACCCTATTGGATATCAAGCCGAACCCCAAACCAGTTACACAGTGGCGGTGAGAGCCGGGTCGCGGGGACTTGTGATCACAAAGTGAATCAGTGAAGGAGCTTCAGCATTGATAGTGCGGGGGAGGAGAGTGCGCATGCGACAGAACATCCGGTATTGTGACGTCAGAACATCCGGCATTCTGACGTCAGAGCATCCGTGGCATTGGAACCTCATAGAATCATAGAATGCCTACAGTGCAGAAGGAGACCATTCGGCCCATTGAACCCGCACCGACCACAGCCCCACCCAGGCCCTCTCCCTGTAACCTCACATCTTTACCCCGCGAATCCCCCTGACACGAGGAGGCTTTTCAGCATGGCCAGTCAACCTAACCCGCACATCTTTGGACTGTGGGAAGAAACCGGATCACCCAGAGGAACGCAGACACGGGGAGAACACCCAAATTCCAGACAGACAGTGACCCGAGACTGGAATCGAACCCGTGTCCCTGGCGCTGTGAGGCAGTTGTGCTAACCATTGTGGCACCATGCCGCCCAACGTCAGACGTCAGAATGCGGAATGTGTGGCGTCAGAATGTGTGACGTCACCCTATAGCCCATGTGACGTCACTATGTAGTGCGAGTGACGTCAGTGGGTCTGGTCTGAGGGTCAGAAACATTTCTCCTGGAGCCGATCTGAATATTCAGCCCTGAGTTGATGGGAATTAACAGCTGATCAGAAACATCTCTCCCGAAACTGATGTGAATATCCAGCTCTGAGGTTGCAGAATAAAGATCTAATCAGAAGCAGGGAGGTCCTGCGTTCATGTCGGTTAGTCGCTCAATGCATAACGCGTCTGATTATGGATCAGAAGATTTCAAGTTCGATTTCTGCCTGGCTCGATGTAAACTTGACGGTAGTTCAAGCTCTCTGTTGATCACAGTTTCTGTAATTGTCATCACATTCGCTTCACACGCGAAAGGTCCCCTGTTCGAAACCGGGCAGATGCATTATTAAACTTTCTCAGTTAGGTTGCGGAAAGTCTGCATGATTTCAATTTTTTATGGGCCAAATGGTGGCACAATGATTATCACTGATGCCTCACAGCGCCAGGGACCCGGGTCAATTCCGACATTGGCTCACTGTCTGTGTGGAGTGTGCATGTTCTCCCCGTGTCTGCGTGGGTTTACTCTGAGTGCTCCGGTTTCCTCCCACAGTCCAAAGATGTGCGGATTGGGTGGATTTGCCATGATAAATTGCCTCTTAGTGTCAGGAGGACTAGCTAGGGTAAATGCATGGAGTTCAGGGGATAGGGCCTGGGTGGGATTGTTGCCGGTGCAGAATCGATGGGCCGACTGGTCTCCTTCTGCACGATAGGGATTCTATGTTTTCTATCTGTAGGCTGATTTGATGATGGAACTGTCGGTCTGATCATATTCTGCTGTCTGTTTTCTCAGTCACTGCTGGAAACAGATGCGTGACAGTTTGATGCAATGCTTATTTCGTTTCCGCTCGGTGTAGGAGAGTGTGTCTGTGGATAATTGGCACTGTGCACATTGCTGTAATCAGTATCTGGGAGAATCGGGCAGGTGGGATACTGGTCATCGAGTGGTGAGGGGTCGGCGCTTTCAGGGTCGCAGACTGGCTTCGATGTACTAAGATTTAATGTTTTTGATTTTAAGAAAAATTGAAATACTTCCTGATCGAAAACAGCTCTGTCAGAATCAGTGGAGTGAGATTTGTAGTTTTGCTTGCGAGCTGGAAATGTCACATGTGCAACTGGTCAAGAACAAACACAGAGTGAAGGACAGTGATAGGTTGTAAGGTTCTTCCGATAGAGATCGTGATACAAGGTAACGTCTGGGTGCTAATGGGCCAGATTTAACCGTTTACACTGACAAAAATATCACGCATTTCTGGATAAAAATTCCCAGGCTAAGAAGAAAACTTCTCACCGAATGAACATTAAACTCTTTCACCTTTATTGATTGCAGTTTTCATTCAGACACTGAGGTCAACAAAGCGGGATGGAAAAAGATTCAGTTTGATTGGTGACGCTGCCGGAGGGATGGAGAGCTGGAGTCACCCAGGAAAGCAGCAAAGTTTAAACATGATGGAGCCTAACGTGGGGCTGCAACCAACGATTCTGAAATTACATCTGATATGCTACGACTAAGCTAACCGTCCTCCTGCTGTAGCGATGCTTGCACCCTTTCTTAACATACTTGAAGCCAAACGCTGTTTCCATCTGGTGCCTCAGCTTGTTCTGAATTCAAAGTTTACAGTTAACCGATCAATAAAATCCCCCACCGTTACAATGCATTCCTCTCAGTCAGCAGTAACATCATTCCCGTCTTCTATTTATTTGCTGCACCTCCTTCCAAACATTACAAACTCCTCTTACATCTTTCACTCTGATCTTTTCTCTGAAACATTTCATGATTAAACTTTTGAACTATTGTGGATAATTTGTGACGCTAAAAAGCTGTTCATTTCCAAGGGGGAGCTAAAGCACATTGACGCACACAGAGAAACCCAGACACATACACGCACCCAGCGTGACAGAGGCCGAAGGAGAGACAACACACTGAAAACACAACCTGGCTCCGTCTCTGTTCCATTTCTGACTACAGGTTCCGTGATGCTTTTGTGAATGAACGGAAATGTGAAACCGCCCGATTGTTTGGGTGGATTTGATTCAATTCGCTCTGTGGACACAGAGTTAAAACCAGGAATAATCAGAAACGGGAAATCCCAATGGATTCAAACTCCATCACGTTAACCAGCCAGCCACGATGACTGGCGCTCTGAGCTATGAAGCCAACCGCATGCCCATTTTAACAGTTACTCTTCTATAATCAGTGGAACGAGCATCAGAGCGAAGATTTTGTGGGTAATATTTGATTCATAGGAAATGTCTGAGATGGACAATACGAAGTTCAAAGATGTTAATGGAAAGCGGCAGAATTTGAAATGTGTCAGTTACTTTCAGTGATCACTGTCTGCCGTGTGTTTGCCGTGTGATTCTTCGTCAGAGCTTATTTCTGATGTTATATGTCTGACTTTTCCAACTCTAGTGCAAGTTCATGCAGCTGGAAGATTAATCTTGCTTCGCCCTTCACAGATGCTGTGAGGTGTGTTTGCATTCAATGAAGAATTATAGAAAGTTATTCAGTTCTTGGGTGGAAATCAAACTCGAACCACCGTACTGAATCCTGACCACGAAACTTCCAGTGAAGCTGATTTAAGAGATTTGCAATTAGTTGATCATCATCGCTTTAGTCATTGCTTCATTTCAGACCACTTTCGCCTGAGACACATTCACTCAATCATGATATCAATTTATGATTCCAGTAAAACGCACCTCTTTCCTTGTGTTCAGATCCAATTATCCCCATAAACGGAGCAAATTCAAAATGTTCTACTTAGTTATCGATTGTTATAAACCCCGGGCCCTGGCGGTGAAAATACTGATTCGGCACCAATAGATCACCCGGACTCCACCATCACCAGCTCAATGTTGCACTTGTCCATCATCCCTTGTGTCAGTGAGTCCATCCTCTCTTGCTCTCTAACACATAGCTTCCGTTTTGTTCCCATTACAGAGCAATTCCCGACTTAAATGCTGCAATAACTCAACAGTTCAATTAAAGTTTCGTGAGAAACGAGAATAATTCTGAAATATGAATCAGTGAGCAATAACAAGCATTTGGAAATGTTTCTACGCGGTCTTGAACCAGGAACGTTTCGCGTGTGAAATGAACGTGATAACCACTACACTGCAGAAACACAGCAGTCCTTGCAGCTGAAGCAGGTTTACTGGAGAAGCAACAAAACTGCTTCCATAATCCCGTTAGTTTCTCATTTTACATTGCCTCTTCTGGTTCCTCTAATCAAAATGAATGATAATACATTCCACTGCGAAACGTTTTGGCGATCACGTGTTTGACCAACTTTATTCTTAACGTTTAAAGCAAATTAAGTGAGTATCTGACGGTGGGGGAATTTGAACCCACTCCTCCACAAATAGCGCTATCCTCAATTTAGTGTCCTCGAATTCTCATCAGTGACACCATCAGAAGTGATTGCTACCAGAGCTGGTATTGGCAGTGAACAGAACCAATGAGGTGGGATTGGATCACATGTCCCGTTGAGTCTCCTCCGCCACTGAAGATCAAGACGTGTGCCCAGCTCAACAACCACCTCATCTCAGGAATCAATTCAATGAAGCTTGGTTCCACCCAGACATGGAGAGAATATAATGAATAAAAAAGAACAAAATAGGGGAATTGGATAGAGAGACTGAGCGAGGGAATAACCGACGCAGATCTAAAAAGAGAAAGAAAGAGACAGAGTGGGGAAGACACTGAACGGAAAAAATGCCAATTCCATTTGATTTGAATTAAGGAAAAAGAAAGTTGAAAGCATTGAAAACAGCAAATGCTATGGCCGTAAAAATATATTCTGGCAATGGTGCTGAAGAATTCAGATTCAGATCTTACCACAATCCGAGCTAAGCTGTTCCTAAAAATATCAGGTCAAATCCAACACCGCAAATTACCATCAGTCTACTCTTGATTATCAGTAACGTGACGGAAGGGGCAATAAACAATGATATCAGGAGGAATTCCAATCCAAACTGGAGGAACATCGCCCGATGTCCCGATTCGGCACTTACTGCGTTCCAGAATTAACACTGAATTCAACAACTTCAGAGCATCTCCTTTCCTCCATCCTCACCCAATTTCCATTTATTTTGTTTTATTTCGTTTCATCTTATTTATTTATATTACTTTATATCTTCTTTTTATATATATATAATTTCCATGTATTGCATTGTTTATTTAAAATCTCACTTTCCATTTTGTTGCCCCTTCTCCCTCCACCCCACTCGGGCCGTCTCTTACATTTCCTTTGTTCTGCCATTAACACATTCTGATCTCTTAATGGGCAGCCAGCAGCACCCTTCTCAGCCATGATCACCACCATTAAAATTCCCTTTTTCTTAATTTATATGGAACACCTTTGTCACCCACCCCACACCCATATCCCCCACCATTACAGTATAAATCTCGCCCAGAATTCTTTGTCTTCAGCTCTGACGATGGGTCATCCAGATTTTGAACGTTAGCTCTCTTCTCCCTTCACAGGTGCTTTCAGAACTGTTGAGATTTTCCAGCGTTTTGTGTTCTTGTTTTAGATTCCAGCATCCACAGTAAATGTGTTTATTCAAGAGGCACTTGTCAGACAGACTTGTTCCTGGGATACAAAGAAATGCTGAAATCGAAACAAAGCGCCAAGTTAGCATGGATAGGTTAGATTAAAACACTTGCAGTCAGTTTCCTTGGTGATCTCGTGGCTCGGATTAGGCTCTTTCACCGCAGCGGTTCGATTCCTGGCCAGGGAATCAAGATTTCTTGTTTTTTTGCAGCCCATGATTTAAGTGGAATTGGAATTACTTCCTGATCGAAAACAGGAGTGATGTTGGTGCCAGTTTCAACAGTACAGAGAAAAATCCGTCGCATTCCACAAACCCGTCAATTACCCACAACAATTTGTATTTGCATTGCCTCTTTTGGTTCCTCCAGTCAAAATGAATAATGATATATTCAAGTAGAATCCCTATTGTACAGAAGGAGGTCGGTCGGCCCATCAAGTGCGCACCGACAACAATCCCACCCACGCCCTATTCCCGGAAACCCACATATTTACCCTGATAATCCCGCTGACAGGCGGGTCAATTTAGCATGGCCAAGCAACCGAACTCACACATGTTTGGAAAGGAAACCGGAGCACACAGAGGAATCCCACGCAGACACGGGGAAAACGTGCAAACTCCGCAAAGAGTGATCCGAGAAATTTAACCTGAGCCACTGGCGCTGTGAGGCATCATTGCGAACCACTGTGAAACCATGCCGTCCTATTCTACTGCATTTAATTTTACTGCAGTGTTAGTACCAACCTGTGATAAACCATTTTGTGGTAATTCTGCTGATCAACATTAACTTATCAGCGTTAATGGACGGTGGATTCCAGCCCCAAATTGGGGGCCACTGTTTGTACAGAAGGAGGTTTGTACAGAAGAAGCAACTTTGCTGCTTTTCTGGGTGAACTCCAGCTCTCCATTCCTCCGGCAGCGTCACCGTTCAAACTGAGTCTTTCTCCATCCCACGCTGTTAATCTCAAAGCTCCTGCCTTCTGAGTGAAAACTGCCTCCACTTCACTGGAGGTCGGAGAGTTAGAATTAAAGGTCTTGTCACTGAGTCCGAGATTTGGACCCAGACCTGCGAGGTATTTGTGTCAGTGGAAACAATAAAATCTACTCCATCAACAGCCAGATCTTAGGCCGCATCACCATCTATATCGTCAGCGCGTTGTATCCTATTTCTCTCTTTTTTTTGTTCTTGACATGTGACATTTCTAATTCAGACACAAAAGAGGAAATCTACCTGGTACTGATTCCGACAGAACTTGTACAAACCTGGAAGTAACGCAGGATTTTCACGCAGCAATAAATCTACTTTCCCTGACCGGGAATCGAACCCGGGCCGCGGCGGTGAGAGCGCCGAATCCTAACCACTAGACCACCAGGGAAGCTGGGTCAAACACGTTAAAAGATTCATTTATCCATGAGCCTTCTGCTTTTTATTTTTATTTCGGATTTTTTATTCACCAAAAACAAATTTCTCCTTTAAATTGTCATGTTTAGATCGAACCCAAGGGACTGTTCAGCCAATGAAAACAGCGAAACCCGTTAGCTGCAACATGAAATCGACCGTGAGGTGAAATAGTCCCGCAGCTGGTCATGTGGCACTTTCAATTTCCAAAACCCACCAAACCCATCACTGTGGCTTCTGTGAAACTTGCAAGGTAACACACGGCAGACATTCACCACGGAGAGCAACTGGCAGAACTCATTTACGAAACATTATCCTGTCGCTTCTCTTCCTGTTTCTGTCGCTGTCTCTCATCTGGTTGTCCATTTCCCAGGGTCAATTAGCTGCTTGATACAGACTCAGAGAGTTGGTGAACCCGATCTTCACCTGGAAAGCAAGGAAAGCGCATGTATGACACACGGCATTGAGAGGAGATGGAGTTTAGAGATAACAGTATAAGGAGACACAGATATCTCATTTTCCTGATCCAGTTCCTGATTGCAGGAACGTACACAGTGCCAATTATCGACTGTCACACTCTCCTTCCAGCCATGAGCAGGGAGTTAAGTTTTGAAGTGTTTGAAGTCTTGCTACAGTTATTCAGGGTTGTGTTGAGACCACATCTGTAATAGTGTGTTCAGTTTGCATCTCCCCATTTTAGACAAAATAAAAGCAAAATCTGAGGATGGTGGAATCTGAATCAAGAACAGAAAAAGCTGGAAAATCTCAACAGCTTTAACGAGAAAGAATAGATAGCATTGAAAAACTGCAGGGATTCTATGATTCTATGAGTTTGATAGGGTGGATGCTGAGACATTATTTTCCCTGGTCCGGGAATCTAAAGCACGGGGGTACAATCTCAGGATAAGCCGCTGATGATTTAAGACTGCGATGAGCAGACATTCCTTCACTCAAAGGACAGTGAATTTGGGGAATTCTCTGTGCCAGAGGGTTGTAGATGCTCCATCATTGAACACATTTCAGTTCGGGCTGGATAGATTTATGATCTATTCAGGAATGAATGGAAGCAGGGATATGGAATTGCAACAAATGTTCAGCCACAAGTTAATGTTTCCATTCTAATTTTTAAGCTTAATGGTATAATGGAAGCATGCATATAATATTATATGTAATATGTCTGAAGTCAATAGTCATTAAATAATGTTGGTGACAACAGATAACAGTACAGCCGGTAACACTTGACAGCTATTTTTTATCGACCACCACGGACCCATTTGCCTATGAATGCAGATGGTGAGAAAACAGTAAAATCACCGTCCCTGGGTGGTCTCGAACCACCAACCTTCCGGTTAACAGCCGAACGCGCTGACCGATTGCGCCACAGAGACTCAGACAGCAGCTGCTAACGATATTCTAAGCTAGGGTGTCAATAACCACAATTCTCTTTCTGCAAAACCTGTTCCAGAACTGCAGCATGACCGCACCGTTTAGAATTCTATACAAGTATCTTTGGTTACGTTGACCCCGCAGCATTTCTGTAGTGTGTTGGTTATTCTCTGTTTCCTATGAACGTGTAGGTAAAATGAATCCATGTCTCTTATCACAGGGAGGAATTCAACGGGAGGGAAGGGAACTGACCACCAGAAGCCCAAGGATCCAATAGCTTCCACTCAATCATCAATAACACCATTCACAGCTGCACCTGCATCCAAATATTGTGACCCATTTCCCTCAGGATTTGTTCCAAGATTTAATATTTTCCTTGTTTTCTCCTCATTTTGAAATGAGATTCGCTTCAATATACAACTCAAATGGAATTGGAAACCTGACGGACTAATAGTCACTGGGTAACATAAACCCCATGGTGTTCATTTCAGGATTCACAACACTCAGCTTTTCAATCAAATGGAGGAATTTACTACTGAAACGTTTTGGAAAGTTGGTTTGAATATTGTTTGTGACTCACTCAGATACTGTTTAAACGATACTCGAAGGTTCAGTGCGCGGGATATAATCCATAAACGTTTTGCTGAGCTTGTGTTCGGTGTATTGCGAGGTTTGAACGGGGTTGAATCTTGTGTCCCAGGGATGGGCGGTAACCCACTCATTGAAGCGGCAGTCGCCGCTTTTCTGCTGGCAGCGGATGGACGATTGGAGAATGCGGGGTAAAATGCTGCTGCTTGTCCCTGTCTCACTTATTGTGGAGCCGGGGAAGAGAGAATCATTGATGCGTTTGTTCCCCGTCTATGTTGCCTCGAATGATTGTTCTTAATGGAGGTGACGCTGTAGAAGTCTTTAATAAACTGACAAATATGGTTCTAACACAGTGCTCCAGTGGCGCAATCGGTTAGCGCGCGGTACTTATACAGCAGTACAGCCAGCGAGCTATGCCGAGGTTGTGAGTTCGATCCTCACCTGGAGCAGGTCCTGTAGGTGTTACTTTCACTCGAACAGGTAACATTTTGGAGATGGTTACGGTAGGTCTTTGAATTCAATTTTTAAAAATCTTGCATTGAGAACCCATTGATGACCATGAAACCATTCCCGACTGTTGGAGGAAGCCATATGCTTCACTCATGTATTTTAGGAAGGAAATCTGCTGCTCTTGTCTGGCCTACTTGTGACTCCAGAGCCACAGCAATATGCTTGCAACTCAACTCGGGATGGGCATTAAATGCTGGCCAGCGACGCCAATGTTTCACAAATGACCAAAAGAAAAAGCCCGAATGTGCAAGTTTGAGAGAAGCTTTCTGAACTGACAGAGCTGGAAACGGGAGTCAGTTAAAGATATTCTGTCGGGTTTGAGTGTGTACTGAAATGTGGACGGGAAGGCGAAATGTAACATCGTGTAAGTTACTGTATTCAGCTAATATTCAGCAATAAACGTGAATTATTTCTATTTTCCTCACCCCGAGGTGAAACGTATCTAAAAATATTTCCTCCCGTTTCCGAATCGGGAATCTTTCGTGTGTTTAGGTGAATGTGATAATTATTACAGACAGAAACGATGCTCTACAACTCTGCCAGAGACTGGGGTGTCGAACCGTGCAGTTTGATTGTCCTTCAGAGTTTCTGAAAGTGTGGCGTTTTATACATTCACCTCACATATGAAAGGTTTCCTGTCTGAAATAGGAAACTAACTAACTCATCTCTCAGTGTGAGGAAACGTTACCTCATTTTCTTTTGTTATTAAATATTGAAAGAAAACATTATCTCTCAGTCTAACTGCAGTTGCACTTCCCAAGTGTGAAATGATATTCTGCAAAATGCTCAGTTAAAATAAAGTTTATTTATTAGTCACATGTAAGGCTTTCATTAACACTGTAACGAAGACACTGTCAAGTTCTCTGGTCGCCAAACTCCGGCGCCTGTTCGGGTCAATGCACCGAACCAGCACGTCTTTCAGGCTGTGAGAAGAAACCGGAAGATCCAAAGGAAATTCATGCAAACACGGGGAGAACGTGCAAACGTCAAATAGACAGAGACCCAAACCGGGAATCGATCATTAGCACTGTGAGATGGCAGTGTTAACTACTGTGCCACAGTGCAACCACCCTCCCCCCTATCGCCACCGCTCCCCCCCCCCCCCCCCCGCCACCCAGACATGGTAAAAGAGAAAAAATGGCACAAATGTCATTTACTGATTCTAATGTCAGATGAATTTCTCTGCCGCATGAAAAAGGGTTTTTAGCTGAATTGTACTTCCTCAAATCAGGTTATAAAGTTAAATCAGACTGTACTGTTTGACCATCTAGTCGCTTTTATCCTGAGCGGACTTTGTGTATTGAAGGGATAATCACATTCTATTCATATTTGCGCAGGTCCCCGGCGCTAAACGGGGCAGAAATGTTGTCAAAACTCACTGCTCTGAAGTTTCCGAATTGAAGTTTATTGTTAAATGTGAACTGAATTGGGGATCAATCAAAATATTTAATATTTACTCTTCACCATTTCATAGAAAACAGACACAGCTAAGTTGCCAGTCCTTTTTGCTGGCAGGGGATGTTTGGAGAGTGGGGGCTGGAAGATTGCTGCTTTTCCCTGTCTCACTCACCGTGTAATGGAGAAAGAGAGAATAAATAATGAGTTTGAGAGAATCGAATAATTGAGTGGATTTCTAATGGGTTAGTTAAGTCTAACAGTCAGAGCCCATCCATTGCAGACACACCCATGTCACCGGGAACCAACTCTCCTACAACTGTCGGACAGTTCACCCTTCAATCTCCTCTGGTTCCGGTTCCCAAAGAGTTTCTAAAGATTCGCAAAGCTTGAGAGTGTTTCCTGGTTTGATTCCATCTCCATTTTCCCCACCCGCCAAATGACAATATTTTCCAAAATCTCCGCTCAATCATTCGCCTTGCATCATGTCCAGGGATGAGGAAATTCAGTTTTGTGGTGAGGTAATAGAGACCGGGACTGTACTCTTGAGAGCAACGTTAGTGAGATCGAGATTTCATGGAGCTGCAGGGAGAATTGGATGATTTGGAGAACTCCTCCAAGGAGACAAAGATACGCGGAATGACCTCATTCGCGAATCAAAGATTCTATGATTCTCGTTGTTTCATGTCGCAGTCGCTTTATTTATTGTTAGACACCTGAACAATGAGCAGGCGCAGGATGATCAGAGACTTCTGTAAATTGAACTAGCGCTATTTCCGCCCGAACAGTTCCGAGTGCAGTTGAGAGTCACCGCACACGTCACTCAATATTGAGTCTGCAGAATCCCCACCCACAGCGCCCGATTGGTGCTCTCACTCTGACCCGATTGTGTGATTGGACAGATTGCTGGCGTTCCGCCATTCCTCTCATTGGTTGGATGAGCTGTGCAATGGGACGGGGATCTGTATTTCTGTCTGTGACAGTGGATTTCTCTCACTGCTGAGTTACAGACTGAGGAGGATCATGGAGAACTGACTCGCTCAGATCCTCAGCATTATCTCACGCCTCAGTAAGATTTTTTTCCTTCCCAGTAAAACTACATGCTCCTCCTGACTGGTGCAACCCAGATGTTATTGTTGCTAAAACAACAGTGATGGTGCAGATGATAATTGTATTGCTCAATATGAGGCTGACTCTGATTGTTGTTGTTATTTCTGTTAGAATGGAGCCACCAAGACAAAGTGGATCAACTGGGTCCTGAAATATCGGTTAAAGCGGAAAGTACTGTGACACTAATCTCTGCCTTAGAAACTAGCCATCCTAGTCTTTACGTGTAATGGTACAGTGAGCACTCCGGGAAAGCGCCAGTGTACATGTTTCAGCTTATTGGAGAGAATGTGCAAAGGAACACCGACATCAATGATCGGGTTTCTTCTCAATTTGATGAAAAAATAACAATACTAGCGAGCTAACGATCATGAACGCACTGATTTGCGACAGCGCTGTGTATTTCTGTGCCATGGAGTCCAACACTGCTGCAGAGATATATCGAATGCGGTACAAAAACCCCATACTGGCAGTTCCAGTTGGTGCCCAGCAGGGTGCGCTCACACACACACGGCAAATTCAGTTTCCACAGAGAGAGTGACGGAGATTCTTAACATTGCAATAAAAAAGCACTCAAAAAACAGCAACTGGTGTGGTCCAGTTGCACAGTTATATTAATTGATAATCGTAACTTACAGTTGTAGAATCATAGAATCATAGAATCCCTACAGTGCAGACGGAGGCCATTCAGCCCATCGAGTCTGCGTCGACCACAATCCAACCCAGGCCCTCTTCCCGCAACCCCACATATTTACCCTGCTAATTCTCCTTACACTAGGGTTAATTTAACATGGCAAATCAACCTAATTGATATAAGATTGTTCAATCGATCTGATTTTTGAAAACTATGCCCATTTCCATTTCTCAGACTTAAAAACGTAAACATTTAGTGCTTTTTCTGTCACCTTGTACATTAATTCAGAAACTCTCCAATCTGCTACTCAGCTATTTGGTCCCGATTTCCATCCACATGAGTGATGAAGATTTCGCTTTGTATTGAATCGTTTACTAACCCGAACACTCTTGGTGCGAGCCTGCTCGCCGCAGTATGGAATGAAAATTCAGCTGCTGCTCTTACAGAGAAGGAAAGTTATAGAATTTCCAAAGTAACATTGTTATTGAGTTCAGCTCTTTGCAGACAAATCCTACCCGTGACCACGCTGCCGATGGCAGCTCCCACCCACAGCTTTCCTGTGCTGTTCTAACTCTGATCAATCTCACCTGTGCTGTTTTATTAGAGATTTTATTGTAGATATTGATCTTTGCTGCTTTTTCCTGTTTGGCACTGTTTGGATCAGCAGTCAAATGGGGAGGCAAGTTTTCCTCCACTCTGAAAGAAGATTTCACACAATGCAAAGTTACAAATTGAGGGAACATCATATGGAAATATCTCAGACCATTCATTATTTTATCACTTCTTATGAAGTAGATATTTGAGCTAAACATTCATCCTCCCCCGCACCATAGCGGCTATCCCAAATTTGATTGATAACAAACTGCTTGTCATGTTGCTGGAAGGATGAATATTATCACTCTCCAGTCAGAACGGAGCCATCAAGACTCAGGGGACCTGTCAGTGCCGGAAATGACGCCTGAAGGGAAAAGTAATCACCTGTCGTGGGATGACCAAATTTACTTTGTTTCTTTCGTCTCTCCACCAATGGGTTGAATTGGAGATAAAAGAGCTGTGAGATCATTGCTTGAATTGGAGAACAAGGGAGCTTGAAGCCGATTGGATGTTATCTGATGATGTTTTCAGCAGTGAACCAATCAACAGGGGCCCGGATATGACTCAACTTCTTCCCAACTGTTGACGAAAACAATTTCAGCTTCAACCCGTTCTGGCCAAATCTGCCGCGAGCTCTCTGCAAACATGTCTCCTGTTACTCTGTATTTATTCCTCACAGCGGCGACTCTTTTAACCGGTAGGTTCACAAGTTGCTCAATTCTGTGTGATACATCATTGCCACATGCTATATCCTGTCGAGCTGTTCGCTCAATACAAAGGCGTAGGGGTAGATGATCAGGGAATGTATTGATCTCAACATGGAAAAGTTATCCCGTTCTCGCTGGCCTCAACGCTGAACACTGTTGGGATTCGACACATTTCCCCTCGGGAACGAAGGAGAATAGTTTGGGCTGGGATTGAAGCTCCTCTGATATCAGCGAATAACTTTGGCAAAGATGAAACTTCAAACAGACAGACCGTGAGCAGTTTCCAGTTACAGGAACTGAAGACATGGAACTGATCTCGTTAGATCACGTATGGTGGAAATGTTATTTAATCACCACAAGCACCTTCCCTTTCCAGCCACTGAACTGTGAAAAATATATGCTTCTGTTCTGCTGTGTGATTTATCTCTGAGATTATTGTTCAAGATGACAGCAGATTCTGGGGAGTGGGGGGGGGGGGGGGGGGGACGGGGGGGGGGGGGGGGGGACGGGGGGGGGGACGGGGGGGGGGCGTTGGGGGGAAGGGGGGATGTGATGCTTAATGCGAAGCCGCATTGTTTAGTTTAATATTTCTTTGCGTTCTTCCAGGACACTGTGGAGGAGATTCTGTTTCACAAACAGCGGCTGCAGTCACCGTCACTGAAGGAGATGATGTTCAGTTGCTCTGTGATTATACAGCTACAAGCAACACTCCTTACTTATCCTGGTACCGTCAGTATCCCAGCGCGACCATGGAGTTCCTGCTGACGAGACATAGATTCAGCGAGAACACAGAGAGATTCCCAGGGGACCGTTTTTTAGCGGAGCTCAATTATTCAACCCGCACCGTCCCGCTGAAAGTGTCTAAAACGGAGCTGGCAGACTCTGGCGTGTGTTACTGCGCACTGAGACCCACAGAGAAACAGAGCTGGGCTGAATCTGTACAAAAACTGTCGGAGCCTCACAAAATAGCAGAGCGTTAGGCAAACATTATGACCAGAGTGAGTCTGAAATAGAATGTGAAGTCGTGGTGATTTCCCAAACTATTAATTCTAGAATATGCTTTTATTATTAATAAATATATGAACAAAATAAAGCAATGGTGACAGCTTAGAGAATGAACATGAGGATGTTTATAGAATTTGATGTCTCAAAGTGTGTCGCCGTCGCTGTAGAAAACACAGCAGCCAATTTGGACTCAGCATATTCAGTAATATTGTAGTGTTCTGACTGTTTCAGTAATTATGATTGGTGAGCAGATATCAAACAGGACATTTCTACTGCTCTTTTTGGAAACAGTGACCATGTGATGCATCACCTCCAATTGAGAGGGAGGACGGTTCAAAGGTCACCGAGAGGTTGGCAGCTCTGACGGTGCAGCATTTCCTTTGCACTGCACTGTCTCCCCGGTAAATTCCCGGAGTGTTTTTTCTGACAGACTGCCGGTGTCTTGTGGAGTTGAAAGAATCTCTGAACCGACTGCAGACAGAATCCGGGAAACCCCAGGGGGTCGTGACCACTCAATAACCCAATCCGGGGAATACCGACTGAAAGAAACAAATGGAATTTAGTAAAACAAAACGGCAATTAATTTAACCCCGAGAATAGGGAAATAAAGTTTTTCACTTGATGTTGCGCCTTTTACAGACTCCGGATATCTGAAAGCACTTTCTAACCCAAGGAAACTCATTCCCAGTGTAACCGCTGCTGTGATGATAGAAACGTTATTAACACAGAGGAGAGTGGGAATGTTTAATTCTCTCTCCGAAACGGATATGACGAAGACACTGGGGTCCAGGTATTTTCCCGTTACGTTGATCTTATTAACTAAATGATGGACGCCTCCCTCACTCTCTCTTTCTCCCGTTCTCTCTCTCTCTCCTTTTCTCTTCATGATACATTGAGAAACCAGGTTGATTAGAAATACTGTGCTAAATATCATATTCAGACTACCCAGTGACATTGGGATACAATGATTTATAGAGCTCACTCTCTCATCTTCTGTGCCTCCCTCCTCCAGGTACCATGCCTTGAGGTGGCGCTAGTTGACCAGAGACTTCCATTAGGTTGGTGCATGTGTTTACCTGGCAAAGTGCTGCAGTGTTTCCATTACCTCCTGCAGTATTGCTGACCTGGGAACTCACCTGTTACTCACCAACTCTTACCACCTGTCATTAAGCACTTGGAAGAATTTACAAGCTTTTCATCAACCTGTGTGACCGGAAAAGGAACACACCTTCTGTAACCACAAAGCCCTGAAGTGGGATTGGAATCCAGAGCTTCAGGTCCAGAATACCTGCTTCCGTGTAGGATCTTCCGTAATTCACATATCGGCTTTTGCCATCAGTACCCTGCGGTTTCTGTTGTCAAGACGCACAGATATTCCCTGTAACTCCAGCTGTCACCTGTGACACGGGGATCTGACGATTCTGCATATGAGGTCTTGGGACGTCAACAGTGAAACAGCGATTCTCAATGTTGTTAACATTGCTGCACGATACTGCGGAATTTTATTATTGCACTTTCATTATGGGTTTTGCTACTTTGATATTATTATTATATCTGATGCCTTTGTCAGTTTGATGGTGCAACATTTGTTTCGTATCGATACGATTTATCTCAATGTTCTGACGCTTCTGGCCATTAGCGCAATTATGTAGATGGATGATTTTCACTTTAGTAAACTCATAAACGCACAACTGATAAATCTGGATTGTTCATTTGGAAAGAATGGCAGTCTTGAGAGCTCGTTAATAATCAAAAAACGATTACAAGCAAATTTCAAGAAGCCAATGTATCAAAGAGAGATCTATATGTTTCTATTGGGGGTTAATCTGCAAGTAATTCTATTAGAAATAATAAAATATATGTTTTAATTTCATCATATTATTCAGATTTTTTTTGCATCACATTCATTTCTAAAGCCCATGGGCTGTTGTCTCCACAGTCCCCATGTCGAGTGAGTTATTGTACAGGCTCCTCATCTCTCTGTTTCACCGTGCCTCACTGCACTGTAATACGCCACAATGACTGACAGCTCAACCGTCTGAACAGTGAGAGTCTGAAGCCGTTCACACGGTCCACAGATATTTTAAACCTTCCCTCAACATTAAGAAAGAGGATGTGTTGGAAATTTTGAATAACATCAAGATGGATAAGTCGCCGGGACCGGATGGGATGTACCCCAGGGTACTGTGGGAGGCGAGGGAAGAGATTGCAGAGCCTCTGGCGATGATCTTTGCGTCATCGATAGAGACGGGAGAGGTTCCGGAGGATTGGAGTATTGCGGATGTGGTTCCTATATTCAAGAAAGGGAATAGGGATAGCCCAGGAAATTACTGACCGATGAGTCTAACCTCAGTGGTTGGTAAGTTGATGGAGAAGATCCTGCGGGATAGGATTTATGAACATTTAGAGAAGTTTAGTATGCTCAAAAGTAGTCAGCAAGGCTTTGTCAAAGGCAAATCGTGCCTTACGAGCCTGGTGGAGTTCTTTGAAAATGTGACTGAACACATTGACGAAGGAAAAGCGGTAGATGTGGTTTAAATGGACTTCAGCAAGGCGTTCGATAAAGTCCCTCATGCAACTCTTCTCGAGAAAGTGAGGGGGCATGGGATTCAAGGGGCTGTTGCCTTGTGGATCCAGAACTGGCTTGCCTGCAGAAGGCAGAGAGTGGTTGTAGATGGGTCTTTTTCTGAATGGAGGTAGGTCACCACTGAAGTGCCCCAGGGATCTGTTCTGGGACCCTTGATATTTGTCATTTTCATAAATGACATGGATGAGGAAGTGGAGGGATGGGTTGGTAAGTTTGCCGATGACACGAAGGTTGGTGGTGTTGTGGATGGTTTGGAGGGATGTCAGAAGCTGCAGCGTGACATAGATAGGATGCAAGACTGGGCGGAGAAGTGGCAGATGGACTTCAACCCGGATAAATGTGTAGTGGTCCATTTTGGCACGTCAAATGGGATGAAGGAGTATAATATCAAGGGTAAGACTCTTAGCAGTGTAGAGAATCAGAAGGACCTTCGGGTCCAGGTCCATAGGACTCTTAAATCGGCCTCGCAGGTAGAGGAGGTGGTTAAGAAGGCGTATGGTGTGCTGACCTTCATCAATCGAGGGATTGAGTTTAGGAGTTGGGAGATAATGATGCAGCTTTATAAGACCCTCGTCATACCATTTGGAGTACTGTGCTCAGTTCTGGTCGCCTCTTTACAGGAGGGATGTGGAAATTATTGAAAGGGTGCAGAGAAGACTTACAAGGATGTTGCCTGGATTGGTTGGCATGTCTTATGAGGATAGGTTGAGGGAGCTCGGTCTTTTCTCCTTGGAGAGACGAAGGATGAGAGGTGACCTGATAGAGGTGTACAAGATGCTGAGAGCTATAGATCGGGTGGATTCTCGGAGACTTTATCCCAGGGTTGAAATGGCTGCTACGAGAGGACACAGGTTTATGGTGCTGGGGAGTAGGTACAGATGAGATGTCAGGGGTAAGTTTTTCACTCAGAGGGCGGTGGGTGAGTGGAATCGGCTGCCGTCAGTGATGGTGGAGGCAAACTCGATAGGGTCTTTTAAGAGACTTCTGGATGAGTACATGGAACTTAATAGAATTGAGGGTTATAGGTAAGCCTATATATAGCCTCGGTAGGTAGGGACATGACCGGCGCAACTTGTGGGCCGAAGGGCCTGTTTGTGCTGTATGCTTTCTATGTTCTATGTTCTAACTGTTTCATCTCTGATTGTGGATATGAGAATACTCGGGAGCTTGTTCAGAGTATTGCCGGTACCAGAATACAATTCTGTTTTAGTGTCAGGAACATTGTAATGAAGAGAAATGGTCTGTCCTTGATTTACCCGATAGATCAATAGCTGAATTTTTTCCGAGAGACAAGGAGCAGCTGTCAAAGCAAAAACAAAACTAACATGAAGATACATACAGGGAAAAATAAATAAAGTGTTTGCGCAAATAGATGGCATTACCTAATCTATGCATCTATCTATACATCTCCCCGCCTATCTGTGTCTCTCTATCTATCTATCTATTGGTCTGTCTGTCTGTCTGTCTGTCTGTCTGTCTGTCTATCTATCTATCTATCTATCTATCTATCTATCTATCTATCTATCTATCTATCTATCTATCTATCTATCTATCTATCTATCTATCTATCTATCTATCTATCTGTCTTTCTGTCTATCTATCTGTCTGTCTGTCTATCTATCTATCTATCTATCTATCTATCTATCTATCTATCTATCTATCTATCTATCTATCTATCTATCTATCTATCTATCTATCTATCTATCTATCTATCTATCTATCTATCTATCTGTCTTTCTGTCTATCTATCTGTCTGTCTATCTATCTATCTATCTATCTATCTATCTATCTATCTATCTATCTATCTATCTATCTATCTATCTATCTTTCTTTCTTTCTTTCTATGGAGGGAAGTTCAGTGATGGAGCAGCTAAAGATGGTTGAGGCCTCGGACCCAACCTGAGGAACTCCTGCAGTGATGTCCCGGGACTGAGAGAATCGGCTATGAGATAATCGGCACATTGTGTGAAAGGTTGAAAAGCAGAGGATGCTGATTTAAGGAAAATGGCAACAGCGGCAACATGAGGCAATATCTGTGGCTTGGGAGTGATCCTTGTTGAACCCCACTACTGGCTGCTTGCCCACCTGAATATCTCACTGTTACTCTCTGCATTACTGTCTCATCCCTATCTCTGAGTTACTCTGTCTCTCTCCATCTCCAGGGGAAATTATAATGGGGAGCAAAGAAATGGCAGAAGAAGTGAACATATACTTTGGTTCTGTCTTCACAAAAGAGGCACAGATAACCTGGCAGAAATATTAGGGAACCAATAGTTTAGTGAGAGTGCGGAATTGAATTGAAGGAAATCAGTATGAACATAGAACATAGAACATAGAACAGTACAGCACAGAACAGGCCCTTCGGCCCACGATGTTGTGCCGAGCTTTATCTGAAAGTATGACTAAGAAAATAGAGCTGGGGGAATGAATGGGTTAAAGGCTGACAAATCCCCAGGGCCATGAGAGAGAGAAATGTTTCTTGCTGGTTGTCCACCTCCTCCAGTCCCACCATCCTCCCATAGCTGTTTTCCTTTCATTCTGGCTCCATGACCATCCACAATTTGAATTGTTTCTCGATTGGGAGCTGTGCCTTCATCTGTGTGGGCTCTCACTCTGGAATTCCTTCCCTGAACGTTTTTCTAAAGTTCATTCACTCATGGGATGTGGCCTGGCTGGTTCGGCCAGCGTTTACAGCTCATCCCTAATTGCTCATGTACTGACTGGCTTGCTGGGTCATTTCAAACGGCATCTAAGAGTCAACCACATGGCTGTGGCTCTGGAGTCACATGTAGGCCCGACCAGGTAAGGACGGCAGATTTCCTTTCCTAAAGGACATTAGTGAACCAGATGGGTTCTCTCCATTTTAACACCTCATTTTCCTCCAATTAATGTACTTCGTAAAACCATCTGGTCACATTTTTTGGACATGTGAAACTAAACCCCCCTATGACTCGAGGTCACATTTCTCACATTAAGGCTCGTGTGAAGCATCTTGGGATGATACTGTTGAAGGTGCTATATAAATGCAAGTTGTTGTTGTGTACCTCTGAGGGCCTGATTTTACCATTGCGTCGCGCTCTTTTTCGGGCGCGAAAACGTGGTAAATTTGGGTGTGAAGCCGTTAACGCGATCCGCACCTGCCTCCGCGCAGATTACCACATTACCGAAACCGGGGAATGGTGGCGATCCGCTTCGCGTCCAAAACGGGCGCAATGGTGATTTGCATGTATTTGCATGCATTTCAATTGAATTAATGAATTGCACGGCCAACTTTATCAGCATTTCCCCCTTTACCACTGATTTTGCCAATCCGGAACGGCGCCGAAATGGACCTTCTACCTAAAAGTATGAATCGGGCGTTCTAGCTGTGAAGAGCGCATTCAGTGCTTCCAACGGCTCTCGGACTCAGATCGGTGGGGCTGCGGGGCGGGGGGGGGGGGGGTGGAGGGAGGCGGGCCTGATCATTCCCTGGTTGAGGGGGGGAGGGGAGTGAGGCGAGATCGCTGTCTGGTTGTGGGAGTAGGGGGTAGGAGGAGGAGGCGAGTCAGATGTATCTCTGGTTGGGGGAGGGCCGATCGTTGTCTGATGGTGGGGGGAGAGCTGACCGTTGTCTGGTGGGGAGGGAGGAGGAGACAGGTCAGATATTCCTCTGGCGGGGGGGGGGGGGGTGAGGCCAGATCGTTGCCTGTGAGGGTGGGGGGGTGAGTGAGGCCAGACCATTCTCTGGGGTGGGGGTGGGGGGGGGGGGAGTTCAGGCCAGATCGTTATAAGAGGGGGGCAGGAGCGATGCGGAAAAGATGTATCTCTGGTGGACGGAGGGCAGGATGCCCGATCGCTCACTGCTGGCGGGGGAGGGCAGATGGATCTCTGTTGGGGAGGCAGGGGCAGGGGGGTCTGCTGGCACTCTACGGGCAGTCGGTGGGGGGCTAGGGGGGCAGGAGTGGCGATCGGCCTGGGTCGTGGGGCGGGGTGGTTGGATAATGGGGACAGTGATGTTTGTGGGGACCATCGCTCCCGCTTTTCGCTCCCGGGCCACTTTCTCTGCTTTCCGCGGCTCGGGAGCGATCTGACACGGGCACGCCTTTTCAATTTTTTCTAACTGCGCATGCGCAGCTCAGGGCTCCAATCGTTTCGGCCGCGCTAAACCCCGCCCACAATGCGAATGGGACTGGTGATTATTTTTTCAGGCTGAGTGCGTAAAAAGCCTGAAAGCCGATTTCCAAGTCGGATCTGCATTACGCTCAGATTCAGCACTTCGAATGAAAATGGTAAAATCGGGCCCCGAGTGTTAGCTTCTGTCCATGTCCAGGACAGTGCAGGTAACAGAGAATGATTCACTCTAGTCTGCGACTGTACATCTCGTGTGTGTCTCAGTGTCTGCTCTAAACATGTACAGCACAATCCCATTCAGTTTCTGTGTCTCTCTGCCTCTCTATCTGTATCTTTCCATCTCGCTCCATCTCTCTCCCCATGACTGAAACAAACAAGGGTTTAAAATCCACAAAGGAATATTTGTTCGGCTGCAATGATAAACGTGTTCCGTGTCCTCCCAGTGAAGTGGAGGCAGTTTTCACTGACATCTTCAGTGGATTGATAAACTGACCAAATCGGGTTGTGCAGAGACACAATGCAATTCCAATGAAAGAACATAGACTAGAAATGTAAACAATGTTTCACTCTTCATAGATGCACTCAGATTGGCTGAAGATTCCAGGATTTCCTGTTTTTATTGCTTACGTAGATCATCTGCAGCATGATATCTGTGTTTAACTGGTGAGTTCTCACACTGAGGGATTATTGCAAAGAAAACTCTGAGATCCCTCTGTTATCAGAA
The DNA here is from genome assembly GCF_964213995.1 of Mustelus asterias. Taxonomy (NCBI): domain Eukaryota; kingdom Metazoa; phylum Chordata; class Chondrichthyes; order Carcharhiniformes; family Triakidae; genus Mustelus; species Mustelus asterias. The sequence goes on from NW_027590160.1 coordinate 315,166, forward strand.
AACTGATAGGTAAGTTCGAAGGTCATCACCAGCTGACAGTGAAAAAGGATTCACTCGGTCATCCCATTCACTGATACAATAGCAGAGTCACACTGGAGAGGGACCATTCAAATACTTCACGGTTGTGATCAGATTCGCACCAGAGCTAGTTCTGACCCGGGAATTCTTAGAATCTTCGAACAATACAGCGCAGAGGAGGCCCTTTGGCCCATCGAGTCCACACCAACACATTAGAAACAACAGAACTGCCACCTAATCCCATCCACCAGCATTGGCCCATAGCCCTGAATGTTATGGTGTGTCAAGTGCTCATCCAGATATTTCTTAAAGGATGGGAGGCAATCCGCCTCTATCGCCTTCGCCTCCCATGCAGCGGATTCCAGACCATCACCATCCTCTGGTTAAAGAAGGAAATCCTCACATCATCCCGAAGGCACCTGCACCTCATCTTAACCCCGTGTCCCCTCGTGACTGACCATTCAGCTCAGGGAACAGCTGCTCCTTGTCCACTGTGTCCATGTCCCTCATAACTGAAAGGACCATGGCGAGAATACACAGGAATCAACATTTTCCCTTGGTGAAGCGAATAAATGACCGGGAGTGCAGATTTAATGTAATTAGCACGAGGTTTAGAGGGGATGCGAGGAAAGCGACCTTTCACCCAGAGGGAGACTGGAAATCACTATCTGAAAAGATGGTGGACGGAGACCTTCTTAACATTGACGTAATATTCCGATATATACTGCGATGCCAAAGCACACATGGCACTGGACCACGTACTGGAAAATGGGATGAGAATTGAGAGGTGGTTGTTTGACCGGTGGAGACGCGATGGGCTGAACGGATGTTCCTGTATGATTTATGACTGGGCAATTGCCCCTGTGAAAAATGACTATTTCTGGAAATTGAAGCCAGCGATCTGAGTTCAAACCTTGGTGAAACCTTGTTTCTCTTTGCTAAAGCCGATGATCGGTTGGTTAAGGACATTTTATTTAAATGTCTCAGAAAGTGCAATTCGAAACACTGAAACTTGTTCAGCAAATTCCACCGCAATTACATTGCAGCCGATGCAGCGAATGTGTCTCTTGGCGTCATTGCATCAAGCCCAGAGGACGATTGCTCAAGAATACAAAAAGCTCAGAGGGACAGATGCCAGAGAGAGCAGGGGATCCACCTATACAAATGTCATTCACTCACTCATCTGTCCCAATTTGAATAAGAGGTGGAACGGCGAGAGTCCAGAGTGCTAACCGTTACACCATGGAGCAGACAGCACTCTGAACTGAAACCATTCTCTGACCATTCTTCTAACACACACACACAAAACCACACAGACACACACACACACACACACAGATACACACACACTTGCTCAATAATTGCCACTCTCCAGTCGAATAGTTGTTGTGTGACATCAACTGTTCCTTTCTTTCAACAGAGGAGTTAAAGAGTAACGAAACGTTTAAAAAAAACACTGATCTTGCAGGCATCTGTCGCCAGAGGCTCAGCAATGTGCAATGCAATAGCAGGTGAACTGGCTGACAATTTGTCCTCTCGCTTCGTACTTTGTGAAAATTTTAAACGAAGTGTCCTTCAGCAAACCAATCATCAGCTTTCACAAAGAAATCAAGAATCCGGATAAATTTAAACTCAGTTCGCTGGGTTCAGAGTGCTCACCGTCAGACCAGAGAACCTAGAACAGAGCAGCCAACTGCAAATGCTCACTCAAAGCATTTCACCCACTTGCTGTTCCTGCCACATTGAATGAAGAGGTCACAAGCTTTGAGTGACCATTTGCAATGGGCTGCTGTGATCCTGGTTCTATGGTGTGATGGTGAACACTCTGGTATCTGAATCCAGCGATTCGAATTTAGTCCTCGCTGTAACCTTGCTTCTCTTTGCTAAAGCTGATGATTCGTTTGCTGAAGGGCATTTTAGTTACAATTCTCAGGAAGTGGAATTTTAAACTCTGAGAACATTTCAGAAACTTCCAGCGCAATCACATTGCAAACGATGCAGCGAAATACTCTCCTGCTGTTATTGAATCTTTCCAGAGGACGATTGCTCAAGAATACAAAACGTACAGACACAGAATCATAGAATCCCTACATTGCGGACGGGAGCCATTCGGCCCATCGAGCTGCACCGACAACAATCCCACCTATCTCTGTGACCCCACGTATTTGCCCTGTTAGTCCCCCTGACACTACGGGCAATTTAGCATGGCCAATCACCCGAAACCGCACATCATTGGATTGTCCGCCGGGTGCTCGGTTTCCTTCAACACGGGGAGAAAGTGCAAACTGCACACAGACAGACACCCGAAGACAGAACTGAACCCCGGTTCCTGGCACTGTGAGGCAGCAGTGCTAACCACTGTGCCACCGTGCCAGAAAAGCCACAGAAGTCAGGGTTCCCCTACCGATACCATTTTTTGAGTCACCTGTCCCAGGTTACACTAGATTTGGGATGATGAGCATACTGTTTCCCCCGAAATTCAAACTCGCATTGCTGAGTTCAAAAACCAGAGTGCTAACCGTGACACCATGGAACCAACAGGGCAGCAACAGGGCGCAGGTTTAAGGCAGGAAACCTTTCACCCAGATCTCACACTTGCACACTCTTGCTCAATAATTGCCAGGTTGCTGTCGAAGGGTTGTTCTTGTTTGACACAGACTGCTCCTTTGTTTCGACAAAGCCTGAAAGAGTAGCGAACAATAAAAAAAAGAAAAACACAGATGTTGCAAGCACCTGGCGCCAGAGGCTCAACAATGTGCGTTGAAATAGCAGTTGAACAGGCTGACAATTGTCCTCTCGATTCGCACTTTGTGAAAAATTTAAATGAAATGCTTTCTACAAAGCAATCATCAGTGTTGGCAAAGAAAGGGAAAGTCCAGCCGAAATTTGAACTCGGATCGCTGGATTCAAAGTCCAGAGTGCTCACCATTACACCACGGAACCCAGCGCTCAGTACAATGCTGCAAATGACCTGTGAAACATGACTATTTCTGCTGATATCTCCCGATACGGCTTGCGAAGGAAATGACTTGATGTCGACCTAGGGGACTGTGCCTTCGCATAGTGAGACGTTTCTGTTGCACTTGCTGTTGCTGCCACATCGCATGAAAGAGGTCAAATTCTTCGAGTGATCATTTGCAGGTTGTGGGCGCGTTTCGGGATCCGTGGTTTACCGGTGAGGACTCTGAACCTTGAATCCAACAATCCGAGTTCAATCCCGCCAGCGCTTGCTTTTTTTTTGCTAAAGGGCATTTTATTTCAAATTCTCAGAAAGTGGAAGTCGAACCACTGAGGAAATCAGATTGCAGACGATGCAGCGAATGACTCTTGGCGTCATTGCATCAGCTCCAAAGGACTTTTCCTCAAGAATACAAAGCTCTGAGAGACACGGAAGCCACAGTGGGCAGGGGGTCCACCTTCATGTATCGTGTCTATCACTCACTCATCTGTCCCAACTTAAACCAGACTTCGGAGGCGACAGGCCAGAGTTCGATCCGTTACATCATGGAATTGACAGCACTCTGAGCGAAGATACTAGATTTTTCTCCCAAACACACACACACACACCTACACACACACATTCTCTGTTTCAAACACACACACACACACACACACGCAAACACACACTTGCTCAATAATTACCAGACTCCAGTCGCACTGTTATTTTGTGACACCAACTGCTACTTTCTTCCAACAGATGATTTAAACTGTAGATAAAAGATGAAAAGCACTGACATTGCAGGCATCTGGCGCCAGCGGCTCAGCAATGTGCACTGTCTTAGCAATTGAACTGGCTGACAAATTGTTCTCTCGATTCTGACTTTGTGAGAAAATTAAACGAACCGCCCTTGAATTTATCAATCATCTGCGCTGACAAATTAAAGCAAGGTTCCGCCGAGATTTGAACTCGGATCGCTGGATTCAGAGCCCAGAGTGCTGACCATTACACCACGGAACCAAGCACAGTGCAGTCTGACAATGTTCGTTCAATGGCTGTGCCAATTTGAACAGCAGGGAGCAATATCAGTCCCACTCACAATCTTGTCAATTACCAAAGCAATCCATATTTACATTGCCCTTGCTGGTTCATTCTGTCAAAATGTGTAAGCTACCTTCAACTGCATTAAATTTCACTGTACCTCACCACATTCAAAGAGCAATGTTAGCATCGAACTGATATGAACCTTACTGCGGTAAATGTACTGAACAACATCAGCTTATCACAGCTCTGCTTTCGTCACAATGGAAGCCAATGTGAAAATATAAACAATTTCAAATCTTAATAGACAGGAAGGAGTTTGTGCCTGTGGATAACTGGCGCTGTGCACGTTGCTGTAATCAGTATCTGGGAGAATCGGGCAGATGAGATCCTGGTGGTCTTGTGGTTCGGATTCGGCGCTTTCAGGGTCGCAGACTGCCTTCGATATATTCAGATTTTAAAAAATAAACAAGCCAGCAATACTTCCTGTTCCAAGGCACCTCTGCCAGAATCAGTGCAGTGAGGTTTGTAGTTTTGTTTCAGAGTTGGACATTTTACATGGGTGACAGGCTGAGATCAAACACAGATTGTCAAAGACAGTGATAGGCTGCAAAGCGCTGACGATGGAGATGGTGATACAAGCTAAAATCCGGGTGGTAATAGGTCAGATTTAACCGTTTACATTGACAGAAATATCACTTATTTCTGGATAAAAATCTCGGGCTAAATGACTTCTAGAAAACTTCTCTCTGAATGAAACACTAAACTATTTGACTTCTACTGATTGCAAATAGTTTTTATTCAGAAGTCCGTAATTGTGAGATGAACAACGCGGGATGGAGAAAGTCTCAGTTTGAGTGGTGTCACTGCCGGAGGAATGGAGAGCTGCAATTCAACCAGGAAATCAGCAGAGTATAAAAACTATGGCGCCCAACGTTGGGCTTGAACCCAAGACTCTGCAATTACATCTGCCATGCAACCGACTAAGATAGCCAGGCTACTGCTGCGATTACCGTTGTCCGACTCTTAATATGCATGATCCCAAATATTGTTCGAATCTGGTGTCTGAGTTTGTTCTGATTACAAAGTTTACAATTAATGGACCAACAGCATCCCCAAGGTTACCAAGAAAATGCTGGAAAATCCCAGCAGGTCTGCCAGAATCTGTAAGGACAGAAAGGAGCTGATGTTTCGAGTCCAGATGACACTTTTCCAAAGCTCAATTAGAAATGTCAGCTTTGAAAAGGGTTATCTGGACTCGAAACGCCAGCTCATTTCTCTCCTTACAGATGTTGCCAGACCTGCTGAGATTTTCCAGCATTTCCCCTTTTGTTTCAGATTCCAGCATCCGCAGCAATTTGCTTTTATCCCCAAGGTTACAATGCGTTCCTCTCAATCATCAATAACATCATTCAAATCTTCTACTTCTTAGCTGCAGTTCCTTCAAACATTACAAAGTCCTCTTACATCTTTCATTCTGATCTTTTCTCTGTAACATTTCAAGATTCAACTTTTGAACGAATATGAATCATTTTGTGACGGTAACAAGCTGTTCGTTCCCATCGGGAACTGAAGCACATTGAGACACAGAGAAAACGAAGCAAATACACACACCCGAGAGACAGGGGCCTGAGGAGAGACAAACACAATGAAAACAAGCCTGACACTAACGTGGTTCTGATGGTGTTCCTGTTCCGGCTGCAGCATCCGTGAATGTTTCTGTGAATTAACGGAAATGGGAACACGCCCGAGTTTTTGCATGGATTTGATTTAATTGACTCTGTAGACATACAATTAAAAGCAGGAATAATAAAAGCGGGAAATCCCAATGGATTTTAACTCGATCACGTTAATCACTCGGACATGATTACTAGTTTCTAAACTATTAAGCCAACCGCAGGTCCAATGTAACAGTTACTCTACAATTTACTTTAAACGTCATTACTTTTAACGTCATTAATCGAACATGTAATCACTAAAAATTCATGCAGTAGAATGTAGCATTATTCATTTTGATAGGAGGAACGAGCAGAGGCAATGCAAATATGAATTGCTGTGGGCAATTGATGGGCTTGTGGAACCAGCTTCGTTCCTCCTCCAGCAAAGTAGATCCGCCAGTTCAAAACCCGTCATCGTGTATGTGCAGTGTAGTGGTTATCAAATTCGCCTCACACGCGAAAATTTCCGTTTCGAAACCCGACATGAGCACTTCCAATGCTTCAGTTTCAGAATAGCTCCGATTTCAGTATGATTTGCATTCGTCATTAAGCATCAATTGCGTTGCTGCGCGTAATCAGCATTTTCTGCTTTCAGTCAGTGTCTGTGAAGGGCAAAACAAGACTCACCTTCTAGCTGGGTATCTTGTATCAGACTTGGAAAAGTCAGAGATGTAACAACAACAACAAGCGCAGAAGATAAATCACATGGCCCAAACATTGTTCACTCAAGGATCTGATACATGCCCAAATCTGCCGCTCTCAAGTCTCAACTCCCTGTTCTACATCTCAGACATTTCCACACTCATCAAATATCAACCAACAAAAATTCAGCCTGCTCCTCGCTCCACAGTTTGTGGTAAACTTACTGTCGATCTTCGCAAGTAGTTGGCTTCATTACAGCACTGTTTTTTTGTAAACCAATGGTCGCGAGTCAAATTCTCGCTGGAGCCTGTGGTTACGTTTGAGATTCCGGTAACAAGTTAAATGGTGAAGTAAGTTGTGGGGAGGAGACAGACATTTTAGATTAATGAGCAAGAAGATTTAGTTACGGAGGGAGAGAAGTCGAAAGAACAGAACCTACTTGAAAAAGTTGAGGAAGTTATGTGTTGATGCTCAAAGTGGTGAATGGGTACTTTGGTCTTCATTATCAGGGGAATGAAATGCAAGAATCAAGAAGTCTGCCACAATTGTAACCTGGTTCTTGTGAGACCACAGCTGCAACACTCTGTGCAGTTTTGATCCCCACGATGGAGAACTGATAGACTTGCATTGGAGGTTGTAGCGGGAATGCTCGAAAGATTGGATCCTGAGATGAGGGAGTTGTCCAATGATGAAAGGCTGAGTAAATTGGGTGTTTATTCTCTGGAGTCAGACGAAAGAGAGGAGATTGTTTCCGCTGGTCAGAGAATCTAAAGGACGGGGACACAGTCTCAGGATGTGGGGCTGATCATTTAAAACTGGGTCAGCTGCTATATCAGAGATTTGGTTCAGAATTGGTGGGCCGCATGTCCTGATTCTGCATTGCAGGGACACAATGATAGGAATAGATTTAGCAATGTCGAATTCAAATAAAATTAGACAAATTATATCAGTCCTGCACATATTAGCAAACCTACTGTCATTCTCAGTAACCGATAGAAATTGATGCTGTGATTGTAGATATAGAACTGTAACGCACCATCACACCGAGTAAATCTACAGCCCGTTTAAATGTTAATCAGTGAAATTTTAATCAGCTTCCGCTATGAAAACATGCGGGAACTGACTCAATAAAGTCTCCATTCAAAAAAGAAGTGTTATTTCCTCTTACAATTTCAACGCTTTTGTTATTTTTTGTACCATTTAGCGTGAATATTTATACAGTAAGTGAACAGAGATTTGATGCTAAAAATATGTCCACATGTTCCCTCCGGGTACATAACCACAGTGACGCACACAGAGGAGCAAACGTAAACATAGACGGTGAGCGTGACAGACGCTTAAGGACGTCAAAGGCGGAGGCTTGACGCTCAGTTGTTGAACATTTGACTGCATATCCAAAGGTTCCTTGTTCAATTCGGGATGTCCTCTTCAGTATTTAACTGGAGTTTTTTTGTAATTCTGACAGTCCTTCAGTGGTTGGAAAGTTCTTTATGACGTCCGCTGGTCGGAAGAGGCTCTATATAAATGCAAGTCTGTCTGTCTTTAATTATCTTCAATCCCAGTCCTCTGTTTACTGACTCAAGTCAATGGAAATAGTTTGTCCATATCTGCTCTATCAAACGGCCCTTTTTCCATTTTTGGCAGAAGGATTTAACCGCTGCATCAAAACAACATTGTGGAGGTAAAGTAGTCGAAGGAACTTGTTTAGATTTGTAAACTATATCATCATGTGGTCTTCCTGTATCAGACTTGGTACAAATCGAACTGGCGTCAAATTTGCAGAGAAAAAGCTTCCAGCCTGATTAAGAATGACGCGCGTGGCTACAGCCATGTTATCCTCTCTGGCGCGATCGGTCAGCGAACATGGTTATTAACCGAAAGATTGGTGATTCGAGACCGTCCAGAGACGGCACTGCCGCGTGTTTCATTTTCCCCCACCAGCTTTTATTGTTACACAGTTTTTCTTTATCATTTCGTCCATGGGCGTCAATGAAAGTATTTCTCATGTGCTTCCAGCTCTGCTGTTAACCGGTGTTATCGACATTACTAATTCAGTGAATATTCATCCCAAACACATTTGTAGTAATTTATATATTTCAAATACTATTAATCTTAATAACTGAACGCGAAACTTGAACTCATGGTTAATCCTGGGTTTCAATTTAATTTTCCCACCCACTCCACTTCATTTCCGGTTCATTCAGAAATCTGTCCATCCCAGCCTGAAGTGTGTTCAGTGAAAGAGCTAGTCTCATTCCAAATCCCTTGCGAGTGGTTCTGGAGAATAGAAGAATGGTTAGTGATTAGCGCCACTGTCACACAACTCGCTGCACCCTGTTCGATTCCTGGCTGGAACCATTGGGTGTGTGCGTTTTCCCCATGTCTGTGTGGGTTTCTTCCGAGTGCCGCGGTTTCCTCCCGCGTTCTGAATAGACGTGCTGATTAGGTGCATTGACATGAACTGTGACGACTCGGGTAGCTTCACTGCAGTGTTAATGTAAGCTTGATTTGTGACGAACAAATAAATTCAAGAATGAGAGGGGGTGTCACTGAAACTTAAACAATTTTGACAAGGCTTTATAGACTCGAGAAACTTATGAATGGTGATGCTGATTTGGTTGCGTTTGTACAAGAAATGCAGTTTTATTCCATTTCTGACGAGAAGTTTGTAAGTAGCTCAGATTTAATGCAGCAAAATGAATGTTATTCATTTTGACAGGAGGAACCAGCAGAGGCAATAAGCTGCTGGGGGTAATTGACAAGATTGTGAAAATGAGCGATTTTGTTTCTCACCGCAGTTCAAACTGGGTCAACTATTCCTGTTTTCAATCAGGAAATAATTCCAGCTCCTCTTAATTCATGTGCTACACGCATTCAATAAATTTTTATTCCCTGACCGGGAATCGAATGCGGGTCGTGGCAGTGGGAGTGCCGAATCCTAACCATTAGACCATCAGGGAAGATAACGACGCAACGTTTAGCCTGACTTTTCCACTTCAGCATTTTTAAAAATACACAAGAAATATTTGTTGGACAAAAATCACATCCAGAATTAACACGAGTGACTCCTTCAGCCAATGAAACACTAATTGTTGCTGTCTGGAACAAGGAATCAACAGTGAGGTCCCACAGGCTGTTCATGTGTATCTTGCAATTTCCAAACAGACCCATCTCATCACTGCTGATCCTGTGAAACGGATGAGGTAACACACAGCAGGTGTTCATCGCTTCAAACTATCTGCTTTCCACCTCAGCATTGTGTAGCCTTAAAAGCACCGTTCTTTAAAAGTTTTAGTCTATCGTCACTCCACTGATCATTACCGACTTTCTGTGTATTTTATATTGTGATAAAACCTGTATTTATAATATAAACAGCTGATGGTAGACATTCTCTGCTGACTTGGCAGCATCTGTGGACACATAAACATCTAAATACTTCCATGCGTTAGCTGTTTCTGAATTATAGCGATTATTGCGTTTGCAAAGCGGCAAAATATTTTCAAAACAACTGACTCATTTCAAACTGTTTTTTGTTAAATATTAAGGCATTACATTGTCTCACCGCCATAGGACATTTACACTTCGCCATGTCTTGAATAATATTGTACAACTGCAGTCAGAGAGAAAGGAAAAAAATTGGAACAAATATTATTTTCTGAATCTTACGTTAGATCAATGAATATGCCACATTGCTAAGGTTTTCAGCCGAATTGGAATAGGAGAAAACAAGGTTCTAAATTGCAATCAGACTGCACGGTTTGATATTCTCGGCCGGTCACATTGGTCATGAGCAGAGTTTCTATAGTGTAGGGGTTATCATCTTCATATCATACAGGATAGGCTCCCCGATTCGAAACATGGTTGAACATGATCGAAATTTACTGCTGGAAAGTTGCCCGATTACTGTAGTTCGTTGTTGGATGTGAACTGAATATGGATCAACCAAAATATTAATTTGTTCTTCACCAATTATTGGAAAAAATGCTGTCCGTGTGCAGCTGATGTCGGTTTGATGGATTAGCCATGGGAAATGTGTGGGCTTAAGTGGGTTAAGGTGGCGACAACAGTCTCGGTCAGGCACCCTGGGCCTACATTCTCTGGATCATGTGTCAGCCATTTATGACTAAGGTAAGGAGATATTTCTTCTCTCAAAGGCTTGTGAATATTTAGAGTTCTGCAGCCGGCCAGAGGTGTGTGGATCCTCAGTCGATGAGGACACTGAAGGGTTGAGTTGGAGTGGTTTCTGAAATCTAAGGGAATGAAGGGCTATTGGGATAAGCTGGGAAATTGGGGTTGAGGTGGCGGATCTGCCTTGAATCAATCGTGGAGGAGGCTCAATGGGACATGTGACCCAGTTCTACTTCATTGATTCTGTTCACTATCAATACCAGATCCGGTACCAATGACGTCTGCTGACAGCATTGAAGTCTTGATTAAGGCGTATGGTCGAAACCCATCACTGCTGAATTTTCAATTAATTAACTTCATGGAGTACTTTGATTTGATTTTTTATTGTCACATGCATTAGCATACAGTGAAAAGTATTTTTCTTGCGCGCTACACAGACAAAGCATATCGTTCATCGGGAAGGAAACGAAATATTGCAGAATGTACTGTTACAGACACAGCTAGGGTGTAGAGAAAGATCAAGTTAATCCAAGGTAGGTCGTGCATGTTAACATGTGAATTCCATGCAGTAGAATGTATCGTTAAACATGTCAACAGCAGGTACCAGTAGACACAATGCAAATATACATTGCTGTGGGCAATTGACGTGTTTGTGGAGCCAGTTTCCTTACATCGTTGCACCGCAGTGTTTCTGATAATTATCACGTTCGCCGTACACACGCAAGTTTCCTGGTTCAATCCAGGGCAGAAATGAATTAAACAGGAATAGAAAATGTTGGAAAATCTCAGCAGAACTGACGGCATCTGTGGGGAAACCAGCGTTTCAAATCTGGATGACCCTTCATCAGATTTCCTGATTCGACACACTGGCTCTGTTCTCACTTCACAGATGCTGCCAGACCTGCTGAGATTTTCCAGTATTGTTTTTGTGTATTTCAGGTTCCAGAATCAGCAGTATTTCATCTTTACAGAAACATTTCGAAATGTTTTCAATTTCAGAGTAACTCAGCTTTCGGAAATAATCACGTATTTGCCACGAATCATTAACTGCCGAGTATTTCCAACATTTTCTGATGGTAACGCCATGAATCAGCCTGTGAAAAGAACAAAACGGATGTTCAGTGATAGAAAGCAAGGGCGGATGATAAAATGAAACAAGCAGTGATGGATAAGGCAACATTTAGCTGGCGATGGTGGAGGCCGGGTGGTCAAGTCGTTCAGAACCAATCCATTCACCTCCAAGGCCCAGAGTTGATGATAAACTGTCAACTAAACAGAACATTTTACTTAGCATGTAATCAGTTTCTGGAGGTGAAAGTATCTGAAAGCAAAGGAAGAGAATATCATTTGCTGCAGAAGGTAGAATGACTGTGTGACGATGTCTGTAGCGACAGTGACCGGGAATGAAGCAATGGAGACAGTAATGATGATCAATGAGATACAAATCTCTGATGTTGTTCAGCAGATTTACCACAAGAAGCTACAGAAGACGCAGAGGTTACGAATGATCTGCGAATGTGGTGAGCTGCAGTGAAATTTAGTGGAGCAGAATGCATTATTATTCATTTTGACAGGAGGAAGCAGCAAGGGGAATGGAATGAAAAGTTGCCGGGGACAATTGACGGGATTGTGCAAGTGGGTTTATTTTGTTTCTCCAGGGGGCTCAAACTGGCACAATGATCACTCCTGTTATCGATCAGGAGGCAATTTTAGCCCCTCCTCAATCATGTGCTGGTCGGCAGCTATAAAATCAACATTCCCTGACCGGGAATCGAACCCGGGCCGCGGCGGTGAAAGCGCCAAATCCTAACCACTGGACCACCAGGGAAGATGCAAGCAAACGTTTTTATCTGACCGATACATTGCAGCGTTTTTCAAATACTCGAGAAAGGTTTGTCGGGGAAAAAATACCTCATGTTTAGATCGAACCCGAATGACCCCTTCAGTCAGCAGCAAATTACTGCAGATTCTGGAACTTGAAAGAAAAACTTAAAATGCTCCAAAATCTCAACAGGCATGACGGCATCTCTGGAGAGAGAATAGAGCCAACATTTCAAATCTGTGTGGTCAGTCATCAAGGCTGAAGACAGGAAAAGAGGGCGAGATTGATACTTTAAGTGTGGGAGATGCGGGGGCGGGCGGGTGAGGGTGGGAGCCGTGGGTAAGAGTTGACAAAGTTGTGATGGAAAAAAAATCAAAGGGAATGGAAAGGGTGGCGGTAAAAGCAAAATACTGCGGATGCTGGAATCTGAAACAAAAACAGACAATGCTGGAACATCTGAGCAGCAGCGGCACGGTAGCACAGTGGTTAGCACTGCTGCTTCACATCTCCAGTGGACCTGGGTTCGATTCCCGGCTTGGGTTACTGTCTGTGTGGAATTTGTGCATTCTCCTCGTGTCCACATGGGTTCCCTTCGGAAGCTCCCGTTTCCTTCAACAGTCCAAAGATGTGCGGGTTAAGTTGATTGACCAAGCTCAAGTTGCCCTTGGTATCCTGGGATGCGTAGATTAGTGGGTAAATATGTAGGGATAGTGGGGGTAGAGCCTGGGTGGGATTGTGGTCGGTGCAGACTCGATGGGCTGAATGGCCTCTTTCTGCACTGTCGGGTTTTTAAGATTTCGATGGAGAGAGATATTTTTGGGAATGAAGGGCCATCAGGATACGTTTGGAAATTGATGTTGATTCCTGGGATTCGCCATGATCTCCTCAAATTCCGGAGGAGACTCCATGGGACATGTGAGCCAATCCTACTCCATCAATTCCGTTCCCTGCAGCACCAGATCTGATAGGGATCACCTCTGTTAAAAGCATTGGTGAGTGTTCTGAGGCATTGAATTCGAGGCAGCAGCATTTGTGGGGGAAAGTGATCAAATGCCGCAAATTACAGGTGTTCAGTTGATTTGCTTTACACGTCATGAATACTTTTTCTCGAACACGTTATTACGAAACTTTAATGCAGTAGGAAGTATCATTATTCATTTTGACAGGAAAAATCAGCAGAGACAATGTAATATCAATTGCTGTGGGCAAAAGATGGGCTTCTGGAGCCAGTGTGGTTGTTTCTCCAGTAAACCGGATCTGCTTGCCCAGAGGTCATCACCGTGTTTCTGTAGTTCGGTGGTTATCACAGGAGCCAGGTTAATTCTGAAAATATCTGGTGAGAACGAGGAATGATGGGAAGTGTACATGATAGGATTTGAACTTCACTTCGAAAGTTCAAGTCCATCACCTTAATTCCTGGGCAGGGAATAGAGTCTCACTGTTTGTAATCCTGTTATTTATATCATGATGCAAAGATGCAGGCGTTGGACTGGAGTGGGTACAGTAAGGATTCTCACCAGGTTAAAGTCCAACAAGCTTATTTGGAATTGCGAGCTTTCAGGAGCGCTGCTCCTTCATCAGGTTGTTCAATTCGGCAGTCAGAAATTCAGCCTGTGTGTGCTATCGAAAGGAGCCACTTGAACACACGCTGCTTTACCCCAACAACGTTTTAAGTTGGTAATGTCCCTGCTCGTTGTTCATGACGAAAACGACACCGCACGCACTCCTGCGTTCAATCTGAGCTGTTAGACCAAAACTCAAATCTATTTTGGCAGCGGTGGGATTCGAACCCACGCCTCCGCAGAGACTGGAGCCTTAATCCAGCGCCTTAGACCGCTCGGCCACGCTACCACATCGAAATATATCGCGATCATGTTATTTAATGATAATGTTACTGAAATTCATTAAAAGCAATTATACTTGGAAAGGCCATCAGGAAGCATGAGCCTGCTCCTTCTCTGATTCAGGTAAACCTGAACTGCGTAACAAACAGAAATCACCTCATGTCAGAAACACAATGAGCTGCAGTGAAGGGCCGGCATCATTTAAACTGTCCTTAAGCTCGTCTCTTCCCAATTTCCTGCCAGAAATGACAAGAGAACCTTGAATTTGCTCAGGTTCTGCACTGAAGGACACGAGGCGAAATTATGTTTTGTATCTTCATCCAGGCAATAACTCACACTTTTCACAGTTTGGATGTGAGCAATAAATCTTCAATTCCAGACCAGTAATCGAAACAGCAGGGAAAGAGTCAAACTCTAACCACCAGGCCAGCAGCTTACAGTGTGTTTTAGAATTTAATTTATCCACGCTGCTTTTGTTACTTTAATTTTCACGCCACTTTCGCCACAAACAGCTTTCTCCTGCAAAATGGCGCCTTCTGTTTCAACGCCAGTGATGTGTTCAGCCAATGACAACATAATACAAACACTCCAGTGCAATTATCGCTTTCGCTTCCGACGGTTCGAAACCGGACAGAAATATTTCCAAATGCTTTTCAATGCAGAGTGCGGGAAAAAGTTTCATAATTCAGTGTCAATGTAAACAGTAAAATCTGACCAATTACCAGACAGATTTTACCTTGCAACAACTTCTCAATCGTTCGTACTATACACCCTATCACTGTCCTTCTCTTTCTGTGTTTGTTCTTGAACTGTTGCACATGTGAAACTTCCAGCTCTGATATAAACTTGCAAACCTCACTCGGCTGATTCTAGTAGATCTGCTTTCGATCAGAGAGTAAATCAGATCATTATTAATGGTTTGCTGAGAGCAAATAGTCTTCTTTTCCAAAGCGGGAATTGAAACCAGACATCACTGGGGGAGTGTTGAACACAAGCCACTGGACTCCCACGGAAACCGGTGAACTGTGTTTTTCAAACTGACTTCACACATGTCCCTTTGCTCATTATTTTCCTCTCAGATCTTTTTCACTTGTGACACGTTTCTCCTTCAAAATGTCCTGTTTGGATGGAACATAATTGCTTCCTTCAGCCAATGACAACACGGATTGAGTTCGCTGGGTCATGGAATTGACAGTGAGGTGAAATGGTCCCACAAAATGCTCAAGTTTAGAAGGATGGGGAGGGGATCTGATAGAGGTATATAACATTCTAAATGGATTGATAAAGAAAAGGTAGACCAAAAGCTTCTTCTTATGGGACAATCAAGAACAAGAACGTGTATAGTTTGAGAGCCCGTGGATTTAAAACTGAGATGAGGAAGAACTACTTCTCGCAAAGGGTGGTGCATTGATGGAACTCGCTGCCCATAGCGCGTTGGAGTCTGAATCATTGAATGATTTCAAGAAGGGATAGAAATATTTCTGATAGAGAAAAACGCATCAAAGGGGTATAGAGAACAGGTGGGGAGGTAGATTTCAGATCAAAGAGAGGTCAACCATGATCTGATTGAATGGCGGAACAGGACCAAAGTGCTGAATTTGCCGACACCTGCTCCCAATTCCTACGTTCCTATGTTTCTTTGCGTAACGATCAACTTTCAAGCCCACCAACCTAATCACTGTGGTTCTGTTGAAATATATGCACAGTACGTCCTCTGGTTCCCCTTCACCCACAACGCACGTCAGTCGTGCAAGTAACTTTGTAATCGTCTCACCCTGTGGTATAATCATCCTGTGATTCTCTGTTTCCCTCATTCATTTTCTCCAGGCTTCCACCCGACCAGATGTTGTTATGTTTCCTCCCTGCTGGATTTCATTTGTTTTGAACTCCCAACATCTCTAAACATTCCCAATGTTAATGAAAGGTCTTGGAGGTGAATATTTATCTTTGTTTCCCTATGCACAGACGCTGTCTGACTTCCTGAGTTTTTCCAACGTTGCCACATTTCAGTGCAGATGTCTGATCCGCTTTTGGATGGCAATAGAATATATATTTAGTTGATGCACTTTTGTACCGGTAACTTGTTGGTCTAGGGGTGTTCTCACTTTGGGTGATAAAATCCCCAAGCTTGCAGGAGGTCCCGGGTTCAAATCCTGAACAAGCCCTTGTTTTGTAATGGGTAAGACGTGGATTTTGTTCGTTTCATTCCCGTGACATGGCGGAATTGGCTCACATGGGATATGATTTGAGAACCTGAGCACACGCTGCAATGCTGCTGTGAGCACGACACACTCACAGAGAATCCAGGCATTTTCAAAAGGTGACAATCCTTGCGGACATTCACTTAACCAGATTGAAACGTCTGAAAACGGGGTGACAGTTTGACTTCGGACATACTGAGACGCTGTTTCCCCACCTGTTTTGAGTATTTAGATCAAAAATGTTCAGGTGAAAGATGTAAGAGGAGTTTGCAATGTTTGGAAGGAGGTGAAGCTAAGAAGTGGAAGATGTAAATGAAGTTATTGATGATAGAGAGGAGTGCCTTCTTACCTCAAGCATTCTGTAGGTTGATTAATTGTAAACATTGTAATCAGAACAAGCTGAGACACCAGATGGCAAAGCCATATTTGTCTCCACGCATTTTAGAATATTAAGTGCCAGTTCTGATATGTGTCCCTCGAGGTCAGTTGGTGGAGTATGAGACTCTTAATCTCAGGGTCGTGGGTTCGAGCCCCACGCTGTGTTTGCTGCTTTCGTTGGTGAAGTCTTGGCAGTGTCACCGTTCAAACGGAGTCTTTCTCTATCCCGCTTTGCTTTGTTAGTCACAAGTAAGGCTAACTTTGCAATTTATGATTAAATTCACCGACCCGCCACACTCCAGCGCCCACTCGGGTCAGTGCACCTAACCAGCACATCTTTCCGACTGTGGGAGAAAACCCATGCAGCCACGGGAAGAACGTGCATACTTCACACAGATAGTAACCCAAACAGGAATCTAACTCGGGTCCCTGTGAGGCAGCAGTGCAAACCACCGTCCCACCGTGCCGCCCCACTAATCTCACCGTCACTGCTTTCTGAATTAAAGCTATCGCTGCTTCCCGGGCAGTCGCAGAGTTTAGTCCTTAATTCAGAGAGCAAATTTCTTCTCATTTTGCGCAAGATTTAAAGCAAGATCTGGAAGATTGTGTCAGTGGGAACAATAATCATCCTCATTGTCATTCAATCACTCCAGCCTTACATCCTATCACAAGATCATAAATAGGGTTCTCGCCCTCTATTCTCCCTCACTCTGTATTTGCTCGTAAACTATTAAACCTCTAACTTCTTCCAGTTTGGATAAAACGTCAGCGACCCGAACCATTCATTCTGTTTCCCTCACCACAGACGCTGTTTGACCTGCTGTTTCCAGTATTTTCTGTTTTGAGGTGGGGTTTGCAGTACCTTCAGTGTCTTTTTTTCTCGTTCAATGTGGAGTAGTTTTCTTTGACTGAACTTGACCTGTTTGCATCGTCAAAGGGCTGAGGTTTTAAATAATAAGATACAAGGATGTGTCACCCTGTTTGACATGAAATGAAACATAAAGAGGATTAATCATTTCAAAAGATGTTACGAATTCAGGATATATTTTGTTGGGGATCCACCTACTTGTACCATTCACTCACTCATCTGTCCCAATTTAAACAAGAGGTGGGACGGCGAGAGTCCAAACTGCGAAGCGTTACGCCATGGAAATGATAGCACTCTGACCTATGACACTCGGCCTTTCTCCCAAAACACACACACACACACACACACATGCTCAATAATTGCCAATCTCCAGTCGAATTGTTGTTGTTGTGTGATACCAAATGCTCCTTTCTTTCAACAGATGATTTAAAGAGCAGCGAAAGATGAAAATACATTGCTGATGCAGGCATCTTTCGCCAGAGACACAGCAATGTGCAAGTTGCAGTTTTTGCAGAGAATGACTCTCTTGGCGTCATTGCATCAGCCCCAGAGAACGATTGCTCAAGAATACAAAGCGCTGAGAGTCAGGGAAGCGACAGTGGGCTTTGTGTCCACCTAGAGGTGTAATTCACTCTGTTACCTGTCCCAATTTAAACAAAAGTTAGGAGGCGAGAGGCCAGAGTGTGAACCGTCACCCATTGAATCAACAGCACTCTGATGGAAGACTTTTATCCCAAAACACATACACACACACACACCAACGCTCTCTTTCTTACACACACACACATAGACAAAGACACACAGGCACACAGACACACACACACACGCACGCACACACTTGCTCAATAATTGTCAGACTCCAGTCGAATTGTTATTGTGTGACACCAACTGTTTCTTTTTTTCAACAGAGGAGTTAAAGAGCAGCGAAAAGATGAAAAACACTGATGTTGCAGGCACCTGGCACCAGAAGCTCAGCAACGTGCATTGGAATAGCAGTGGAACGTGCTGACAAATTATCCTCTCGATTCGTACTTTGTGACAAACTTAAACAAAATGCACCTCCGCAAATCAACCATCTGCATTTGCAAATTAAAGCCGAGTTTTGAACTCGGATTGCTGGATTCAGGGTCCAGAGTGCTCACCATTACATCACGGAACGCAACACATGGCTACAGGCTGAAAATGGTCGTTCAATACCTGTGCCAATTTGAACAGCAGAGTGAAATATCAGCCCCAATGCACAATCCCATCAAAAACCCACAGCAATTCATATTTACTTTGCCCTTGCTGGTTCCTCCTGAAAAAAATGAGTAAGCTATCTTCAATAAGCTATCTTCAACTGCATTAAATTTCACTGTAGGTCACCACGTTCGAGGAATGTTGGCATCGAAATGTTATAAACCTGACTGTGGTAAAAATTCTGAACAACATCAGCTTGTCACAGCTCTGCTCTGGTCACACTGGAAGCTAGTGTGAAAATATGAACGATTTCATATCTTAACAGACTGGAAGGAGTGGGTGACTGTGTTTAATTGGCACTGTGCACATTCCTGTAATCCGTGACTGCGAGAATCAGGAAAATTACATCCTGCTGGTCTCGTGGCTAGTGTTCGGTGCTTTCAGGGTCACAGGCTGGCTTCGATGCACTAAGATTTAATGTTTTTGATAAACAAACTGTAATACTTCCTGGTCCAAAGCAGCTCTGCCAGAAACGGTGGAGTGAGGTTTGTAGATTTGCTTCCGAGTTGGAAATGTCACATGGACAAAAGGTCAAAAAGAAACACAGATAGTGAAGGACAGAGATAGGGTGAAAAGCGCTGACGATGGAGATGGTGACACTAGGTAAAATCTGGTTGATAATGGGTCAGAATTAACCGTTTGCATTGGCACAAATTTCACTCATTTCTGGATAAAAATATCGGGCTAAATGATAAGAAAACTTCTCGCTGAATGAAGCACAAAACTATTTGACTTCGACTGATTGCCAGCAGTTTTCATTCAGAAAGAAGTAACTGTGGGATTAACAAAGCGGGATGGAGAAAGTCTCAGTTTGAGCGGTGAAATTGCCGGAGGAATGGAGAGCTGGAGTTCACCCATAAAAGCAGCAAAGTATAAAAATATTGGAACCACCCAATGTTGCCCTTGTCCATCATTCCTTGTGTCAGTTAACCCATCGTGTTATGCTCTCTATCACAGACCTTCCCTTTTAATCTCTTTACTGAGTGATTCCCATTTTAAATGCCACAAAACCTCAACCGTTCAATCAATGTTTCGTGAAAAGCAAGAATAAATCTGAATCATTTGAAATCAACCCATTTCGAAATGTTTTTGCTCGGTCTTGACCCGGGGATCTGTGCGCATGTGAGGCAAACGTGGTAACCACAGCACTACAGAAACTTTGCGATGCATGACTTGAAGCAGACCCGGTTTACTTGTGGAGCAACTAAACTCGTTCCACAAGCCCGTCAGTTGCTCACTTTACATTCTCTCTGTTGGTTTCTCTAATCAAAATGAATGATGACACATTCTACTGCATTCAATTTTAATAATCACATGTTTGATCAAAGTTCGTAACGTTTAAAGTAATTTAAGTGAAAATCTGACATTGGGAGAATTTGATCACACGCCTCCACAAATGTCGCTATCTTAAATTTAGTGCCTTAAACTTCCTATCAACGACACCAACAGAAGTCATTGCTGTCGGAACTAGTATTGGCAGTGAACAGAATCATTGGAGTTGGATTAGATCACATGTCCCATTGAGTTTCCTCCGCCATTACAATCAACCCCAGCTCAACAACCGCCTCATTTCAGGAATCAATTCAATTAAACTTGATTCCACCCAGACAGGGAGAGAATAGGAGGAACAAAAACAAAAGAGGGAAATGGATAGTTAGACTGAGAGAGGGAAGGACTGAGGCAGATCTATCGACAGAAAGATCACTGTCATGTCGCGTCTCTTCCTGTTTCTGTCGCTGCCTCACATCCAGCTCCCTCTGGCGATCCAGCTCCCAGGGTCAATTAGCTGCTTGATAAAGACACAGACAGTTGGTGAACCCGAGCTTTAACTGGAAAGCAGGGAAAGCGAATGTATGCCACACGGCATTAAGAGGAGATGGAGTTTAGAGATGACAGTACAAAGAGACACAGATATCTCATCTTCCTGACCCAGTTACTGATTACATTACAGTTACTGATTGCAGGAATGTACACAGTGCGAATTATCCACTGTCACTCTCTCCTTCCAGCCTTGAGCACGGAGTTAAGTTTTGAAGTGTTTGAAGTCTTGCTACAGTAATTCAGGGTTTTGTTGAGGCCACATTTGGAATAGTGTGCGCAGATTGGATCCCCGCATTTTAGACAGAATAAAAGCAAAATCTGATGATGCTGGAATCTGAATCAAAAACAGAAAATGCTGGAAAATCTCAACAGCTTTAACGAGAAAGAATAGGTACCATTGAAAAGCTGAGGCATTATTTTTTCCTGATCCAGGAATCTAAAACACGGGAACACAATCTCAGGATAAGGCGCTGATGATTTAGGAGTGCGATGAGGAGAATTTGCTTCACTCAAAGCCTCGTGAATCTTCGAAATTCTCTAGCCAGAGGGTTCAGATGCTCCATCATGGAACATATTTCACTCTGGGTTAGACAGATTTATGATCTATCCAGGAATGAATGGAAGCAGGGATATGGAATTGGAACAAATGCTCAGCCACAAGTCCATGTTTCGATTGTAATTTTTAAGTTTAATGGAATAATGGAAGCATGTATAGAATGTTGTATGTAATATGTTTGAAGTCAATCGTCATTGAATAATGTTGGTAACATCAGATAACAGTACAGTCGGTAACAATTGAAAACTATTTTTACTGACGCCCACAAACTCATTGCCAACACGCAACTGTTTGCCTATGAATGCTGATGGTGAGAAAATAGTAACATTCCGTCCCTGCGTGGTCTCGAACCACCAACCTTCGAACGCGCTGACCAATTGCGCCACAGAGACTGCAGTCGCAACTGTTAAATGTATTCTAAACTAGTGTGTCAATGACCACAATTCTATTTCTGCAAAGCCTGTTCCAGAACTGCAGCATGACCGCACTGTTTACAATTCTATACAAGTCTCTTTAGTTCCGTTGATCCCGCAGCACTGCTGTAGTGTGTTGGTTATTCCCTTTCTCCTATGAACGTGCAGGTAAAATGAATCCATGTCTCTTATCACAGGGAGGAATTCAACACGAGGGAATGGAACTGAAAACCAGTCGCCCAGCGATCCAATGTTTTCCACTCAATCATCAATAACACCTCCTTCCAAATATTTTGATCCATTTCCCTCACGATTTGTTCCAAGATTTAATATTTCCCTTGTTTTCTCCTAATTTTGATACAAGATTCGCTTCAATATGTCACACAAATGGAATTGCAAACCTGAGGGCTAACCAAGGGAAACAAGTCACTGCGTAACACAAATCCCATGGTGCTTATTTCCAGATCCACAACACTCAGTTTTTCAACCAAATGGAGGACTTTTTCAATGAAAAGTTAGAACATAGAACATAGAACAGTACAGCACAGAACAGGCCCTTCGGCCCACGATGTTGTGCCGAGCTTTATCTGAAACCAAGATCAAGCTATCCCACTCCCTATCATCCTGGTGTGCTCCATGTGCCTATCCAATAACCGCTTAAATGTTCCTAAAGTGTCTGACTCCACTATCACTGCAGGCAGTCCATTCCACACCCCAACCACTCTCTGCGTAAAGAACCTACCTCTGATATCCGTCCTGTATCTCCCACCACGAACCCTATAGTTATGCCCCCTTGTAATAGCTTCATCCACCCGAGGAAATAGTCTTTGAACGTTCACTCTATCTATCCCCTTCATCATTTTATACACCTCTATTAAGTCTCCCCTCAGCCTCCTCCGCTCCAGAGAGAACAGCCCTAGCTCCCTCAACCTTTCCTCATATGACCTACCCTCCAAACCAGGCAGCATCCTGGTAAATCTCCTCTGCACTCTTTCCAGCGCTTCCACATCCTTCTTATAGTGAGGTGACCAGAACTGCACACAATATTCCAAATGTGGTCTCACCAAGGTCCTGTACAGTTGCAGCATAACCCCACGGCTCTTAAACTCCAACCCCCTGTTAATAAAAGCTAACACACTATAGGCCTTCTTCACAGTTCTGGAAAGTTGGAGTGAATTTTGTTTGTGAATCACTCAGGTGTTGTGTAAATGCTACTCGAAGGTGCAGTGAGCCGGACATGATCTATTTGCGTTTTGCTGAGCTTGTGTTCGGTTTATGGTGAGGTTTGAACGGAATTGGACCATGTGTCCCAGGGATGGGCAGGAACCCGCTGACTGAAGCTGCAATCGCCGCTTTCTGCTGGCGATTGGAGACTGCGGGATATAATCCTGCTGCTTCTCCCTGTCTCACTCACTGTGGAGCCGGGGGGGAAAAAAATCAGCGATGGATTTGTTTCCCTGTCTGAAATGTGGCCTCGAATAACTGTTATTAACGGAGGTAACGCTGCTGCAGCCTTTAATAATCTGACACAAATGAGCAAAACACAGTGCTCTAATGCCGCAATCGGTTAGCGCGCGGTGCTCATACAGCAGTGTAGGCAGCGGGCTATGCCGAGGTTGTGAGTTCGAGCCTCACCTGGAGCAGTTGTTTTAGGTGAGACGATCGTCCAGTGGTGTGATCCCTCGACCAGCTAATATTCGAGGGACGGCCAGTGCAGCCAGTGGAGTTTGAATACAATAAATAAGATTGGAATAAAAATCCACTGATGGCCATCAAACAACATCTGTTGTTGCTAAAAATCATGATTCACTAATGGAAGGAAATCTGTTGTTGTGAGATGGTCTGGCCGACACATGACTCCAGAGCGACAGCAAAGTGGTTGCCCCTCAACTGGGGATGGGCAATAAATGTTGATCAGCGGTGCTTCTGTTCAACGAACGCAAGGAAGATCCGGAATGTGCAGGTTTGGGAGAAGCTTTCTGAACCGTCAGAGCTGGAAACGGGAGTCAGTGAAAAATATTGTGTTTGTGTGTGCACAGATGGATGGGGAAATGTAACATGCAGTGTAAAATACTCTGTTGAGTTAATTTTCAACAATAAATTCTCACTCTGAGTTTAAACCAACGTACAGGTGCATCTGCATTCGCTCCTTTCTGCTGTCAGCGGGTGATTGGAGACTGCGGGTTAAAATCCTGCTGCTTGTCCCTGTCTCCAATGTGGAGCCGGAGAAGAGAGAATAATTGTTGGGTTTGTTTCCCCATCTGAAACGTGGCTTCGCCTTTAATAATCACAAACAGATCAACAGCAATCAGCCGGACTGTGCAGGTTTGAGGGAAGCTTTCTGACCATTCAGAGTTGGAAAGGAGAGTCTGCGAAAAATGTTCTGTCGGCTTTGAATACAGAACTGTGAAGGGGAAGGGGAAGTGTAACACAGTATAAAATACAGTATTCAGTTAATATTCAGCAATAAACGTGAATCATTGCTCATTTCCTCACTCTGAGGTTAAAAGTATACTTCCGCCCGCTTTCCAACAGGGAATCTTTGGTTCGGTGAATGTGTAATCAGTACTTGACAGAAACGATGCGTTCCCTCCACCCTGGGAGCCTTGGATGAAACTGTACCAGAGGTCATCATTGCAGATGTCGGAGCAGCTTTCTCGAAGTTCAACCCACTGAAAGCGATTGGCCCGGATGGGGTACCCGGACGTGAACTCAGATCCTGCGTGGATCAGCTGGCGGGGGTATTCGCAGACATCTTCAAACTCTCTTTACTTCTGCTTCAAGAAGACAACCATCATCCCACGACCAAAGAAAATCCAAGCAGCGTGCCGTAATGAATACTGTCTGGTGGCTCTGACATCCATCATTATGAAGTGCTTCGAAGGCTAGTCATAGCACGATTCAATTCCAGCCTCCAGGGCTGCCTGGGTCCACTACAGTGCGTCGACCGCCGCAACAGGTCCACAGCAGACACCATCTCCCTGGCCCTGCACTCAACCCTGGCACACCTAGATAACAAAAACGCCTATGTCAGACTCCTATTTATTGACTACAGCTCAGCCTTATTCCGACGAAACGCATCTCCAAACTCCATGGCCCGGACCTCGGCTCCTCCCTCTGCGACTGGATCCTGAACTTCCTAACCCACAGGACACTATCAGTAAGGATAGACAACAGCACCTCCTCCACGGTCATCCTCAACACTGGTGCCCCATAAGTTTGTGTTCTCAGCCCCCTACTACAGTCCTGATATATCCATGACTGTGTGGCCAAATTCCCCTCCAATTCGATTTTCAAGTTTGCTGGCGACACCACCGTAGTGGGTCTGATCTCAGATAATGAGGAGACAGAGTACAAGAATGAGATAGAGAAGCTGGTGAAATTGGCGCGGCGACAATAATTTCTCCCTCAATGTCAACAAAACGAATGAGATTGTCCTCGAAATCAGGAAGCGTAGAGGAGAAATTGCCCCTGTCTGCATCAACGGAGACGAAGTAGAAAGGGTCGAGAGCTTCACGTTTTTAGGTCTCCAGATCACTAACAACCTGTCCTGGTCCCCCCATGCTGACACTATAGTTAAGAAAGCCAACCAACGCCTCTACTTTCTCAGAAGACTAAGGAAATTTGGCATGTCAGCTACGACTCTCACCTACGTTTGCAGATGCACCATAGAAAGCATTCTTTCTGGTTGTATCACATTTTGGTATGGCTTCTGCTCTGCCCTGGACCGCAAGGAACTACAATGGGTCGTGAACGTAGCTCAGATCATCACGCAAACTTGCCTCCCATCCATTGGCTCTTCCCGCTGCCTCGGCAAAGCAGCCAGTATAATTAAGAACCCACGCAAGGTTCTAAATTGCAATCTGACTGCACGGTTTGATATCCTAGGCCGGTCACATTGGTCATGAGCAGAGTTTCTATAGTGTGAGGCTTATCATATAGGATAGACTGTCCGATTCGAAACAGGGTCGAACATGATCGAAATTTACTGCTTGAAAGTTCCCAGATTGTATTTCGTTGTTGAATATGAACGGAATATGGATCCAACAAAATATTTTTTTTTCCAATTATTGGAAAGAAAATGCGCTCAGTAAAATCGCCACAGTCATATTTCTGCTTTCACTCTCTCACTCACGGTGCAGTTGATGTCGGTCAGATGGATGAGCCATGGTAAATGTGTGAGGATAAGTGGGTTAGAATGGCGACAAGTGTCTCGGTCAGGCACTCTGGACCTACATTCTCTGGGTCAGGTGCCAGCCATTTATGACTGAGGTAAGGAGACATTTCTTCTCCCAAACGCTTGTGTATCTTTAGAATTGTGCAGCTGCCCAGAGGTACGTGGATCCTCAGTCGCTGAGGATATTGAAGGTTGAGTTGGAGTGATTTTGGAATCTAAGGGAATGAAGACCTATTGGGATAAGCTGGGAAATTGGGGTTGAGGTTGCGGATCTGCCTTGTTTCTGTCGTGGAGGAGGCTCAATGGGACATGTAATCCAGTTTTCTTTCATTGGTTCTGTTCACTGTCAATATCAGATCCGGTACCAATGGATTCTGCTGACAGCATTCAAGTCTCAGGTCCTGAATTCAAGGCAGTCGCGTTAGTTAAAGCGCGTGATCGAAGCCCATCACTGCTAAATGTTCAATTAATTAACTTCATGGAGTAACTTTGATTTGATTTATTATTGTCACATGCATTAGCATAGAGCGGAAAGTATGTTTCTTGCGCGCTACACAGCCAAAGCATATCATTCATCGAGAAGGAAACGAGAGAGTGCAGAACGTACTGTTACAGTCATAGTTTGGGTGTAGAGAAAGATCAATTTAATGCAAGGTAGGTCGTGCATGTTATCACACGAATTCTACGCAGTAGATTGTATCGTTAAACATTTTAACAGGAGGTACCAGCAGACACAATGCAAATATAAATTGCTGTCGGTAATTGACGTGTTTGTGGAGCCAGTTTCCTTACATCATTGCATCGCAGCGTTTCTGTAGTGTGGTACTTATCACGGTCGCCGTACACATGCAAATTTCCTGGTTCAATCCTGAGCAGAAACTTATTAAACAGGAATAGAAAATGGTGGAAAATCACAGCAGGATTGACAGCCTCTGTGAGGAAACAAACGTTTCAAATCTGGATGACCCTTCATCAGATTTCCTGATTCGACACATTGGCTCTGTTCTCTCTTCACAGATGCTGCCAGACCTGCTGAGATTTTCAAGTACTTTTTTTTGTGTTTCAGGTTCCAGCATGAGCAGTATTTCACCTTTACAGAAACATTTCCAAATGTTTTCAATTTCAGAGTAATTCAGCTTTCAGAAATAATCACGCATTTGCCACGAAACATTAACTGACCTGCCGAGTATTTCCAACATTTTCTGATGGTAACGCCATGAATCAACCTGTGAAAAGAACAAAACGGATGTTCTGTGATATAAAGCAAGGGAGGATGTAAACATAAATTGCCGGGGGCAATTGACGGGATTGTGCAAATGGGTTTATTTTGTTTCTCCAGGGAGCTCAAACTGGCACAATGATCACTCCTGTTATCGATCAGGAAGTAATTTCAGCCCCTCCTAAATCATGTGCTGGTCGGCAGCTATAAAATCAACGTTCCCGGACCGGGAATCGAACCCGGGCCACGGCGGTGAAAGCGCCAAATCCTAACCACTGGACCACCAGGGAAGATGGGAGCCAATGCTTTCATCTGACCAATACATTGTAGCGTTTTTCAAATACTCAAGACAGGATTGTCGGAAAAAAACCCCTCATGTTTAGATAGAACACCAATGATTCCTTCAGCCAACAGCAAATTACTGCAGATGCTGGAACTTAAAAGAAAAACTTAAAATGCTGTAAAATCTCAACAGGCATGACGGCATCTCTGGAGAGAGAATAGAGCCAACATTTCAAATCTGTATGGTCAGTCATCAAATATGAAGACAGTAAAGGAGGACGAGATTTACACTTTCAGTGTGGGAGATACGGGGGGGGGGGGGGGGGTGAGGGTGGGAGCCGTGCGTAAGAGTTGACAAAGTTGTGATAGACAAAACAAAACGGAATGTAAATGGTGGCGGTAAAATCAAAATACTGCGGATGCTGGAGCATCTCAAAAGGTCTTCTGACTCCGCAGTCAGAAATTCAGCCTGTGTATGCTCTCGAAAGGAGCCACTTGCACACACGCTGCTTTCCCCCAGCAACTTTTTCAGTTGGTCATGTGTCTGCTCGTTGTTACTTACAAAAACGACACAGCACACACTCCTGTATTCAAACTGAGCTGTTAGGCCAAATCCATGCTAGCAGCAGTGGGATTCGAACCCACGCCTCCGTAGAGACTGGAGCTTTAATCCAGCACCTTAGACCGCTCGGCCGCGCTACCACGTTGCAACGCATCGCGATCATGTTATTTAATGATAATGTTACCGAAATTCATTAAACGCAATGGACCTTGGAAAGGCCATCAGGAGGAAGGAGCCTGCTCCTTCACTGATTCAGGTAAGTCTGAACTGCGAAACAAACAGAAATCATCTCACGTCAGAGACACAATGAGCTGCAGTGAAGGGCCGGCATCATTTAAACTGTCCTTAAGCTCGTTGCTTCCCAATTTCCTGCCAGAAATGACAACGGAACCTCCTGTTGAATTTGCACAGAGTCTGCACTTAAGGATCATATTATGTTTTATATGTTCATCCAGGCAATAATTCACATTTGTTTTCAGAGTTTGGATGGTGGCAATAAATCTTCAATTCCTGACCAGTAATCTAAACAGCAGCGAAAAAGTCAAACTCTAACCACCAGCTCACAGCGTGTTTTAGAATTTAAATTATCCACGCTGCTTTTGTTTTCACGCCAGACCAGTTTCGCCACAAACAGCTTTCTCCTGCAAAATGGCGACTTGTGGTTCAACACCAGTGATGTGCTCAGCCAATGATAACATACAACGGACACTCCACTGCATTTATCGTTAAGGATGAGATTTCTAAATTCTTGGAAGTGCAGGGTCGGATTAAGACAAGTCAGCATGGATTTAGTAAGGGGAGGTCGTGCCTGACAAACCTGTTAGAGTTCTTTGAAGAGATAACAAATAGGTTAGACCAAGGAGAGCCAATGGATGTTATCTATCTTGACTTCCAAAAGGCCTTTGACAAGGTGCCTCACGGGAGACTGCTGAGTAAAATAAGGGCCCATGGTATTCGAGGCAAGGTACTAACATGGATTGACGATTGGCTGTCAGACAGAAGGCAGAGAGTTGGGATAAAAGGTTCTTTCTCAGAATGGCAACCGGTGACAAGTGCTGTCCCGCAGGGTTCAGTGTTGGGGCCACAGCTGTTCTCTTTATATATTAACGATCTAGATGACGGGACTGGGAGCATTCTGGCCAAGTTTGCCGATGATACAAAGATAGGTGGAGGGGCAGGTAGTATTGAGGAGGTGGGGAGGCTGCAGAAAGATTTAGACAGTTTAGGAGAGTGGTCCAAGAAGTGGCTGATGAAATTCAACGTGGGCAAGTGCGAGGTCGTACACTTTGGAAAAAAGAATAGAGGCATGGACTATTTTCTAAACGGTGACAAAATTCATAATGCTAAAGTGCAAAGGGACTTGGGAGTCCTAGTCCAGGATTCTCTAAAGGTAAACTTGCAGGTTGAGTCCGTAATTAAGAAAGCAAATGTAATGCTGTCATTTATCTCAAGAGGCTTGGAATACAAAAGCAGGGATGTACTTCTGAGGCTTTATAAAGCACTGGTTAGGCCCCATTTGGAGTACTGTGAGCAATTTTGGGCCCCACACCTCAGGAAGGACATACTGGCACTGGAGCGGGTCCAGCGGAGATTCACACGGATGATCCCAGGAATGGCAGGCCTGACATACGATGAACGTCTGAGGATCGTGGGATTATATTCATTGGAGTTTAGGAGGTTGAGGGGAGATCTGATAGAAACTTACAAGATAATGAACGGCTTAGATAGGATGGACGTAGGGAAGTTGTTTCCATTAACAGGGGAGACTAGGACGCGGGGGCACAGCCTTAGAATAAAAGGGAGTCACTTTAGAACAGAGATGAGGAGAAATTTCTTCAGCCAGAGAGTGGTGGGTCTGTGGAATTCATTGCCACAGAGGGCTGTGGAGGCCGAGACGTTGAGCGTCTTCAAGACAGAAATTGATAAATTCTTGATTTCTCGAGGAATTAAGGGCTATGGGGAGAGAGC